>NC_067398.1:520200343-520800343 GCF_016432865.1 Antechinus flavipes | reverse complement strand
CAATGCATTTTAGCAACTGAACTAACTTTAAACCCACTTTGATCAAAGAAATGGTAGAATATGATCATGAGGAATTCTGGGGAAATTTTTTCACATCTTTGAAGCAGATTTCTTTTTCCAAAACCTAACTAATGTTAGGTTAAATGTAACTGAGGCACTACTCATTATTAGGGGAGGAAAATAGATAGAAATTAAGGAATGATAGCAGAAAAGAGATAGTCCCAACTATTCAGAGACCCTTGAACCATTGGAGGAAATGTAGCTAGGATAATTCTGGAATAGTTAATGCAGAGCATGCTTGTTGAAATAAATAGACAACAAATCACATTGATTCAAGATAAGTCATTTTTAATAGAAAAAGGTGTGAGCAAAGAAGCTGACTTACAAATGATGTACATTTTAAATCCATGTACTGTTTATATATGTTTCTTTGGGTTTGTTTATTTTTTTCTAATCATATTCATATTATCCTCCTGTGATTGCTTGAATAAATGGAAGTAGCACCTTTATACCAAGGTTTCAAAGTGATTCACTGAATGCTCAAGTAGGATTTTATTGTATGAGTTAAGATTTTTAGTTTAATATCTTGGCCTCAAGCCCAAATACATGACAGAGTGTACCTAGACAAAATTACACAGCACTTCAGTTATAGAAATACAGAATTACAAATTGTTACAAATATAGAATTATCATCTTAAACTGCTATGCTATAGTGGCAGTATGGTATAGAAGCTAGAAGTTGATAGTCAGGGCCGTAACGCTAAAAGCATCTTCTGAAAAAAACTACAATTTGTTCTCCTTTATTTTTATTTGTTGTTAAACCCTATAAGAACACTTCAATGAGGAATTCTATCTCATCTCAATGGTCCTTATTATGACTATTATGTGTTTAAAGCAATCCATGCATAATTAGGGATAGGGAATTTACTAAAACAATAGAATAGTCCATAATTCATAGAATATTCCAAATAATTTCCATGTTGGATATCAGCATTAGAGAGTATCTACTTGGTATATGGAAAAAGAGCTGGGCTAGAAGTCAAGAACAATTAGTTATCTGGGAGATTCTGAATATGACCTTTATGTTCTTTAAGCACCATCTTAGAGTTTCAATTGAGTCATACTAGTTTGGATACTGTGAAGGGGGAAGGGAGAGAAGGAAATGTGGAAGGAAAGAAGGAAGGAAGGAAATCATACTGAAACTGACATTCATTGGTCAACAGTTCTGAGATGAGGAAACTCCATTAACACATGTAAGCACCATCTACCCTGATAAACTTATTGGAAAATAGGGAGAATATTGCTCACCACAAAGTGGTAATAAAGGAAATGCTTCATGAATTATGAAACATTATGTAAATTTGAGTTTAATGTGTCATTAAGCCAGCACTAAACAAGCAGTTTTGAAGTACCTACTACCTATGTGCTAGAAACTCTGCTAGATATTCAGAATAAAAATTCTGACAAAAATAGTTCATCTATTTATATTCTTTTAGATAAACATTTACCCTTATTATATACAAAATGCATACCCAAAAAATGGTATTTGGCAGTGGGGTCCTGGCAGCTCTGGTAAGACTTTATAGTATGTATGTTATGTCTGAGTTTAGTTTTGGTGAAAACTAGGGAGTCAAAAGTTCAAGAAGAGAGTATATTTCAGGCATAAGGAACAGTTAGTAAAAGATATGGAAATAAGACATAGAATGTAATGTTTGAAAAGTAGCAAGAAAGCTAATTTAGCTGGATCAGGGAGTATATTAAAGGCAATCATGAATAATAAATCTAGAAGGGAATATGATTCAGAATGTGTACATTATGTTCTCAAATGAAACAACAATAAAATTCCATTATAGTTTTAAAGCATTTCATAATGACACACACACACACACATACACAAACACACACACGCATGCACATGCACACACACAAATATATACATATACACACATACGTCTGCATGTATATGTTTGTTTTTGTGTGTGCTATGTGTATTATTGGTATGCATTATAACATGTTATATATTTGTATGTATATGTTGTTTATATATGTTTAAAATATGTTTTAAATTAAGACACTGGAATATAAGACAAAAGCTATATCTATGTTAATAGATATATCAATGAATAATGGCAAATCATGGCCTTATCAGGATATTTATTTTTATACATTAAGGATCCTTGATTTCCTTAATGAAGATGATCCTATAGACATCTTTGATCTTTATGCCAGTTTCTTAAAAAGTCTTTTAGAAAGATTATATTGCCCTTCCACCATAATAATAATTATAGCTTACAGATAACATAGTGATGATAATTTCTAAACTTAACTAGTTTGATAATTAATTAATTAATAAGATGCTTAGTTCTTCTACAATAAAGTCATACTGTGATGGTATCAAATCTGTGACCTAGACATCTTTTTGTGAGCAATCAAAGCTTAATTATGACAAATAAAGTCAGAAATACTTCAAATATGTGAAAAATGATAATTAAAAGAAATAACCAAGTTAAAATTCTTGAATTCTAGAAGATGGGACCTCTAGAATTTCATTTCTATTATCTTGCCACAAAACATGATATATCCAGACAGCATTTCCCTTAGTTTTGAAGAATTTCAAGAAAAATAAATCTAACACAGTTCCTAACTTATTCTTAGTATGACATAATCAATTATAATTGAAATCAATATGGGACATTTTTGATAGAGTGGTGGGATAAAAGAGAATGAGTATGGTTGAAGAATATAGGAATTGGCATCAGAGTACTTGAATTCAATTCTAGGTTCTTCAACTATTAACTAGGCTCTTCAAATAATTAATAATGAATATTAAAAATTTAATGTTACCCTGAATTCAGGACATATTGTCTAGTATCACACAAGATTTATATCATCTGTCACTGGACTGCTATGGTAAAGTGCTATTGGGTTTTTAGCTAAGAGTCTTAATTATCTCTATGCCTTTTTTTTTCTGAAAACCAAAATTTTAAAATATAAGTTTACATATATTACATAACATTTAAACTGAAAAAAAATGAAAAAAAGAAACCCAAACCAAATCAGTCTATTACTTCACAGGGCATTAAGAATCTGTGGATAGTAAATTACAAGTTCTGCAGTTACTACATTTACTGTTTTGATACATGAGTTCAAAATTTGTTCCCTTGTCAAAAGTTTAAGTAAGTAAAATTGGCCTCACAGTATTATTTTCTCTCCACTTCTGCATCCCCCAGAGGTAGGACACTACTACTATGTCTGGTCCGACAGTATTGGACCTGGGTATGATAGATGTAAGAAAATGTCCTGCCATTGCCCCAAAATGAAATTCCTCCTGGGTCAATGGTTCAAGTCACCAGGGGAATCCCTGTTCTGCTACCAAAGGCTAACTTTATCTTGGTGTATAAATGGACTGGGTGTTGATAGCTTTAATTTACTCTTCTGAGTAACACCAAAAGCAGCTCAGACAATTACAGTAATGTTTTCTTAAATGGATAGTTTACTCTGCAGAGAGAACAATAAGGAAGCTCTGGTTCCTTGACTTCATAACTTGACTTCAGAAGCTAGGGCTTTGGACTTGACTGAAACTTTAGATCATTTGTGTTTCAGGCCGAATGTTGCCAGACTTTACCTCTATTTAAATGAGGGACTGAAAGACTAGGCTTGGCTATGACTTATATCACATTGGACAAGTAGCTTACATTTTGTAGTTCCTTGTTCCTCACTTATAATATAAAAAAAAATTGAATACAATTTCTTCTAAGATTCCTTCCATCTGTAATTCTATGACTTGCTGGATTTTATGTTTAATTGCAAAAGAAAACATAGCTAAAACATCAAGGAAACTAGAATTGAGGAAAGAAAGTTGTTGAGGAATAGGGAGCTATTCTCTATCCTTGTGAGATATTCATTATTATCATGTTCTTCTAAGTAACTCATTCTCCTTCTCATTAAATTTAATATATCACGCAGAGGTTTTTTTTTTTTTTTTTTTTTTTCAAATATAGGCAGATGGGTAACCTCCTTAATAACCCTGTGACATCTGTCTCTTGACATACATTAAACCACTGGTCTAGTGACGCCACCACATTTACCCATTATTGAATTTTGTAAAATTATGTTTCTGAACTGCTAATTAGAGCTTTCCCCTCACATACATCATTTTTTGTTTTTCTTGTTGTGTAAAATTTTATAAATCTTAGTTAGAAGAACTGAGAGAATTTGTTTCTGTCTCTCTCTCTTTATTATGTCCCTCTTTGTGTCTCTAACTTTCTGATTTTGCCTGTCTTTGTCTCCCTCTGTCTCTTGGTCTCTGTCTCTATATTTGTGTTTCTCTTTATCTTTCTCAGCCTCCCTCTCCCGCTTCTTCCCTCTCTCCTTCTTTCCCTCTCCTTTTCGCTCCTTCCATCCCTTCTTCTCCCATCCTCTCCATTCTTCCTCCTCAATAGCCATATTCCCAGTATGATTCCTCTCCAATAGGGTAGAAAAGTCATACTGGAGTGAAATCATGTGATGCAATCTCTAAAAATGCGTTTTGCTATTCATTAAAAGAAAAAAAAGACTTCTCAGGAAGGGAGGTGAAAGCACTAAAAAGGAGATTATTATACCCTCCCTGATATCCCAGGAAGGGAGTTATAAAGCACTAAAGGGAAGTGGGGATTGCTAGAGGATTTCTGAGCTGAAGGGTCTTATTAGAAACAGCAGAGGTATTGCACAAGCACATAGCAATAATGCACAGGCTATTAGAGATGACTCTCCCCACAGTTAGTGTAGGCTCGATATGGTGTAACAAAGCTGAATTGTATTTGCAAATAGTGATATAACAAAGAATATAAATCAACATGATGTTGTAAAAGATTTCCAGAAGTCCTAGAAGGAGGGTATGTAAACAACAGTCACACATATGCTTTCTTCAGCAGCCAAGAGATAGTCCAAAATCATATTGTCTATTGTGTCATATGTCAGGGAATCCAATGATCCCCACAAGTTTTTGAAGTCCTACAACAGTCTTTTTATGTGTTAGGGAATCTAATGCTTACCGTAGATTTTGAAGTCCTGCAACAGTCTTATCATGTCTCAGAGAATCCAATGATTTCTGAGGGTTTTGAAGTCCTACAACAATCTTTTAATGTCTCAGGGATGCCAATGATTTCTGAGTATTTTAAAGTCCAACAATTTTTGATGTCCATGAGTCAAACGCCATAACTGTCATGCTCATTAAGTGGTGGGCACAGTCAGCAATGGAACCGCGCGGTGTTTCTTGAGCCTTCTTCTTCATTTCAAGGTTCTCCATCTCTCTTTGATGGACCAGGCAAATATGGGTCATTGGCACCCATCTGATTCCTTCTCCATCTGTAGAAATACAAGCAAACCCTCTCCCCCAAGCAGTTAGCCTATCTAGTCCCTTCCATTCACCACTTTCTGGGTCTTTCCACATCACCTGGTGATTATCTAAAGATAGTGGAGTTGCTCACACTGGACAATGCCCTTCCAGTGAATTATAAAACCTGTCTGCCAGAGCCAGTGCATCTTTGTCAAAAATCAAGAAGTTAATAGTATAAAGAGCTAGATTTAGAAGTTCTCTAGGGTTACTTTTGGCTCCCCCTTTCTTTTGTTTTTGGAGGAACATCTTAATGTCTCTGTTTCTCCTCTCTACTATTGCCTGTCCTTGAGGATTAAATGGTATACCAGTGGTGTGTGAAATCTTATACTATGCACAAAAGTGTGCAAAATTTTTAGAAGTATATGCAGGGCCATTCTCTCTTTTTATTGCTTGTGGCACAACCATATTTGCAAATGCTTGTATAAGGAATTCAGTGACAACTTGAGCTGTCTTTTTTGCTGCTGGTATTGCAAAAGTGAATCGTGAAAAGGTGTCTACCACAACATGGATAAAAGACAGACAACCAAAAGATTTATAATGGATCACATTCATTTGCCAAATTTCATTGGGTCCCAAACCAAAAGGGTTTTTTCCTTGAGGTAGTGTAGGAGCATGGAAAGGAAGGCAAGCTGTACAGGCTTTTTACTATTCTCCTTGCTTCCTCTCTTGTTATTCTAAATTGTAAACGTAAAGCTTGAGCAGACTGATGATATTTAAAATGAGATTCTTGGGCTTCTTGAAATCAAGGAGTATTGGCCAGCATAGTTAGAAGGCTATCTGCCTTTGAATTACCATCAAAAATAGGACCTGGAAGTCCGCTATGAGAGTGGACATGCAAGATATAAATCTTAAATGGATGCTTTCTCACTTGCTCTTGAAGTTTCTTAAAGAACTGATATAGATTAGAGGCAACAAATTTTATTTGGGTTATGGCAATTCTTTATACCATACCTACTGAATAGGGCGAATCAGATATCACATTTATATCTCCTGGATAATAAGTAAGAGCTAGAATGATTGCAATAAATTCATTCTGCTTAGTGGACAGAAAAGGAGTTCTGACTACTGTCTTTATAATTAAGTAATGAGCATAGACAGTGCAAATATTATGTTTGGATGCATCTGTAAAAATAGTTGGTCCTTTAAAAGGAAGTTTAAAAACCTTTTCTTCAAGATTCCATCACCAATTATGTAATAGTCTGGTTATCTTTAATGGAGACCCGTGTCTACAATTTGGAGCCATGGCTAATGAAATTTGGCCCTCTGAGATGGTTTCACAGCACACATTAATTTGTGCATTAGTCTAAAAGATATATATTTTTTCAGGTCTTATCCCAGATAATTGTACTGCTCGCTTAATGGCCTTTAATAAAATTCTAGCCACAAGCACTGGGTAAGGAGGAAGGTTTTGTTTCAGTTGTGCTAGAAGGTTCACCACCTCTATCACACTGTCTCCTTGATGAAGGACTGCTGTGGGTGCCTCTTGTGTAGCAAAAACTAATATGTCCAAGGGTTTTTCAGTGACTCTTTCAACCACATTGGATAAAGCCAGTTCAACTTCTGTCAAAGCTTCTTCAGCTTCTTTTGTAAGCTTGTGTGGTAAGTTGAAAGCATTGTCTCCCCTTAAAATGTCAAATAATGGTTTTAATTGATAGTTAATCAAGCCTAATACTAGACGTATCCATTGGATATCTCCTATAAATTTCTGAAAGTCATTTAGATATTTAGCTTCTCTGTTCTTAAGGACAATTTTTGTGCTGTAAGCATCTTAGGATATACTTCATATCCTAAATATTGAAAAGAAACATATCTTTGAACTTTTTCTGGAGTTATGTGCAATTTGTACTATCTTAGTGTATATATTGAAGAGCCACAATCAGGAATAATCATAATTTAGTAGCTTCTATTCTAACAGATCAAAAAGCCCAGAATCTGATATGCCAAAAGGCAATCAACTTGGATTCCAGAAAAAAATCAACAATAAAAGTGTGCTTTATTGTTCAAGGAAATATAAGGAAATTCAGTGAAACAGTGAATTTCATTTATTTCTGATGAAAAGACCAAAGGTAAACAGAAAATTAAAGTTTCAAATACAGAACTCAAGAAGCATAAAATGGTAAAATGAAATTTAAAAATTGAAAAGCTTATATCCTCCTACAGGAAAATGATATGCTTAACTTTTGACAACTATGTCTCTGTTATGGTTATAATTAGAAGTTGCAGGTATAATTTGCATTTATTGTGATAATATAAAAAAAAAATAGAGGTGGAAAGGGAATTGTACTGGAGAAGAGCAAAATGGAGGTAAAGGGGCGGGGGGGATTACTACTCACAAAGTGGCAAAAAACAAAACAAAACCAAACAACAAAAAAAAACGACCTATTATAATTGAGGAAAAGAAGAAAGGAATTTTAGTCTCATAAGATTTGGCTCAGCCATATTTAGTTTCATAGAGAAACTTGTCTCACTCAATAGGAAAGTAAAAGGAGGAAAGGAAAGGGATAAGCTAACAAAAGGAAGAACAGAAGTAGAATGAGAAAGGGATAAGGAAGTGAAAATGGTTGTAAAAGAGGAGCGATATTTGAGGGAGGTGGTGCTCAAAAGCAAAATACTGGCAATGACAGAAAGGGGAAACATAAAGAGAAAAATGTAAAGGGGAAAATAAGGTGGTTAGAAATATAGAGTTAGTAATATTAACTGTGAATATAAATGAAATGAACTTTCCCATAAAATGGAAACAAATAGCAGACTGGATTAAAAATCTGACTCCTACATTTATTATTGATTTTTAAATATATTTTATTTTATTTTATAATAACTTTATATTGACAGAATCCATGCCAGGGTAATTTTTTACATTGTCCCGTGCACTCACTTCTATTCCGATTTTTCTCCTCCCTCCCTCCACCCTCTCCCCTAGATGGCAAGCAGTCCTTTATATGTTGGATATGTTGCAGTATATCCTAGATACAATATATGTTTGCAGAACCGAACAGTTCTCTTGTTGCACAGGGAGAATTGGATTCAGAAGGTAAAAATAACCTGGGAAGAAAAACAAAAATGCAAATAGTTCACATTCGTTTCCCAGTGTTATGGTGTAGCTGCTTCTATCCATCATTTATCAATTGAAACTCATTTAGGTCTCTTTGTCAAAGAAATCCACTTCCATCAGAACACATTGTCATACAATATCATTGTCGAAGTATATAATGATCTATTGGTTCTGCTCATTTCACTTAGCATCAGTTCATGTAAATCTCTCCAAGCCTCACTGTATTCATCCTGCTGGTCATTTCTTACAGAAAAATAATATTCCATAACATTCATATACCACAATTTACCCAGCCATTCTTCAATTGATGGGCATCCATTCAATTTCCAGTATCTAGCCAGGGCTGCCACAAACATTTTTGGCACATACAAGACCCTTTCCCTTCTTTAGTATCTCTTTGGGGTATAAGCCTAGTAGTAGCACTGCTGGATCAAAGGGTATGCACAGTTTGATAACTTTTGGGGCATAATTCCAGATTGCTCTCCAGAATGGTTGGATTCGTTCACAACTCCACCAACAATGCATCAGTGTCCCAGTTTTCCCGCATCCCCTCCAACATTCATCATTATTTTTTCCTGTCATCTTAGCTAATCTGACAGGTGTGTAATGGTATCTTAGAGTTGTCTTAATTTGCATTTCTCTGATCAATAGGGATTTGGAACACTCTTTCATATGAGTGGTAATAGTTTCAATTTCATCATCTGAAAATTGTCTGTTCATATGCTTTGACCATTTATCAGTTGGAGAATGGCTTTCTTTCTTATAAATTAGAGTAAGTCCTCTATATATTTTGGAAATGAGGCCTTTATCAGAACCTTTAACTGTGAAGATGTTTTCCCAGTTTGTTGCTTCCCTTTTAATTTTGTTTGCATTAGTTTTGTTTGTACAAAGGCTTTTTAATTTGATATAATCAAAATGTTCTATTTTGTGATCAGTAATGGTCTTTAGTTCATCTTTGGTCACAAATTTTTTTCTCCTCCACAAGTCTAAGAGATAAACTATCCTATGTTCCTCTAATTTATTTATAATCTCATTCTTTATGCCTAGATCATGGACCCATTTTGATCTTATCTTGGTATATGGTGTTAAGTGTGGGTCCATGACTAATTTCTGCCATACTAATTTCCAGTTATCCCAGCAATTTTTATCAAATAATGAATTCTTATCCCAAAAGTTAGGATCTTTGGGTTTGTCAAACACTAGATTGCTATAGTTGACTATTCTGTCTTGTGAACCTAACCTTTTCCAACGATCAACTAATCTATTTCTCAGACAATACCAAATGGTTTTGGTGACTGCTGCTTTATAATATAATTTTAGATCAGGTACAGCTAGGCCACCTTCATTTGATTTTTTTTTTCATTAATTCCCTTGAGATTCTTGACTTTTTGTTGTTCCATATGAATTTTGTTGTTATTTTTTCTAGATCAATAAAATATTTTCTTGGAAGTCTGATTGGTATAGCACTAAATAAATAGATTAGTTTAGGGAGTATTGTCATCTTTATTATATTCGCTCGGAATATCCAAGAGCACTTAATATTTTTCCAATTATTTAAATCTGATTTTATTTGTGTGGAAACTTTTTTATAGTTTTGCTCATATAATTCCTGAATTTCTTTTGGTAGATAGATTCCCAAATATTTTATGCTATCAACAGTTATTTTGAATGGAATTTCTCTTTGTATCTCTTGCTGTTGGATTTTGTTGGTGATGTATAAAAATGCTGAGGATTTATGGGGATTTATTTTGTATCCTGCTACTTTGCTAAAATTATGAATTATTTCTAATAGCTTTTTAGTAGAATCTCTGAGGTTATCTAGGTATACCATCATATCATCTGCAAAGAGTGATACTTTGGTTTCCTCATTGCCTACTCTAATTCCTTTGATATCTTTCTCAACTCTTATTGCCGAGGCTAGTGTTTTTAATATGATATTAAACAATAATGGTGATAGTGGGCAACCTTGCTTCACTCCAGATCTTACTGGGAAAGGTTCCAGTTTTTCCCCATTGCATATGATGCTTACTGATGGTTTTAAATATATGCTCCTGACTATTTTAAGGAAAAGTCCATTTATTCCTATGCTCTCAAGTGTTTTTATTAGGAATGGATGTTGGATTTTATCAAATGCTTTTTCTGCATCTATTGAGATGATCATATGGTTTTTGTTTGTTTGGTTATTGATATAGTCAATTATGTAATAGTTTTCCTAATATTGAACCAGCCCTGCATTCCTGGTATAAATCCTACTTGGTCATAGTGTATTATCCTGGGGATGATTTTCTGTAATCTTTTTGCTAATATTTTTTTTAAGATTTTAGCATCAATATTCATTAGGGAGATTGGTCTATAATTTTCTTTCTCTGTTTTCAGCCTACCTGGTTTAGGTATCAGTACCATGTCTGTTTCATAAAAGGAGTTTGGTAGGACTCCTTCAATCCCTATTTTTTCAAATAGTTTATTTAGCATTGGAGTTAATTGTTCTTTAAATGTTTGGTAGAATTCACATGTAAATCCATCTGGTTCTGGGGATTTTTTCTTAGGGAGTTGATTAATAGCTTGTTCTATTTCTTTTTCTGATATGGGACTGTTTAGGATATTTACTTCTTCCTCTGTTAGTTTGGGCAAGCTATATTTTTGGAGGTATTCTTCTATTTCACTTAAGTTGTCGAATTTGTTGGCATAAAGTTGGGCAAAGTAACTCCTAATTATTGCTCTAATTTCCTCTTCGTTACTGGTGAGTTCTCCCTTTTCATTTTTAAGACTAACAATTTGATTTTCCTCTTTCCTTTTTTTAATCAGATTTATTAAGGGTTTGTCTATTGTGTTGGTTTTTTCATAGAACCTTTACTTTCAATTTTACTGATCTCTCCTTTTATTTTTAGAATTTTAAGTTTAGTGTTTGACTGGGGGTTTTTAATTTGTTCCTTTTCTAGCATTTTTAGTTGCAAGCCCAATTCATTGACCTTCTCTTTCTCTATTTTATACAAACAGTCCTCCAGAGCTATGAAATTTCCCCTTATTACCGCTTTGGCTGCATCCCATACATTTTGGTATGATGTCTCATTATTATTGTTTTTTTGGGTGAAGTTATTAATTATGTCTATGATTTGCTGTTTCACCCAATCATTCTTTAGTATGAGATTATTTAGTTTCCAATTATTTTTTAGTCTACTTCCCCCTGGCTTTTTGTTAATTGTAATTTTCATTGCATCGTGGTCTGAAAAGGATGCATTTATTATTTCTGCCTTACTACATTTGAGTTTGAGGTTTTTATGTCCTAATATATGCTCAATTTTGGTATAGGTTTCATGAACTGTGGAAAAGAAAGTCTCCATTACATTTTCTCCAGAGATCTATCATATCTAACTTTTCTAGTATTCTATTTACCTCTTTGACTTCTTTCTTATTTATTTTGTGGTTTGATTTATCTAATTCTGAGAGTGCAAGGTTAAGATCTCCCACTATTATAGTTTTACTGTCTATTTCTTCTTGCAGCTCTCTTAATTTCTCTTTTAAGAATTTAGATGCTACACCACTTGGTGCATATATGTTTAATAGTGCTTCATTATCCATGCTACCCTTTAGCAAAATATAGTGCCCTTCCTTATCTCTTTTAATTAGATCAATTTTTGCTTTAGTTTGATCTGAGATCAGGATGGCTACCCCTGTTTTTTTGACTTCACCTGAAGCATAGTAGATTTTGCTCCAACCCTTTACCTTTAACCTGCATGTATCTCCCCACTTCAGGTGTGTTTCCTGTAAACAGCATATTGTAGGATTCTGGCTTTTAATCCATTCTGTTAACCGCTTCCTCTTTATGGGGGAGTTTACCCTGTTCACATTTATGGGTAGAATGACCAATTCTTCATGACCTAGGCATAAAGAATGAGATTATAAATAAATTAGAAGAGCATAGGATAGTTTACCTCACAGACCTGTGGAAGAGGGAGGCATTTATGACCAAAGAAGAACTAGAGATCACTATTGACCACAACATAGAAAATTTTGATTACATCAAATTGAAAAGTTTTTGTACAAACAAAACAAATGCAAACAAGATTAGAAGGGAAACAATAAACTGGGAAAACATTTTTACAATCAAAGGTTCTGATAAAGGCCTCATTTCCAAAATATATAGAGAATTAACTCTAATCTATAAGAAATCAAACCATTCTCCAATTGATAAATGGTCAAAGGATATGAACAGACAATTCTCAGATGAAAAAATTGAAACTATTTATAGACATATGAAAATATGCTACAAATCATTATTAATCAGAGAAATGCAAATTAAGACGACGCTGAGATACCACTACACACCTGTCAGATTGGCTAGAATGACAGGGAAAGATAATGGGGAATGTTGGAGGGGATGTGGAACAACAGGGATACTGATACATTGTTGGTGGAATTGTGAACACATCCAGCCATTCTGGAGAGCAATTTGGAACTATGCTCAAAAAGTTATTGAACTGTGCATACCCTTTGATCCAGCAGTGTTTCTACTGGGCTTATACCCCAAAGAGATACTAAAGAAAGGAAAGGGACCTGCATGTGTCAAAATGTTTGTGGCAGCCCTGTTTGTAGTGGCTAGAAGGTGGAAAATGAAAGATGTCTATCAATTGGAGAATGGTTGAGTAAATTGTGGTATATGAATGTTATGGAATATTATTGTTCTGTAAGGAATGACCAGCAGGATGATTACAGAAAGGACTGGTGAGACTTACATGAACTGATGCTGAGTGAAATGAGCAAAACCAGGAAATCATTATATACCTCAACAACAATACTGTTTGAGGATGTATTCTGATGGAAGTGGATGTCTTCGATAAAGAAAGCCTTAATTGATAAAAGATGGACAGAAACAGCTACACCCAGAGAAAGGACACTGGGAGATGAATATAAACTGCTTGCATTTTTGTTTTTCTTCCTGGGTTATTTATACCCTCTAAATTCAATTCTCCCTGTGCAATAAGAAAACTGTTCGGGTCTGCACACATATATTGTATCTAGTATATACTGTAACCCATTCAACATGTAAAGGACTGCTTGCCATCTGGGGGAAGGGGTGGAGGGAGGGAGGGGAAAAATTGGAACAGAAGTGAATGCAAGGGATAATGCTGTAAAAATTACCCTGGCATACGTTCTATCAATAAAAAGTTATTAAAAAAAAAAAAAAGAATGATCAATTCTGTATTACTTGCCATCTTGTTAACCCCGGTTTATGCTTTTCTCCCTTCTTTCCCCCTTACCCCCCTTCCCAGTATTAAGCTTGTGAGCACCACTTGCTTCTCACAGCCCTCCCTTTTTAGTATCCCTCCTCCCACCTTAGAGTTCCTCCCCCTATCTTATCCCTTTCCCTCCCAGTTTCTGTATTCCCTTCTGCTTAGCTTATTCCTTCCCTTTTCACTTTTCCCTTCTCACTTTTCAATGAGGTGGGAGAAGTTTCACCATAGATTGAATAGGTCTAAAATTTTTCTCTTAAAGCCAATTCTGAAGGCAGTAAGATACCCACTATATTCATCCCCCTCCATTCTTTCTCTCAGATATAATAGGTTTCCTTTGCCTCTTCATGAGATGTACTACCCCCACTTTACCCTTTTTCTGGTACAATGTCCTTTCCACATCTAGTTTCTAGAACAAGGTATACATGTAGTCTTTATACATCTTTATAGCAGAAATATAGTTCCCAAGATTAATCTTTACCTTTTTAGATTTCTCTTGAGTTCTATATTTTTAGATCAAACTTTTTGTTAAGTTCTGGCTTTTTCATCAAAAATAGGTGAAATTTGCTTACTTCGTTGAATGTCCATCTTCTTCCCTGGAAAAAGATGCACATTCTAGCTGGGTAAGTTCTTTTTGGTTGCATACCAAGTTCCTTAGCCTTTCGGAATATCATATTCCAGGCCCTTCGATCCTTTAATGTGGATGCTGCCAGATCCTGGGTGATCCTTATTGTGGCTCCTTGATACTTGAATTGGCTTTTTCTAGCCGCTTGCAATATTTTTTCCTTCATCTGAGGGTTCTGGCATTTGGCCACTATATTCCTTGGAGTTTTGATTTTAGGATCCCTTTCAGTGGGTGATCGATGAATTCTTTCAATGTCTATTTTATCCTCTGTTCCTATGGCTTCTGGGCAGTTCTCTTTGATATTTTCCTAGAAAATAGTGTCCAGGCTCTTTTTTTCATCATGCTTTTCTGGGAGTCCAATGATTCTCAGATTGTCTCTCCTGGATCTGTTTTCCAGGTCTGTTGTCTTCCCCAGAAGGTATTTCACATTCTTTTCCATTGTTTGATTTTTTTGGATTTGTTTGACTGATTCTTCTTGTCTCCTCGAGTCATTCAATTCCAATTGTTCAATTCTGATTTTCAGTGAAGTATTTTCTTCACTCACTTTTTAAAAATCTTTTTCTAATTGTCCAATTGAGTTGTTTTGTTCTGTGGAATTTTTTTCCACTTTGCCAATTTTGTTTTTTAAAGAGCTATTTTCTGTTTCCAGTTCACCAATCGTATTTTTCTAGGATTTTATTTCTTTATCCAGTCTCTCTTTAACTGAGTAGAATGACTTCTCCTGGCTCTTTTGCCAAGCCTCCCTCTCTTTATCCCATTTTTCTTCTAGCTCCCTTGTGAGAGCCTTTTTAATTTCCTCCATGAGATTCATCTGTGCTGAGGAACAGATTATCTCCTCCTTTGGGGATTCACCTGGAGACTGTCTGTTTTTAGTCTCCTCAGGATTTAGAGTCTGCTCTCTATCTGTATACAAGCTGTCAAGGGTTAAAGTCCTCTTCAGTTTCTTGCTTATTCTGTCTAATAATCAAAGACAAACTAGCAAAGAAAAAAAGAAAAAAACTGGAGTCTTTCTTTGGGGGAGGGGCTGGGTGGTGTTACCAAGCTTCCTCTACATACTCTGGGGGGGGCGGGGGCAGCAGTGAGGCACTAGCCGGACTGTGCTGCACCTGTGCTCTGAGATCCGAGAGCTTGCTGAGACACTGTGTGTGTGTGTGGTGGGGGGGGGAGGAGGGGGGGAGGGGGGAATGGCCAGTTCCTGAAGAGACTCCAGCTGTTTGGGGTTGTATTCTTTGCCCCGGTGTTTTTAGCTTCTCTGCTGGGCTGCTGACTAGCTTCCAGGGCAAAGTATCCAGTCCTGTAGCAAAGCTCTCCCCACAGAGATGGCTGCGATCACTCCCCATCCCCTCTCCAGTCTGCTCCCGTGCTCTCACTGCTGCTGCCCACTGCCTGGGCCCTATCTAAAACTGCCCCAGCCCTCCAGTAAAAACAGACCTTTCTTGGCGAATCTCAAGGATGGCTTCTCTTGGTAACTATTTGTGGGTTTTTTTTTTTCATTCAAGCATTAATTCAGAGGCTTGTAATGAAATGGATAGTGAGAGAAGACATGGAGCTACACAGCTATATGCCTCCTCTCTGCCATCTTGGCCGGAAGTCTCGCAACCTCTATGTTCTTTTAAAGAAAGTTTTTGTACTATAGGCACCTTAGTGTATACTTCATATCCTAAATATCGAAAAGGAATGTGCCTTTGATTTTTTTTTCCTGTGGCTGTATACAATTTATACTTCCTTAATATTTTTGTGGTCTTTTGTAGATATGCTTCTAATATTTGTCCTCAGGATGTCCACAAGATATCGTCCATGTGATGTAATAACATAACTTTTGGAAATGTTTTTCTTACTGTAGTAAGAGCAGAAGCCACATACATTTGACACACAGTACATATATTTTTCATTCCTTATGGCAAAACTGTCCATTCAGATCTTTTTTAAGGCTCAGCTAAATTATCGCTGGGCACTGAAATGGCAAACATTTTCATATCCTCTTTATTCAGAGGTATGGAATAGAAACAATCCTTAATATCTATAACTCAAAGAGGCCATTCCCTAGGCAAATGAGTAGGAAATGGAAGCCCAGGCTGAAGAGTTCCCATAGCTAGGGTTAAGTCCAAATTTTTTATTTACTTTTCTCAAATAAGTCAAGATCCTCCATTTTGCAGATTTCTTTTTTACAGCAAAAATAGAGTCCAAGGACTTAGAGAAGGTTGTAAGTGTCCTTGGTCAAGTTGCTCCTGTACTATATCTAATAAGGCCTTGATTTTTTCACTGGTTAAGGGCCACTATTTCACCCACATTTGTGTATTAGTTTTCCATTGAAGAGAAACAGGTGAGAGTGCAGGCAGGCCTTCAGCACCAGCCCTGCCTAAAAATTTTCCAATGTACTCTATTGTAATTCTAATTGGGGTAGGATGTCTCTTGCCCACAGATTGATGGAGATTTTTTTTTTAGTAAAAAACAGTAAAAACTCCTGTTTTATCTTCAAATTTCCAACTGAAAGGTGTAGCAATAAGTTTACTTTCTGTTGATCCTCCTATGGAAGAAATATTGGTGTTTGCATTAATCTTTGACCAGTATCTGGGACAGCTGACATTTGTTATGGGCCAGAACTCTGTACTTGAAACAAGGATTCTTACAAGATACTAACTAAGTGGAATTGATAAAACAATGGTTATCTACTTTAGCATGGTGATTAATACTTTTCTAGTTCAGTATGGTTGATTTAATCTTACCACAAATATTGGTTCCCTAGTGATATAATACTTGGTTTATACTCAGTGCATTGTAAATGATCTAATTATAATAGAGCATATAAGCTAGGACAAACTCAGCCAGTATCAGACTCAGAGAAGACAGAGAGCTGGAGGCTGGAGCACAAACCCTTGGACTCAGGAGACAGATTCACTCCATCACACCCTACCATGGTGGTTGCCCTGTCTGCCTGCATTTCCTTCACTGAGACCAACTTAGCCTGGGCCCCAGGCAAAGAGACAATAAAGAATTTGGATTTAACCCCATCTATTTTTGTGATGATTACTCTGCTTAAAGGAAGCCTGGTCGAGAGACCTACAGAAAACTAACAAGAACACTCCATTTTAGCACCTGAACATGGGACTGAGGATTTACACTCAGAAGTCCACACTGACACGATCCCAAGTTCAGTGAAAAAGTCTCCATGACCTAGAAATTAGAATGACTACAAAATAGACAAGAGGATATCTTTGTTAAGAGCTAAATGAGTATTTTGACTGAAATGGGACAAATATTTAGAAAGGAGCCTTTTCTACCTCAAGGAAAATGTGTCAAAATCATAGTTAAACTAATAAAAAAAAAGTTTTGATTGTAACTTAGAAGCAGATTATTGAACTCTTCAAATTATTAAAATACACATCTTCTTGATTCTCTAAGGAAAAAGAATTAGATCCAGATGAGTGGAAATCAGTAGGAGAGTAACTATATGAATATTACAATGATAATGGCCCTGATTGAATTCCTAATGAAACATTCTATACTTATAACTTAATTCAATTGGCTTTAAGGAATTATATAAGTATTAGAATAAGGAAAAAGAAGAAAGAACAGGAGGGGGAGGCTACTGAAAAAACAATAGATAAGGATGAAGAATTAGTCAAAAAAAGTAGTTAAGTACAATTCTGATGAAACTAAGGAATGTAATGCTTCAAATAAGGAGCCACTGGGGCATTTCCCATCCCCTAACCTACCCCCCGCCTTCAGGGGTAGAGGGAGAAGGAGGAAGGGAAGGGCCAGTGACACAAACAGCACCATCTATGAAGCAGCCTCTGACACAATTAGAAAAGACTAGTTAAAGCTAAAAAAGAAGGATGGGATATATATGATTTAAAAATAAATGCATACCCTGTTTTTCAAGAGTTTACTCTTCAGGTTAACAAAGGAGAAGATACACTCCTTTTGATCTGGAAAAAACCAATGATTTGAAAAAGTGTTGCACTGTTTATGGGTTTACATTGTCTTATGTTAAGATTGCATTAGAGAATTTGGCTTATAAAAATTTAACTCCTAGTGATTGGAAATCTATAGCAAGGACATGTTTAGAACCTGGACAAAATTTGCTGTGGCTTTCAGAGTATAGTGAACTATGTAGCATAAGAGACCAATGAAATAGGCAAACTAAAATTAATATACCAGTCACCTTTGATCAACCAGCAGGTAAAGGTCAATATGGAAATTCTTTAGCACAGATTAATTACACTTTGATAGCATATGAATAAATTGCTGCTACTGCTATCAAAGCATGGGGCACCCTCCCAGGAAAACAAGATATAGGGGAAGCCTTCATGAAAGCAGAGCAAGGTCCACATGAACTCTGCTGATTTTGTGGGATATCTGCAAACAGCTGTCATTTAAACTATTAGTGAAAATGCAGCTACAGGAATTATGATAAGACAACTTGCTATAGAAAATGCTAATGAGGTTTGTAGAAGAATTGCACTGGGACTACACAAAGGTGCTCCTTTAGAGGAGATCATATGACACTATGCCACAATGGGCACAAATACCTTTTATACCCAGGCTATGATGCAGAACATGGGAAGAAGAGGTCCTTATAAGTAAGGGACTTCCAGAGAGACTTGTCACTGCTTTCAGTGTGGTAAAGTAGGGCATGTGAAAGCTCAATGTAGGTATAGAGGCAGAGTGAGAGCACAGGATGGGAGAACAAGATCCAAAAACATATGTCCAAAATACAATAAAGGCTTCCACTGGGTCTCAGAATGTAGACTGACCCAAGGAAATGAGAGGTGGAGCCTAGCTCCAACACATCAAACAAAAAATAGGTGGGGCATGATGGAAGCCAAGTTTACACCCAAAGAGTCTTTAGAAGTTCAGGACTCTGAGATGATCAATCAGCAGAGCAGCAATGAGGTAGGTGAAAGGAATTACAATTGGGGAGAATACAGGCTTTTTAAACCAACAGAAAGGCTGTGTCCAGTATCATCGCTAGGTTATGTGGAGAGATCTAAAAAGTGCTGAATCAAAGGGACCAGATAGGTTAACTGCTTTCGAGAGAGGGTTTTCTTGTCTCTCTATAGATGGAGAAGGAACCAGATGGGTGCCAACGAGCACCTTGAGAGAGACAGAAAAACAAAACAAAACAAAACAAAACAAAACAAAACAAAAAAAAAAAAAAAAACCTGGAAACAAAGGAGAAGACCTAAGAAACATCTGCCACTGAAAGAGCATGACTAATAATGAGCCTGTTGCAGGACTTTAAAACCAGCAGGAATCATTAGATTCCCTGAGATAAAAAAAAAAAAATGTTGATAAGACTGTTGCAGAACTTCAAAATCAGCATGAATCAGTAGATTCCCTGACACATGAAATAATGGACAATGGATTGGTTTTTGACTATTTCTAGGACTTATGGACATGCTTAATTCCTCATGTTGTTTGTTAAGTCATTACTAGCCTGTGCTATATTACTATGTGCTTGTGTAATATGGATTTATGTATACCTGTTTCAAGTGAGAGTCTTTAGAAACTTGCTTATCTGGTTTGACTCCCCATTTCCCTTTTGTGTTTTCATCTCCCTTTCTGACATGTCAGGGAGGATGTGATCACCTCCCTTTTTGGTGTTTTCACCCCTTTTTCTGAGAAATCAGGGAAGGAGTGATCATTTCCTTTTTGGGGTTCTCACTTCCCTGAAAAGTCAGGGAGGGTGTAACCACCTATGTTCCAAAACAAAAGAAAGCAGATGTTATGGGGCAGAATTCTGTACTTGAAACAAGGATTCTTACAAGGTGCTAACTAAGTGGAATTGATCTAGTTTAGCATGGTGATTAATAGTCCTCTAGTTCATTATTATTGATTTACTCTTACCACCAATAATGGTTCCCTAATGATATAATGATTGGTTTATACTCAGCATATTGTAAATGATCTAATTATAATAGAGCATATAAACCGGGACAAACTTAGCCACGGTTAAACTTGGAGAAGGCAGAGGATTGGAGGCTGGAGCACAAGCCCTTGGATTCAAAAGACAGATTCACTCCATCTCACACTACTGTGGTGGCTGGTCTGTCCTCCTGCATTTCCTCCACTGAGGCCAAGTTAGCCCAGGACCCAGGCAAGGAGAAAATAAAGAATTTGAACTTTATCCCTGACTATTCTCATGATGATTTCTCTGTTGAAGTAAAGGCTGGCCCCAGGATCTCAAGAAAACCAACCAGAACACTACAAACACCTCTAAAGCCATACAATCTGCACCCATGGCTGCCAACCCTTTTGCTTGTATGCTATTTACATAGATAGTGAGCATTGGAAGGTCAGCTGTAATAGCTGCAATCCAGAATATTCCTAGATTTTATTGTTGGGAGTCAAAATCTGGGTAAATATCACTAAATTGCCTATCAGGAGTGTATATCAGTAAATGTGATGCTATTACTCCTGCTGGGTGATAAGTCATACATTGTCTACCTGTATTAGTGCCTGGGATATTATCTACACATTCCCCAGTTTCCCAAATAATTGTATGGATGGGTATTTTTGTTAGCAGTCTCAGAAGGTGAAATGATCAAACCTAATATGTGTGGAGACAAGGGCTGGATAGGCTGGATGGGGACAGGTTTCTATTCTTCAGGGGGGTATCTCAGTAGTCCCGATGCCATACAACTCTATTCATCCTCATTGCAATTCTCTTCCTCCATTGGCATGTTTCTCTGCTGATTGATCCTGTTGGATTATTGAAGTTTTAAATACTCTCTGGTGTAACAATAGCTGTCATCATGGCCCAAATGTTTTTTGTCTGGGACTCTGAAGCTGATCCCTGTTTCTGGTTTCCCTGAACTGCTCTACATTCTTAAGCTCTGTGGACTCCCTTGATTCATTTTGGAAACAGGATTTTGGATCTTGTTCTCCTGTCCTGTTCCTTCACTTTTTCTTTTTGCCAACATTGAGCTTTCAAATGCCCTCCTTTACTATATTGAAAGCAATGATGAGACTCTTTAGAAGTCCCTCCCCCAGAGGGATCTTGTTTTCCTATGTTCAATTTTGAAAACCCTGCAGCGCAGTCTTGGTATAAAATGTATTTGTGTCCACTGTGACACAGTGTCTTATGATCTCATCAAAAGGAACATCTTTTTTTTTTTTTAATTCTAGTATAATTCCACAAGCCTCATTAGCATTTTCCTTAGTCAGTTATTTTATCATAATTTCTATTGCTTCATTTTCACTAATAGTTTGTGTGATAGCTGTCTGCAGATGTCCCAAAAATCAGCAAAGGATTCATTGGGACCTTGTCCTATTTTCCTAAGGGCTCCTGGGAGGGTGCCCCATGCTTTGATAGCAGCAGAAGCAATTTGCACATACATTGCCTAAAGGTAATTAATCTGTGTTAAAATGTCTGCATAAGGACCTACACTTATTGGTTGGTCCAAGGTGACTAGTATATTAACTTCAGGCTGCCTATTTCATTGGGCCTGTGTTCTATAGAATTCTGCATAGTCAGACAGCCACAATAGGGTTTGTCCAGGTTCTAAACATGTTTTTGCTATAGATTTCCAATCATTGGGGGTTAAAATATCATAAGCCAAATTTTAATTTAATTTAAAAGAAGTGTATCTTCTTATTTGACCCAGAAAAATTAGGCTTTTCTATCACAGTATATGCTTCTATTCTCAATCCAATTGTAATCCATCTCTCTTCCCTTGCTTTAACTAATACATCTTGTATTGGGGTTTTAAAGGATGGGTAAAACTGTTTCATGGACAATGCTGATAGTTTCACTGTTCCTCCTAATCCTCCTTCTCCTACCCAGGAAGGTGGAATTGAGAGAGGAGGATCAGGAGTGGGAGAATACCCTAAAGGAGTATGTTAGTGTGTAGGCTGAAGTAAAACAGTGCAGTGAATCTGAGAAGTGCCAAGCCCGTTAAACTTCTCAGCACAGTACTTAACTCCTTTCCTGCCCAAATTACCATACTCTCCGGCATTGTAAGTAACATCCCCTTGCTGCATTTTCTCCTCACACTTCCTTGTCTGGCCTCCCAAGTTAAAATCTTTCCTTGTTTTAAAACTTGTGATAGTCCTTAAAACCAGTTGTATTATACTATAAATAAGAAATGTTTCCTCAGGAATTTAATCAAGACCTCTAGCTTTGTAATATCCAATTAGTTGCTGGCCCACTATTTTTCACATCTCTGACTCTACTCTTTCTTCCTTAGAAAGCATAGGAGATATGCACTCTAACATGTTTAAGAACTCATTGATCTGCTTCTGAGTTACTGACAAACCTTGTTTCTCTACAAACTAAACTAAGCATGCTTCATACTTCCCTCAGGAGGGAAGCTCTTTTGTTATTACTTGCCCCATTTCGGCTGTAAAATGAAAGTAACTAGATTTGGCCTTATTGAATCTCCCTGCTTGCCAGGCTTTATAATTAGCCAGTGTAGGTCACAGGGACTGCTCAACTAAACCCTCACTTGTCAGTCAAGCTGTTTGTGCCATGCTTTGCAAGACCCTGTGTTGAACATCAAATGTTGTATGCCCTATGGAGAATCTCAGTACCAACACGAGTCCTTTATCTTAGAAAAGGAATGAAGAGGCAGGACTCGGTGGTTGGTCAAACATGGAAGAATAAGAGCAAAACTCTATTGATAAATGATCAGAAAATATGAATAGATAGTTTTCAGAGAAAAAAATGAAGCTAGATTGCGGAGAGGAGGCACACAACTGTGTAAGCTCTGTGTTTTCTCTCAGAATCCATTTCATTACAAGCCTCTGAATTAATGCTTGACTGGAAAAAAAAAAAAAACCCACAAATAGTTACCAAGAGAAGACATCCTTGAAATTCACCAGGAAAAGTCTGTTTTTGCTTTAGGGCAGGGATGGTTTTAGATCAGCCCCAGCTGAGGGCAGGCAGCAGCAGCGAGAGCATGGGAGGCAGCTCACAACCAAGCAGACTGGAGAGGGGGTGGGGCGTGATCTCAGCTGTCTCTGCGGGATGAACTTTGTTACAGGATTGGATACTTTGCCCTGGCAGCAAGTCAGTAGCCCAGCAGAGAAGCTAAAAACACTAGGGGGTGTGGGGGGGTGTGAAGAATACAATCACAAAAAGTTGGAGTCTCTCGGGACCTGACCACCCCCTTCCCTCCCCCACAATGTCTCAGCACCCTCTCAGAGTCTCAGAGCACAGGCGCAGCACAGTCCTACTAGAGCCTCGCTGCTGCCTCCGCAGTCTCTAGAGGAAGCTCCATAACACCATCCAGCCCCTCCCCCCAAAAATAAAGCAGACTCCATTTAGGGTTTTTTTTCTTTTTGCTAGTTTTTCTTTGATTCTTTTCTGACAAAATGAGCAAAAAATTGAAAAGGACCTTAACCATTGACAGCTTCTATATGGATAGAGAGCAGACTTTAAACCCTGAGGAGACTAAAAACAGACTGTCTCCAAGTGAATCCCCAAAGGAGGAGATCAGCTGTTCCTCAGCAGAGATGAACCTCATAGAAAAAATTAAAAAGGCTCTCACAAGAGAGCTAGAAGAAAAATGGGAAAAGGAGAGGGAGGCTTGGCAAGAGAGGCTGGAGAAATCATCCCACTCATTTAAAGAGAGAGTGGATAAAGAAACAAAATCCTTGAAAAATAGGATTAGTGAACTACAAACAGAAAACAGCTCTCTAAAAAACAAAATTGGCGAAATGGAAAAAAATTCCATAGAATAAAAGAACTCAATTGGACAATTAGAAAAAGATTTTTAAAAAGTGAGTGAAGAAAATACTTCATTAAATATCAGAATTGAATGACTCGAGGAGACAAGAAGAATCAGTGAAGCAAATCCAAAAAAATCAAATAATGAAAAGAATGTGAAATACCTTCTGGAGAAAACAGCAAACCTGGAAAACAGATTGAGGAGAGACAATCTGAGAATCATTGGACTCCCAGAAAAGTATGATGAAAAAAGAGCCTGGACACTATTTTCCAGGATATTATCAAAGAGAACTGCTCAGAAGTCATAGAAAAAGAGGGCAAAATAGACATTGAAAGGATTCATCAATCATCTACTGAAAAGAATCCTAAAATCAAAATACCAAGAAATATAGTGGCCAAATGCCAGAACCCTCAGATGAAGGAAAAAAAATACTGCAAGTGGCTAGAAAAACCCAATTCAAGTATCGAGGAGCCACAATAAGGATCACCCAGGATCTAGCAGCATCCACATTAAAAGATCGAAGGGCCTGGTATATGATATTCCGAAAGAATAAGGAACTTGATATGCAACCAAAAATAACTTACCCAGCTAGAATGAGCATCTTTTTCCAGGGAAGAAGATGGACATTCAACGAAGTAAGCGAATTTCACCTATTTTTGATGAAAAAGCCAGAATTTAACAAAAAGTTTGATCTACAAATATAGAACTCAAGAGAAATCTAAAAAGATAAAGATTAATCTTGGGAACTATATTTCTGCTATAAAGATGTATAAAGACTACATGTATACCTTGTTCTAGAAACTAGATGGGGAAAGGACATTGTACCAGAAAAAGGGTAAAGTGGGGGTACTACATCTCATGAAGAGGCAAAGGAAACCTATTATATCTGAGAGAAAGAATGGAAAGGGATGAATATAGTGGGTATCTTACTGCGTTCAGAATTGGCTTTAAGAGAAAAATTTAGACATATTCAATTTATGGTGAAACTTCACCTACCTCATTGAAAAGTGAGAAGGAAAAAATGAAAAGGGAAGGAATAAGCTAAGGGGAAGGGAATACAGAAACTGGGAGGGAAAGGGATAAGATAGGGGGAGGAACTCTAAGGTGGGAGGAGGGATACTAAAAAGGGAGGGCTGTGAGAAGCAAGTAGTGCTCACAAACTTAATACTGGGAAGCGGGGGAAGGGGGAAAGAAGAGAGAAAAGCATAAACCGGGGTTAAAAAGATGGCAAGTAATACAGAATTGGTCATTTTAACCATAAATGTGAATGGGGTAAACTCCCCCATAAAGAGGAAGCGGTTAGCAGAATGTATTAAAAGCCAGAATCCTACAATATGCTGTTTACAGGAAACACACCTGAAGCAGGGAGATACATGCAGGTTAAAGGTAAAAGGTTGGAGCAAAATCTACTATGCTTCAGGTGAAGTCAAAAAAGCAGGGGAAGCCATCCTGATCTCAGATCAAGCTAAAGCAAAAATTAATCTAATTAAAAGAGATAAGGAAGGGCACTATATCTTGCTAAAGGGTAGCTTGGATAATGAAGCAATATCAATATTAAACATATATGCACCAAGTGGTATAGCATCTAAATTCTTAAAAGAGAAATTAAGAGAGCTGCAAGAAGAAATAGACAGCAAAACTATAATAGTGGGAGATCTCAACCTTGCACTCTCAGAATTAGATAAATCAAACCACAAAATAAATAAGAAAGAAGTCAAAGAGGTAAATAGAATACTAGAAAATTTAGATATGATAGATCTCTGGAGAAAATGTAATGGAGACAGAAAGGAGTACACTTTCTTTTCAGCAGTTCATGGAACCTAGATAAAAATTGAGCATATATTAAGACATAAAAACCTCAAACTCAAATGCAGTAAGGCAGAAATAGTAAATGCCTCCTTTTCAGACCACGATGCAATGAAAATTACATTCAACAAAAAGCCAGGGGAAAGTAGACTGAAAAATAACTGGAAACTAAATAATCTCATACTAAAGAATGATTGGGTGAAACAGCAAATCATAGACATAATTAATAACTTCACCCAAAAAAATGATAATAATGAGACATCATACCAAAATGTATGGGGTGCAGCCAAAGCGGTAATAAGGGGAAATTTCATATCTCTACAGGCCTATTTGCATAAAATAGAGAAAGAGAAGGTCAATGAATTGGGTTTACAACTAAAAGTGCTAGAAAAGGAACAAATTAAAAACCCACAGTCAAACACTAAACTTGAAATTCTAAAAATAAAAGGAGAGATCAATAAAATTAAAAGTAAAAAAAACTATTGAATTAATTAATTAAACTAAGAGTTGGTTCTATGAAAAAAACAACAAAATAGACAAAACCTTAGTAAATCTAATTTAAAAAAGGAAAGAGGAAAATCAAATTGTTAGTTTTAAAAATGAAAAGGAAGAACTCGCCACTAACGAACAGGAAATTAGAGCAATAATTAGGAGTTATTTTGCCCAACTTTATGCCAATAAATTCGACAACTTAAATGAAATAGAAGAATACCTCCAAAAATATATCTTGCCCAAACTAACAGAGGAAGAAGTAAATATCCTAAACAGTCCCATCTCAAAAAAAAAAAGAAATAGAACAAACTAGCAACCAAATCCCTAAGAAAAAATCCCCAGGAACAGATGGATTTACATGTGAATTCTACCAAACATTTAAAGAACAATTAACTCCAATGCTAAATAAACTATTTGAAAAAATATGGATTGAAAGAGTCCTACCAAACTCCTTTTATGACACAGACATGGTACTGATAGCTAAACTAGGTAGGTTGAAAACAGAGAATGAAAATTATAGACCAATCTCCCTAAGGAATAGTGATGCTAAAAGCTTAAATAAAATATTAGCAAAAAGATTACAGAAAATCATCCCCAGGATAATACACTATGACCAAATAGGATTTATACCAGGAATGCAGGGCTGGTTCAATATTAGGAAAACTATTAGCATCATTGACTGTATCAATAACCAAACAAAAACCATATGATCATCTCAATAGATGCAGAAAAACATTTGATAAAATCCAACATCCATTCCTAATAAAAACACTTGCGAGCATAGGAATAAATGGACTTTTCCTTAAAATAGTGAGGAGCATATATTTAAAACCATCAGTAAGCATCATATGCAATGGGGAAAAACTGGAACCTTTCCCAGTAAGATCTGGAGTGAAGCAAAGTTTCCCACTATCACCATTATTATTCAATATTGTATTAGAAACACTAGCCTCTGAAGCAAAAGTTGAGAAAGAGATTAAAGGAATTAGAGTAGGCAGCAAGGAAACCAAACTATCACTCTTTGCAAATGATATGATGGTATACCTAGAGAATCCCAGAGATTCTACTAAAAAGCGATTAGAAATAATTCATAATTTTAGCAAAGTAGCAGGATACAAAATAAATCCCCATAAATCCTCAGCATTTTTATACACCACCAACAAAATCCAAGAGCAAGAGATACAAAGAGAAATTTCATTCAAAAAAACTTTTGATAGCATAAAATATTTGGGAATCTATCTACCAAAGGCAAGTCAGGAATTATATGAACAAAATTACAAAAAAGTTTCCACACAAATAAAGTCAGACTTAAATAATTGGAAAAATATTAAGTGCTCTTGGATAGGCCAAGCGAATATAATAAAGATGACAATATTCCCTAAACTAATCTATTTATTTATTGCTATACCAATCAGACTTCCAAGAAAATATTTTAATGATCTAGAAAAAATAACAACAAAATTCATATGGAACAATAAAAAGTCGAGAATCTCAAGGGAATCAATAAAAAAAATCAAATGAAGGTGGCCTAGCTGTACCTGATCTAAAATTATATTATAAAGCAGCAGTCACCAAAACCATTTGGTATTGGCTAAGAAATAGATTAGTTGATCAGTGGAAAAGGATAGGTTCACAAGACAGAATAGTCAACTATAGCAATCTAGTGTTTGACAAACCCAAAGATCCTAACTTTTGGGATAAGAATTCATTATTTGATAAAAACTGCTGGGATAACTGGAAATTAGTATGGCAGAAATTAGGCATGGACCCACATTTAACACCATATACCAAGATAAAATCAAAATGGGTCCATGACCTAGGCATAAAGAATGAGATTATAAATAAATTAGAGGAACATAGGTGTTGGGAGTTCAAATGTTGGAGTTCTTGTTTTTTCTCAAAACACAGCCGGTTTAGCTTAGAGCCCTCCGAATATCTCCAAATCCAAAGGTTCTGTCCGTTATCCTCTGCCTCTATGTTTTCTTCAGCCTCCAACCAGCACAGAGATGGAATGAATCTCTTGTTTCCTTCTCTTGGGGCTCAGCTAGCTTTCTGGTGAGTATTTCAGACCAGCTTGGTCTCAGTGGCGGGGTGTGCAGGAGCTCAGCCACCTACCACAGTAGTGTGAGATGAAGATGAATCTGGTTGTCCACTGAACTCTCACTCATAGCTTTATCCTCTGAAAACTCTTCGTCTGCCACCAGAGTCACTCCTCTCCAGTCCAGCTGAACTCTCCTCTGGGACCAGCCAGCCAAGTGGAAAATGTATTCTCCCTTGCCTTGCCTCGGAGAGAGGGCTTCTGGAGTAACTCCGCTGAAATCTGACTGAGAGCCTCTGTCTGTTTCTTTTATCCAAGAGGGAGGAATTGTGGGATACAAGAGAGAGGGATTATGGGTTTTCTCCCATAGTGCTCTCTGGCCCAAAGAGCTTCAAGGGAGGTGTGAACTCATACTTTGTGAAACTCCCATAAAGGTGTGAACACAAAGGTGTAAACACAAGCATTGCACTAATTAGTTCTACTTAGTACCTTGTTTCAGGTTCTGGCCAAAATCTTCTTGTAAGATTAGATCAACTCTAATTAGTTAGCAGTTTGTGAGGATTCCAACACATAGGATAGTTTATCTCTCAGACTTCTGGAGGAGAAAGAAATTTGTGACCAAAGATGAACTAGAGACTATTACTGATCACAAAATAGGAAAATTTTGATTATATCAAATTAAAAAGCCTTTGTACAAACAAAACAAATGTAAACAAGATTAGAAGGGAAGCAACAAACTGGGAAAACATCTTCATAGTTAAAGGTTCTGATAAACGCCTCATTTCCAAAATATATAGAGAACTGACTCAAATTTATAAGAAAGAAAGCCATTCTCCAATTGATAAATGGTCAAAGCATTTGAACAGACAATTTTCAGATGATGAAATTGAAACTATTACCACTCATATGAAAGTGTTCCAAATCACTATTGATCAGAGAAATGCAAATTAAGTCAACTCTGAGATACCACTACACACCTGTCAGATTGGCTAAGATGACAGGAAAAAATAATGATGAATGTTGGAGGGGATGCGGGAAAACTGGGACACTGATGCATTGTTGGTGGAGTTGTGAATGAATCCAACCATTCTGGAGAGCAATCTGGAATTATGCCCAAAAAGTTATCACACTGTGCATACTCTTTGATCTAGCAGTGTTACTTCTGGGCTTATATCCCAAAGAAATACTATGTGTCAAAATGTTTGTGTCAGCCCTGTTTGTAGTGACTAGAAACTGGAAATTGAATGGATGCCCATCAATTGGAGAATGGTTAGGTAAATTGTGGTATATAAATGTTATGGAATATTATTGTTCTTTAAGAAATGACCAGCAGTATGAATACAGAGAGGCTTAGAGAGACTTACCTGAACTGATGCTATGTGAAATGAGCAGAACCAGGAGATCATTATACACTTCAACACTGATATTGTATGAGGATGTATTCTGATGGAAGTGGATTTCTTTGACAAAGAGACCTAACTCAGTTTCAATTCATAAATGATGGACAGAAGCAGCTACATCCAAAGAAAGAACACTAGGAAATGAATGTGAACTATTTGCATTTTTGTTTTTCTTCCCAGGTTATTTTTTCCTTCTGAATCCAATTCTCCCTGTGCAACAGGAGAACTGTTCGGTTCTGCAAATATGTATTGTATCTAGGATATACTGCAACAGATCTAACATATATAGGACTGCTTGCCATCTAGGGGAGGGGGTGGAAGGAGGGAGGGGAAAAATCAGAACAGAAGCGAGTGCAAGGGATAATGTTGTAAAAAAAATTACCCTGTCATGGATTCTGTCAATATAAAGTTATTATAAAATAAAATAAAATAAAATGTATAAAAAAATAAAAATAAAAATAAAATAAATGACTTAGAATCTTGTTAAGGAACCAAGATATACTCTTGGATACAAATAAATTTATGAGATATGATAAATATGAGATAATATTTGCAAATCTGTGGCCAATCTCAAGGTGTTATAAAAAAAAAAGAAAAAAAATGAAGCTATCCATAATCATATTAAAGGCAAAAAATACTCTAAATCACTAATAATTTGGTTAATGACAGATAAAACAATGCTGAAGTCCCCATCACCCATTACTTTCACACCCATCAGATTGATTAATAATTGAAAAGGAAAATGACAAATGCTGGAGCATATATAGAAAAATAGGTACACTAATGCCTTGTTGATGTGGTTGTAAACTAATTTACACCTTTTGGAGACCAATTTGGAATTATACATTAAGTGCAGTAATATCTTAAATATACTTTGACACATTAATACTAATTTTAAATTTATTCCCTAAGGAGATCAAAGAAAATGAAAAGGAGTCAGATGTACTCAGATGTAGTAATTCTTTAGGTTGAGACACAGAATTGGAAACTGTGAGGATGCTCATCAGTTGAAAAAGGACTCAAAAATATTATGTTATTTGTATGTGATAAAAGAAATATTCTATAAAGAAATGGTGATAGTAATGGATTCAGAAAAAAAGAAAAGATGTATATGAATTCTTACAATGTTAAGTGAGCAGAACCTAGTACAGATCTGACCACGCATAGCATTCACCTACATGTTATATCTAATGTCACTCTATATGTTTAAGAAAAATATAAAATACAGCATCCATCAAAGACTTTCATAACTTCTTTTACCTGCCTCCAATACTATCTTACATCATTTAGTAACAATGACCTTCTTGCTGTTCCTTTAAAAAATACTCAATCTTTCAATTCAGTTTATTTTCACTATTTGACTCTGATGCCTAAAATATTTTTCTTTTTCAGTGCTACCTCCAGAGTTCCTTGATTTTCTTTAAGTCACTCAAAAAATACCATCTTAGATAAGAAGTCTTTCTAAATTCCCCTGAATTCTAATGACCTCACAAGCAACTCATTGATTATCTCATATGTATACTTTGCCTTAAAATTACCAAGACATATAACAAAAAGTGATAGAGCAAAGAAACTTCATGTAGTGTTTGACTTCTCTGCTTTCTGTCCTCATCTCATCTGGAACATGATGGTCAGTAAGCCATCAAGGTACATACCAACTCTCATTTTATTGAGCACCTAGCAAGTTTGAGAGGCATGGAGTTGACATGGCTTTGAATTTTTATTGGCCCTAAACCAGGAAGTTTCTTCAAAGAAGCCAAGATAATCTGGGTAGGAAACTACTAGGGAAGATATAGCCCAAGAAAACAGGGAGCTGGGGAAAGGCAGGTCATGTCAGGAAATGTGTTCCATGAGAAAACATTAGCCTCATAATCACCAGTATGCTTGGAAGTTCTAGGTTATCCATTTATTCCAAGATAACATATAAATCTCTCCTATTAATCTATGTAACAGAATGCAAAAGTTAGACAATATGGCCTAAGGCAACTTTATTTTCTCTTCTAATCTCCAACTGATGGCCTTTCCTTTTCATATGCAAATACACCTAGTAGAAATTTAAGACACTTTTCAAGGTATGAAATGATTCACTTAAAATCTAAAATAGATCCACCTTTGGAAGGCACACATGCAGTTCGAATAAGAAGAAAATTTCATTGTCTATTACCAGCCCCTTATAGATTGCAAATCTGCCAAAATCTTAATTTTTCTTGCTTTAACACTAAAAGGAAAATATGATATGGAAAATATGATATGGAAAATTCTCCTCCAATTTTCTGAATGTCTTTAGTTATTTCTTGATTACTTAATAAAAGTAAGAAAACATACTCTGTAAAATATCATATCATATTATATAAAACTTGAAATGCAGAAATAAGAATGGCAATTTATAATTCACAGGATATAGAATTGTGAAGATGCACTCCTAATCCTATATGACAGTTTCTATTCAGCTTCAAACAGATGAGTGGAAAAGATTGTTCTGAAAGCTGGTCACCAGCCAAATTTTCTGCTCTAACCATATGGAATATTAAATTTCTTTGTTAGAAAATAATAGAAGTGAAAGCCTAACTTTACTTTTATGCCACTCTTAGAAAAATAGCAGCTGGTGTCGCGGCTTTGTATCACAGTAATAGCTGACTAACAAAGGCAGATTTAACCTTGATTCTCAGAGGACAACAACAACAGCATATTTGTAATGGAGTATCTAGCCACATGGTGAACTAGGCTCAAATAAAGAGAAGAGGAGTAGAGTCCAAAGGTACTGGGAAAAGTCATAGCAAAGATTGTGATAGTGATTTTAAAAATAAGAACCAGATGAAAAATGGTATCAAAAGATAACAGATAATTATTAAACAGAGAGACAATTATTCCCCTCTAATTAAGAGAAAAAAAGACAGAAAAAATAGATATAGACAAAAAGAGACAGAGACAGATGAACAGAAACTGACACAAAAACAGATGAGGTGAGCTATCTTCCTCTGTTAGGAAGAAGCCCAAATTGTTAATCCATCCTGTCTCTAAATTAGTTACTATTTTTAAAGACAGTCACAAGAACCTTTAAAACAACCTTGATGGGAATTAGTTTTTTGAGACTATATTATTACCATAAGTTACACAGTCATAATGCCAACTCTATCAACCATAACTGCATACAAAAAAGAAGTTAGCTTTCCCATACTATCTTGATTGGCATATTTTAAATTTATTTAGATTTTTAAAATGTACATTATTTTATGAATCATGTTGGGAGGGAAAAAAAAGGAAAAAAAAAAAAAAGGAAAAACATGATAGATGGACATCTACTCATTTTCCAAATTTTTGCTATCACCAAAAACAGCTACTACAAACATTTTTGCATATGCGGTTCCTTTTTCCTCCTTTATGATTTCTTTGTGATACAGACCCAGTAATGGCACTGCTGAGTCAAAGGGCATGCACAGCTTTATAACCCTTTAGCATAGTTCCGGTTATTCAGAATGGTTAGATTCTTTCACAACTCCACCAACAATGAATGAGTGTTCCTATTTCCCACATCTACTGCAACATTTATCATTGTCTTTTCCTGTCATTTTAGCTAATCTGAGAGATGTGAGGTGGTATCTGAGTAGTTTTAAATTTCATTTCTCTAATCAAGAGTCACTTAGGGTATTTTTATATGACTATAAAGAACTTTAATTTCATCATCTGAAAATTGTTCATATCTTTTGACCATTTATCAAATAGAGAATGATTGTATTCATGTAAATTTGATACTGTTCTTTATATATTTTAGAAGTGAGACCTTTATCAGAAATACTGTCTGTAAAGATTTTTCAGTTTTATACTTCCCTTTTAGTCTTATTTCCCTTATTTTTGTTTATGGAAGAACCTTTTTTAATTGAATGTAATCAAAGGTGTCCATTTTGCTTTTCATAATATTCTGTAGTTCTTCAGTCATAAATTCTTAACTTTTCTAAAGATCTGATAGGAAAATTATCCTTTATTATCCTAATTTCCATAAAATGTCATCCATTTTATCCAAATCATGTGTCCACCTTGATCTTATTTTGGAATGAAATGTGAGATATAGGTATATGCTGAGTTTCTGACATATTACTTTCCACTTTCCACAACAATTTTTGTTATGTGGTAAGTTCTTATCACAGAAGCTGAAGTTTGTGGGTTTGCTAAACCCAGATTACTATGGGCCTTAATTACTAAGTCATGTGTATCACGACTATTCTACTGATCTACCACTCAATTTCATTTAAAAAAAAGCAATTAATTACTTTTATTATTTTTTAATTAAAACTTTTTATTTACAAAACATATGTAAGGGGGCAGCTAGGTGGCATAGAACATAGAGCACCAGACTTGAATTCAGGAGGACTTGAATTCAAATCTCATCTCAGACACTTAACACTTCCTAGCTTTGTGATCCTGGGCAAAGTCACCTAACCCCAATTGCCTCAGCAAAACAAAATAAGACAAAAAACAAAAACAAACAAACAAACAAATGTGTAAGGGTAATTTTTCAACATTGACACTTGAAAAACCTTTTGTTCAAAATTTTCCCCTCCTTTCCCCCACCCCTCTCCTAGCAGACAGGGAGTTCAATATATGTTTAATATGTTAAAATATATGTTAAATCCAATATATATACATAATTATACTATTATTTTGCTGAATAAGAAAAATCAGATCAAGAAGGAAGAAAAAAAAAACTGGGAAAGAAAACAAAATGAAAGTAAACAACAATAGAGAGAGTAAAAATGCTGTGTTGTGGTCGATACTCAGTTCCCACAGTTCTCTCTTTGGGTGTAAATGTCTCTCTTCATCACTGAACAAATGAAACTGATTTGAATCATCTCATTGATGAGAGCCATGTCCATCAGAATTGATTGTCAAATAGTCTTCTTGTTGCCGTGTATAATGATCTCTTGGTTCTGTTCACTTCACTTACCATCACTTCATGTAAATCTCTCCAGGCATCTCTGAAATCATCATGCTGATTGTTTCCTACAGAACAATAATATTCCATAACATTCATAAGCCATAATTTATTCAGCCATTCTCTAATTGATTGACATTCACTCAGTTTCCAGTTTCTTGACACAAGAAAAGGGCTGCAACAAACATTTTTGCGCATGTAGGTCCCTTTCCCTACTTTAAGATCTCTTTAAGCTATTTCCAGTAGAAACATTGCTGGATCAAAGGATGAACACAGTTTGATAACATTTTGAGCATAGCTCCAAATGCTCTCCAGAATGGTTGGATCCATTCATATTTCCACCAACAATGAATCAGTGTTCCAGTTTTCCTACATCCCCTTCAACATTGGTCATTATCATTTCCTGTCATCTTAGCCAATCTAACCAGTATGTCTCATTTCCATTCCTTTTCAGCCTTTAAAGACACTATATATGTGTGAACTAGAAAACCATTACATCACCATACTAAGTACGAAGTATATGTATACTAAAGAACCATCATCTCATCAATTCCAATGAGTTAACACCTTGTTGCAAGTATGCTTGTTTCAAGCATACTTCTCCAAAATTCTGCCTCTCTACAACTAACTTCCTCTTATGCCACAGATATGGTGCTGGTACTTATACTCAGTAGAATGAAAACAGAGAGGGAAAATTATAGACCAATTTCTTTAATGAATATTAATTCAAAAATCTTTAATGAAATATTAGCAAAGGAAATAGAGTAGGTCATAAGGAAACCAAATTATCACTCTTTAGATGATAAGATGGCCTATTTAGAGACCTCTAGAGAATCAAATAAAAATCACCCAGAAACAATTCACAACTTTAGCAAAATTGCAGCATACAATATAAATCCCCAGAAATCATTAGCACAAAGTCCATCAGTAAGAGAATCAAAAAGAAATTCCATTAAAAATAACTGCCAATAGTATAAAATATTTGGGAATCTATCTGCCAAGAGAAAGTCAGAAACTATAGAAACACAATTACAAAACACTTTCCACACAAATAGTTCTAATAAACTGGAAAATGTTCATAGGCTAAATGGTCATCTCCACAACTTTCATCACTGCTCTTAATTCTACCCTCTTAGAGAAAGACAATAATTATATGTCCTTATTCACATGCCAATCCTTTATTTTTTTTTTTAATGTAGCAATCATGTTTCCCAGTAAATCTTCTTTTCTCCCTACTAAGTATTCTCACTTTTTTTTAATGGATCCTCTTACAAGGTGATTTCTAGACTATTCATTTCAGATAGCCCTTTTCAGGAAACTAATTTATCAGTATTCTTTTTGATTGATGGATGAAGAATTAAATTTCATATTATGAATAAAGTCTGACTATGAAATTCATTTCCTTTTTCTTACATGTTCTGTGCAAGAAAAATCTGACATTGTTGACAGTTATATTTTCTGTTTGATGCATAAGCATATAGTTGATTAAACTCAGATCCTTTTTAGATAAAATGCTTTATCTAGCTATATTTTTTTTTAGTTTTTGTTTTACAAAAAAGTAGATGAATGTATTATATAGTATTATTATATAGTATTAGTTTCAGGACAATATTTCAGACTATTGCAATTGTTTTGATCTTGAATCAGTAATTGAAGAAGTTAATTTTATCTTAATATTTTGAATTAGCTGATAATTCATCAATCATGCTCTTCAAATCATGGATAAGAATGTTAAAAAGAGGGAGGGAGAAAAAGAAAGATTCACAATGTTATGAATCCATTGGGAATGGATCTTTGAGTCTTATTATTCAAATACTTTTACATATTCTTAGCTTCTTATGGACTGGTACACATCTCTCAATCTCATTCTGTGTGATAAACTTGGCTATGCATTTTGAAAATTTTCTACAAAAAATTTATAATATTTTACTAATATAACAATATGGAAAATTTTTCAAACAAAGACATGAGATTATACTGGTATAATCTTTTCTTCACAAAGTCAGAGTGATCTAAGTTATAAACCCTTTATTGAAAAAAAGAATACTTGATTTTTCAGAGTATCATTTAAGAGGAAGATTCTTCTTATTATCTTACCCCCAATATGCTATCATTAAACATATATTATATAACCAAATATAAACTACATATTTCCTCCACTACAAAAGCATATAGATTAATTATTACCTTTGCTTTTTTACTAAACAAAGAAAACGTCTTTGTGTGATGTTAAACTTATGACAGAAAACAACTGAGAGGTTAAACAGCTTGAAAAAAAGAATATCTTGTATAAATTCTTATGATCAAAAATACAAGTAATGCATACAAAACTTGTACAATATGACAAGAGAAACTAATCTTTCTTACTTAATGTGTATGATATTTATGAATTATAAAAAGTATACAAGTACTCATCTGCTATTCTTTCTGTAAAGAAATAAAATCAAACAGTGGACTTCTTGTAAGCATAGATTATCTGAGTTCAATATACTATGATGTAAATAAAGAAATAAAGTAATTCAATAATTCCAAGTTAGTTTATAAAGAATTTATATTTTCTAACTATGGTGGTTCTTATTTTAAAATGTATTGCACTAGTTTGTTGCAATTGCACTTTCTAAGGCTAATAACTTATTAATTTAATTGACTTTGTTACAACAATGGTGTCCATCCAAAGCAATGGTTGCCTAAAAAGAAATGGAAGTTTATCATTGATTTATTTTACTGGACATGTAAACACAAATATTGTTATAAAGGAAGTTATTTCATAGAACTGAAGTTATTTCTATACAAGGAAAGGTTTTTTTTTTCCAAATTAGAAAATGAATTTCTATGCTTATGCCACTGTGTAACTTAACTTGAATTATTGCATAGTCCAAAAAGAACAGAGATTCTAGAAGATTTTTATTTCAATCTAGCAATAATTTTTGGATTTTAGGATCAGTGCTTGAATAATATGATCCAAGATTTTATTTGAGGAACCTTAGAAGCAAATACTAAATAAAAATCTGCAGAGACAAATCATGTTCATTTACATTTATTTTGGGCCCGATAATACTCCTGCCTAACTCTCAGGGCAGGCTGAAGCTACTGAAAATCACATATTCACAAAATCATATGTAAGCATTGCTCACAGGTTATATGTCAAAAGTTCTTTGTCGTCTACGAATATTGTGACAGGAAGAAAACATGGAATTTGAATATTACTAAACATTTTTTCACATACGTACCATAGTTTTTTGTGAGCAAGGTCTCTATTACCTCATTGACTTATAATTTTTACACTGTCTCTGTTTATGTTTACTTACCTATATCTATTTCCATTAAAAAAAAAAAAACAATGCATATTATAGAAGGCCTGCAATTGTGTCAATCACTCTAGCTCACATGAGGTAACTAATAAGATATTATCTTATCATGTAAGAGCACTTACATTGAGAGTTGAAATAAAAATGAAGTGTGAATTTAGTGGGTACAAGAATTAGACATATTTGATTGATGAATAAATTAATAATATCAGTTATTTGATATGAATTTTTTTGATTGGTTGAGGAAATTTGGCCACAATTTGTGCATTTTCTATAAAATAGAATACCAATTCAGAACTCAATCATCTGAATTTAGTGAACCAGAGAGAACTAAACTATTTTAACTAAGCAACCACGACACTATGAAAAAGATTTTTGATAGATGATTTTAGGGAAAAAATTAATTTCATAGGTTCAGAAGATTTGGAGACAACACTGGTTGGCAATGGTGTTTGACTGAGAAACTATACACAAACTAGATTCATTACTTCAGAATTCTAAAAGGCACCTACTACCAATAGCTGCATTATATGCAAATGGCTAAGTTTTCATATTTCAGCAAAAGGACTAGCAAGAGCTATGAGTTATGCTTTTGTCCTATATAATCACAAAGCTTGAGATTACTCCGTATTAGGGGAGAGTACACCATTGACTTTTGATATGTTTATACCAACTGTTCTTACTCTTATTAAATAGACTTTTTAAAAAGCTAATTAAATCTGATTCATTGATATCCACTAAAATGATATGGGAAGGATACTGGTTTAGGTCTATAGGCTCTAGGTTATGAAACCCACTCCACTTCTCTGAAGAGATTTTTTAGTGCCTAAGAGGAGGAGTAGCATTTTCCATTTGAGGAACGTGCCTTCCAGGATAAAAGAATTTGAGCTATGATAAGATTATAGATTGAGCATTGGCAGCGATATCCACTGACTCATGATGCTGCAAAGTTGAATTTATATTACATTATGTTAATTATATTATATTGATATGTTATAATTGCACATATAATATACATTAACATATGCATATATTATGTTACATATATTCTGATACAACATATTATATATCACATTCATATTCAATACTCTGTATCTTGCATATGTGTGTGTGATGTAGATGTGTATGTATGTGTAAAATGATCCCATCCATTAAAAAGAGTAACACAGAAGGAGGAATCTGGGAAGATTGTGAAGGGCAATTACAAACTCTCCATATTTCCCCCAAAAAAACAAAAATTGCTCCTCAGGGCAAATATAGTCTAGAGAAAAAACAAATAAGACTGGGACACAACAGAGGTCTGCTTGAGACAACCTTAGAAGACCCAAAGAGAGACCCCAGGACTGAAGTTTAATTGCTGTAAAGTGTAAACATTTCCATGCTAGTTCTTCAGAAACACAAGGAAAGAACCCGGGGCTAGTTAGGCTAGCTGAGGGAGCCTTGGTCTGAGCCACAGGAACATTTTCCTCCCTGGCATTAAGGAGTGTCTGCAGTCTGAGTCAAGGAAGAGGGAATTTACTGAGTAGGAACACTAGGCCCAAATGGATTAAGAACACTAGGCCCAACTGGACTGCTAAGGCATGGCCTACAGCTAAAAGGAACCAGCACACTCATTAAGTACAGAAACAGTGAGACAAGAATGCTGCTGGCTAAAGATATTTGCATGAGAATGGAGTTTTTGATTTGAGGTTCCAGAGAAAAGGGAAGAGGTAATGTGAAGTCAGAGGCACTATCACCCACAACCTAGGATTCTTACACTAATGGTTTTCATTTTTTTTTTAAATGACAGGCAAAAAGGACCCAATCTTAGAAACTTACTATGATAATGGGGAAGACCTGGATTCATCTTCAGAAAACAATGAAGTAATAAAAAAATCTATTCTAACCCAAAGAATATTGACACATAACTAATTTATGGAAGAACTCAAAAAAGACTTTGAAAATCAAATGAAAAAGAATGAAAAAACTAAAAAAAAAAAAAAAAAAAAAAAAAAAAAAAAAAAAAAAAAAAAAAGAACCATCCAAAAGTTAACTAATTAGAATAGGAGAGTCTTGAAGAAGAAAATAATTCTTTTAAAATTAGAATTGATCAAAGGAAAGTCAGCAAATGTATAAGAGAATAAAAACTAATAAACTAAAGCATAAAGAAAAAAATCAGAAAACATTTGAAAAACAACAGATCAAGAATAGAAAACATACAAAAAATTGCATTATCTAAAAGCTGTGACCAGAAAAAAAGAGTCTTGTCACAAGAGTGCAAGAAATAAAGAAAATTGTCCAGGAGTAAGAGAACCCAAGGGAAAAGCAAAAATAGGAAAAAAAATCACTAATCACTACATCAAAGAGACCAAACAGAGAAAACACCTAGAAATGTTACTGCTAATTTTTTAAGTCCTCAGATCAAAGAGAAAATTCTACAAGAAAAAAAAAAAAGCAACAACAAAATCAAAATCAGTTCAAATATACTAGAGCCACAATTAGCATTGTACAGGATTTATCAGCAGCTAATATTGTAGGTCCTGATATATATATCAGCAATCAAAAGAATTAGGTCTGTGATCAAAAACATCATATCCAGCAAAATTAATCATAATATTGAAAAATGACAAAAAAGGATATTCAGCAAACATTCATATTTTCAAATTTTTGTCTCAATCACACTTGAACTTAATAGAAATCTAACATATTGTTTGCCATCTGGGGGAGGAGGTGGAGGGAGGGAGGGGAAAAAATTGGAACAGAAGTGAGTGCAAGGGATAATGTTGTAAAAAATTACCCTGGCATGGGTTCTGTCAATAAAAAGTTATTAAAATAAAGAAATCTAACATATGAGAGACAATATCAAAATTAATTTCAAGGACTAAACAAGAAGATGTTGTTTATGACTTACTGTATATGGAAATGCCTATCACATATTTAAGATTGATATCAACAGATTCTTGGGGTGGAGCCAGGATAGCAGAGTAAAATCAGGAAGCTGCTTGAGGTCTCTCAATTTCTCTGGTATACCACATGAAAGCAAGTCTCTGGACAGTCTGATGGAATGAAACAGCCCTCCAGCTCATAAAAAACTGAAAAAAAAAAAAAAACAAAAACAAAAACAAAAAAAAAAAACAAAAACTTCACGAAATGTTAATCTCATTGGGATGAAAAAGGGTGTTCAGTCCAAGTCAGATAGGCTCTGGAAAAGTGATGAGAGGGTCTTAATTATAGCAAATCAGCAATTAAGGCCCTCAGTCCTAGTTCAGTAAAGAACCAGGGATAGCTTCCAGTTCCTGCTCAAAAGACAAATTCTGGGAAACCAGGCTGTTTCCTGAACAAGTAAGCAAAACTATAGCCTACAAACATAAAGCTAAGGATCAGAGCTACATTTAAAGCTTGGGACAGTGCCACTTTTCCCCTAGGAGAAGAGCTCTGCCTTAAAACTGAAAAAGAGAGAGAGAATATCAAAAGAAAAGGCAAGAAAATGAGCAAGAAACAGAAAAAGAACCTTGGCCTTAGAGAGCTACAAGCTGACAGGGCAAAATAAAACACAATCTCAGACAAAGACAATGTCCACAGAAGAAATCTCAAAGAGTAAGAAAAATTGGTCTCAAGCCCAGAGTCTCCTTGGAAAGGCTTATAAAAGACTTCAGAAGACAAATAGGAGAGGATGAAGAAAAAATGAGAAAAGAAATGAGAGATATGCATGAGAGAATCAACAGTTTGGAAAAGAAAGGAAGGAAATTCTGAAAAAAAAAAACTACTAAAATTGTAAAATAAACAAAATTGGGAAAAAAAGATACAAAAGATAAATAAAAAAAATCACACATTAAAAAATAGAACAAAGCAAATGGAAGCTAATGACTTTGTGAGACAGCAAGAATCGGAAAAAAAAAAAAAACTTAAAGAAAGGAAAATAATATGGAAGAAAATGTGAAATAATCCATTGGCAAAACAGCTGACCTGGAAAATAGATACAAAAGAGACAATTTAAAAATTATTGATCTAGCAGAAGGCCATGACCAAAAGAGAGAGAGAGAGAGACAGAGAGAGAGAGAGAGAGAGAGAGAGAGAGAGAGAGAATCTAGATAGCATTCTACAAGAAATCATTAAGGAAAGGTGCCCCAATGTTTTAGAAACAAAGGAGGAAATATTCATTGGCAGATCACTGATCACCTTCAGAAAGAGATCCCACAAGAGCACCACAAAAAGCATTGTTGCAAAAATCCCAAGGTTAAAATCTCAAGGTTAAAATATTTCAAGCTGCCAGATAAAAACAATTCTAACATCAAGGAACAACAGACAGGATTACTTGGGATCTGGCACCTTCTACAATAAAGGATCAGAGGGCCTAGAATATCATATTCTGTAAGGCAAAGGCCCTAAGTTTGCAAGCAAGATTAACTATCCAAACATTTCTATTAAAAACAAACAAACAAACAAACAAAAACAGAACTAACCAGAAAATTTACTCTACAAACACAGTTCTCAAGAAAACTACAAAAAGTAAATAGGAGAAAATATAAGTTTAAAGGTTAAACTGTTTATATCCCTAGATGGGAAAGCAATTCTTGAGATCTGTATCTGACATTGACCAGACAAAGAGGGGCATCTCATGGAATGAGAAGAATTATAATGTAATGACATCAAATAAAAGGAAATAAAGAGGAGGGAAATAGTCTGTACTGGAAAAAAAGGAAAAGCAAAGTGTAAAGAGTGTAAGTGTTTTATACCAAGTAAGTAAGTCTCTTATACCAAGATATTTAAAAAACTTATTACAATCCAGGGTGTGGGGGGAAAGTATAGGGATCAGCATTGTCTGAAGACTGCTCTCATCGCTTTTGGCGCTAAAAGGAAATAACTTATTCATTCATGCATATAGAAATTTATTTTATTGTAAAAAGAGGAAGAGAAAGAGGAAAAGAAAATGGAGGAACAGAATAGAAGCAAGGGCAAAAACAATAGGAAAAAAATAAAAGATAGGGGGAAGGGTTGATAGAAGATATGATATTGAGTAAAGTCCATTAAAAAACACTATTAAGAAAAAGGAAAGGGGTGATATGAGATAAGGTAGTAGTTGGGATAAGTAAAAAAAAAAAAAAAAAAAAAAAAAAACGCATGGCTAAGGACATAATGGAAAGAGTATATTTAGGGGAGAAAATAGGATGGAGGAAAATACAGAGCTGGGAATCATAACTATTGTGAATGGGATGAATTCTCACATAAAACTGAAGCAAATAGCAGAGTGGATTAAAAAAACCAGAATCCTGAAATATGTTGTTTACAAGAAACATATTTGACAAAGAAAGACACAGGCAAAGTAAAGGTAAAAGGCTGAAACAAATGTTTTATGCTTCAGTTGAAACAAAAAAAAATTATTAAAAATATAAGAAAGTGTCATAATTGTATCATAAAATGAATTTGGCAGTACTCCTTTACCTATTTTTGCAAATAGTTTACATGGTATTGGAAGTAATTGTTCTTTAAATGAATTCATTTGTGAATCTATCTTACCCTGGAAATTTTTTTCTTATGACTTCATTAATGACTTGTTCAATTTCTTTTTTTCATATCTTATTTCCTCTTCTGTTAGCCTGGGGAATTTATATTTATATTTTTTCTGCCCAAAGAAGAGTATCTGACAAAATGAGATGAAATACCAAAATTTATGGGATGCAACCAAAATAGTTCTTAGGGAAATTTTTATATCTCTAAATAGCTACATAAATAAAACAGAAAAAAGAGGCGATCAAATGATAAGGCATGCAACTAAAAAACTAGAAAAAGCACAAATAAAAACTCCATTTTTTTTGTTAAATACAAAATTAGAAATTTTGAAGCTCAAATAAGAAATTAATACAATATAGTAAGAAAACTATTGAATTTTAAAACTACAAGTTGGCTTAAAAAAACTAATAAAATAGAAAAAACTGTTTAATTTGATCTGAAAATGGAAAGAAAAAAACAACATCAACAAATCACCAGCATACCCACCAATGAAAAAGAAATTAAAGTGATACTTAGGAACAATTTTGCCCAATTTTATGGCAGCAAGTCTGACCATTATTTATTATTATTATTATTATTTTTTTTTTTTTGGTGCTTCTCTTGAGAACTGTGTTTGTAGATTAAATTTTCTGGTTAATTCTGCTTTTTTGTTTCAATAGAAATGTTTGGAAGTCTCTTACTTCACTGAAGCTCTATCTCCTCCCCTGAAAGATGATGTTGAATCTAGCTGGATAGTTAATTCTTGCTTTAAACTTAGGTCTTTTGCCTTACAGAATATGATATTCTAGGCCCTCTGATCCTTTATTGTAGAAGGTGCCAGATCCCAGATAATCCTGTCTGTTGTTCCTTGATATTAGAATTGTTTTTATCTGGCAGCCTGAAATATTTTAACCTTGAGATTAACCTTGAGATTTTAACCTTGGAATTTTCACAACAATGTTTTTTGTGGTGCTTCTTGTGGGAGCTCTTTCTGAAGGTGATCAGTGATCTGCCAATGAATATTTCCTCCTCTGTTTCTAAAATATTGGGGCACCTTTCCTTAATGACTTCTTGTATAATGCTATCTAGCATCAATTATGTTAATTGACCATATCACTAACAAAACCAACAAAAAACAGATGATAATCTCAATAGATACAAAAAATATTTTGAAAAAATGCAGTACTCATTCCTATTAAAAACAGTAGAGAGCATAGGGATAAAGTTAGCTTTTCTTAAAATAATAAGCAGTATCTCTCTAAAACCCAGAGCAAGCAATATATGTAATGTAGAGAAGCTGGACACATTCTCAACAAGGCTGGAGATGAAGCAAGGATTCCCATTATCAACACTATTATTCAGATTTGTACTGGAAATGTTGGCTTTTGCAATAAGAAAGGAAAAAGAGAAATTTAAGAAATTAAAATAGACTATAAGAAAATAAAACTATTACTCTTTGCAGATGATATGATGATAGATTTAGAGAATCCTACAAAATTATCCAAAAACCTACCAGAAACAATTCACAGTAGTTTTAGCAAATTGGCAGGATATAAAATAAACCCACACAAATCATCAGCATTTCTATATATTACTGACAAAGCCCATCAGCAAGACTTTGAAAGAGAAATTCTACTTAAAATTGCTGTAGACAAAAATAAAATACTTGGGGGTCTACCTTCCAAGACAAAGTCAAGAAGTATATGAATACAATTACAAAACACTTCTCAGTCAAATAAAACCAAATCTAAACAAATGTCAATTGGTATTAGCTAGGCCACGCTAATATAATAAAAATGACAATTCTGCCTAAATTGGTCTACCTGTTCAGTACCATACCAATCAAACTGCCAAATATCATTTTATAAAACTAGAAGAAATAATAACAAAATTTATGTAAAACATAAAGTTAATGATATCAAGTGAATTAATGAAAAAAAAAATTTACAAAGCATGGTGCCTTAGCCATACCGAACCTATAGCAATCAAGTATTTTATAAACCTCCAGACTCTAGCTTCTGGAATAACAATTTATTATTTGACAAAAATTGCTAGAACAACTAGAAAATACTATACCAGAAATTCAGCATAGACCTACATCTCATACTCTATACCAAATTAAGGCCAAAAAGGGAGAATCGCTGAACAAGATATGGAACATGAATTTAATACAATGTTATTGTTCTATTAAAAATGATGAACAAACTGACTTTAGAAAAGCTTAGAAAGATTTACATGAACTGATGTTGAGTGACTCAGCAGAACCAGGCATACATTGTGCACAATAATAGCAAAAATGTGTGATGATCAACTATGAAAGATCTGGTTCTTCTTGGCAGTTCAGTAATATAAAACAATCCTGATAGACTTTGGATAGAAAATGCCATCTGCATCCAGAAAAAGAACTGTGGAGACCGAATGTAAATCAGCACCCACTATGTTCACCTCTTTTTTTTTTTCTCTTTTTAAATCCCTTCCATGTTTTTTTCTTCTTCTCTTCTAATATGATTCATAAAGCAATATGTATTAAAAATAAATAAACTTACTGCAATTAAAATTTTGACATCAGTATTTAGTAGTAGTTCAAAAGAAAGATTGAGGCAGAGATTGGTGTGATCTGATTAAAATAAAATTGAGTAGGAAAAGGTAATAAATACACATTATGGTATATGAATGAGAAGCAGAGAAAGAAGTGACAGAGAAATGAGAGGAAGAATGAGTTTTGGTAGTTCTGAAAATCTACTGAAATCTGGAATTGATTAAATAAGGAACATGTAGACATAGACATTTATGCATATATATAAATAAATATGTATGCATGTGTCTGTATATGTGTATATTAACATAAAATCTTTAACACCCTCCAAAATATATAAATGATAAAGGAAGAGGAAATAGCATATGGTAAGATATACAAAGGTATGTAGATTTATGAAAGTGGAACAAGATGTATTAAATAATGGAAATGGGATCGAGAGGGTAAAAGGGGGAAACAGAAAAAGGAGGGATCCATTGTTTGGGTGGTAATAGCAAGGCAAGTTAAGTAGCTGAATTAAAGAAATAGAGTTAGCAGACATAGAAAATAAAGAGATATATCCAAAAACAATAATAAATATCAGTAGTAGAATTTATTAGAATAAAAAGTAGGCAAAGTAATCACTGATATCAGACAAAGTCCAACTTAAAGATTCAATTAAGAGATACCTCTATATTATCAGCCATATTAATATTTTTGGAATTATGTCTAAGTATACAAAATTGTGAATGTGTGTGTATAAATATGCCAGTCATATGTGACAGTGTCTATATATGTGGGCCTGTATGCTTCTGGTGTATGTATGTGTGTATATATGTATGTATTGGTGTGGGTATGGATGGAAATACACACACACACACATACACATATACATGCTTAACTGTATCTTACCTTAAGGAAATAGTGGGAATGAAAGGGGGGAATAGAATGAAGTAAAAATTACATAGGAGAAAACAACAACAAAAAAAGAAATAACCTTCAAGTAAGCAAAGAAAAGTTGGATAGTCATGGATATAATTATCATATATACTTTCATGAAATGAAAACTTATTGTTAAAATAAAATTTATTTTTAAACATCTTTGATATTTCACTGATCACATGGCAACATTGTTCTTTCCTCTTCATTTTTAAATTTTTTTTTGTATTTTGTACTTAATTTAAATAAATAAATACTTTTAAAATTAAAGAAAATAGTTCTACAAATGACTTGTCCTCCATTTTTGTAAACTTAGAATGTAAGAGCTCTCTGAGGATCAAATGAGGTAATTTTTTTTTGCAAATCACTTACTAAATTCTTAAAAATCATTATATAAATATCAGTTGCTTTATTATTACTAATTATCATTAGCACCTTTCATAATGCATGTTTTCTTTTACGGATTAATCTAAGGTGATTTCTGCTCTATGAAAACATTCATTCTCCCCAAGTTTTATTTCTCTTTCTCTATGTTGCTCCGTCTCTCCCTATTATTGTGTTTCTGTATCTCCTGCCTTACCCTTATCAACTGACATAACATAATTGTCCTTTTTGTGTCCTTATTTTCCCCTTGAGTTCACAAACAGTTTTTGTTTTTATAATTCCCAAAATCATCATAGCACCTTGTATATATATTTTAGTTAGTAAATTGCAGTTTTTAAAAAATATATATTTTTATCATTTAATAAGTATTGGTTTAATATGCTATTATTCTTTTTAATTGGATAAATGAAAGTTTTTCAGTTTTATTATTTTTAAAAGCAAGAGCTTCTCTTTTTTGTTAATTCTTTCATCTTTTTGTTCCACACACTTTTTTTAAGTGATTAAAACTGACTTCATTTATGTGGAGAGTGTTTTATAATTGTGCTTATATAGTTCTTGCCTTTGCCTTGGCAGGAAGAATCCGAAATATTTTATATTATCAACAGTTATTTTATTGGAATTTATCTTTGTACCTCTTCCTGATGCCTTTGTTGGTAATATATACAAATGATGATGATTTAGGTGTATTCATTTTGTATCCTGGAACTTTGCTAAAGTTGTGAATACTTTCTAGTAGTTTTTTAGTTGATTTTTTAAAGTTCACTAAGTATACCATCATATCATCTGCAAAGAGTGATGATAATTTGGATTCCTCCATAACTATTCTAATTCCTTTCATCTTTTTTTTCTTTATTAATTGACCAAATTACCATTTATAATGCAATATTCAATAATAATGGTAATGGTGGGCAACCTTGTTTCACCCCTGATCTTACTGGGAATGGTTCTACTATCACCCTCCTTACATTTGATGCTTGCTGATGGATTTAAATAGATGTTACTGATTATTTTGAGGAAAACTTCATTTATTTCTATACTCTCTAGTGTTTTTAATATGAATGGGTATTGAGTTTTTCACATTTTTTTGCACCTATTGAGATAAACATATGATTCTTTCCAGTTTGGTTATTGATATTTTCAATCATACTAATGTTTTTTTTTTCTAATATTGAACCAGTCCTGCATTCCTGGTATAAATCCTACTTGGTCATGGTGTATTATTCTGAAGATAACCGGCTATAATCTCTTTGATAATATTGTATTACAGATATTTGCATCAATATCATAAAAGAAATTATTCTTTAAATGTTTGGTAGAATTCACATATAAATTGAATTTGGCCATGGAAATTTTTTCTTAAGGAGATAATTAATTGCTTGTTCTATTTCTTTTTTCTAAAAAGGGACTATTTAAGTAATTTGTTTCCTTCTTTGTTAATATAGGCAAAGTATGTTTTTGCAAATATTCACCCACTTCACTTAGATCATGATATTTATTGGTATACAATTAGGAAAAAAGTTCATAATTATTGCTCCAATTTCATCTTAATTGGTTGAAAGTTCATCCTTTCCATTTTGATACTAACAATTTGATTTTGTTCTTTCCTTTTTTCAGATCAAATTAACTAAAAGCTTATCTATTTTGTTGGCATTTTCATAAAACCAACTTTTATTTTTGTTTATTAGTTCAATTGTTTTTTTTTTTCTTATTGTTAGTTTTATTAATTTCAGAATTTAAAATTTGGTATTTACTTGGGGATTTTGTATTTGTTCTTTTTCTAATTTTTTAGTTACATACCCAATTCATTGACCTTTTTATTTTATGCAAGTAAGCATCTAGAAATATAAAAATAACCATAAGAATTGTACTGGATGCATTCTATAAATTTTGGTACATTGTCTCATTATTATCATAATCTTGGATGGAATTTTTGATTGTGTTTATGATTTATTGTTTCACCCACTCATTCTTTAGGATCAGATTATTTAGTTTACAATTAATTTTGGTTTATTTATCCCTGGCTATTTATGTGATTTTTACTTCATCATGATCTGAAAAAGATGCATTTACTATTTTTACCATTCTGCATTTGATTTTTGAAATTTTTATGGCCTAATATATGGTCAATTTGTATGTAGGTTTCATTAATGAATGAGAAAAATCTATACTTCTTTTTGTCTCCGATTTTCTACAAAGATCTATCATTCCTAAATTTCTAAAATTATATTTACCTTCTTTCCTTCTTTCCTCTTTATTTTGTGGCTTGATTTATCTAGTTCTAAGAGAGCAAGGTTGAGTCTCCCAGTAATATAGTTTTGCTGTCTATTTCTTATTGCAGTTGTCTTAACTTATCCTCTAGGATTTTGGATGCTATACCACTTGGTGTATATATTGGTATTGATATCACTTCATCATCTATGGTTACCTTTGACAAAATACAGTTTCTTTCCATATCTCTTTTAATTAGATCTATTTTTGCTTTTGCTTGTTCTGAGATTTTGATTGCTACCTCTGCTTTTTTAAGTCATCTGAAGTATAAGAGATTCTGCTTCAATCTTTTACCTTTATTCTGCATATATCACTCTGCTTTAAATGTATTTCTTAGGATCCTAGCTTTTAATCCAATCTGCTATCTGCTTTTATTTTATGGGAGAGTTCATTCCATTCACATTCACAGTTAAAATAACTAATTCTGTATTTCCTGCCATTTCAGTAACTCAGTGTTATGCTTTGCCCTTTGTTTTCTCCTTTTCCCTTCTCTCCAGTATTTTGCTTCTGACCATCACCTTCTGTGGTGAGCTTTTTCTTCTCAAAACGCAGCCAGGTGATAAAAGTTCAGATCTTTTATTATTTCCAATATAGCCCGGTTAGCTTAGAGGCCTATCTCTCTGCTTGGTTCCAAGAGCTCTCTCCAAATGTCTTTAAATCCAAAGGTCTGGTCCTTCAGCCTCTGCCTCTGCTTTCTTCAGCCTCCAGCCAGCTCCAGTCTTCATGTCATTCCAGTGAAATCTCGACTTGTAGCGTCTTCCTCTCCAGACTCTCCGACTGGCCCATTGGCCTATTTATGCTCCTTCCAGAGAGAGGGATTATGGGTAGTTCTACTTAGTACCTTGTTTCAGGTTCTGCCCAAAACAACTTCTTGTAAGATTAGATCAACTCTAATTACTTAGCAGTTAGTAAGGATTCCAACAACCTTCCTCAAACACCCTTCTTCCTTTATATCCCCTATGTCTTTTTTATACATTCCTCCTATTCGTTCTGTTTTCCCTTCTATTAGCTTCTCCTTTTCCTTTCCCCTTTTCTCTCCCACTTCCCTTTAGGGGGAGACAAGTTTCTCTGTGGAACCAAATATGTCTGATATTCTCTCTCTTTGAGTCAAATCTTATGAGAGTATAATTCACACACTGTTCCTCCTTCTCCCTTATTTCCTCAATTGTAATACATCTTCTTTACTGTTTTTTGAGGTGTAATTTTCCTTATTTTAACTTCATTTTCCCCTTTTCCCAGTACAATCACCTTTCCATTTCTAGTTTATTTTTATATTATCACAATAAAATAAAATTATTCTTGTAATCTGTAAGTATACGCAAAACAGAGATATACATTTTGAGTGCTTTTATTTTAACCTTTTTATGCTTCTCTTGAGTTCTGTATTTGGTGATCAAAATTTTTTGTTCAGCTCTGGTCTATTCATCAGAAATAAATGAAATTCACCTGTATCATTGAATGTTCATCTTCTTCCCTGAAAGATAATACTCAATTTAGCCAGACAGTTGATTCTTGATTACAATCCAAGTTCCTTTGATTTAGGAATGTCAGATTCCAGGCTCTTCAATCTTTTATGGAGGAAGCTGCTTGGTCCTGGGTAATCCTCAATGTTATTGTTTGAATTGTTTCTTTCTGGTTGCTCGCAATATTTTTTTTTTCCTTAAACCAATAATTCTGAAACTTAGCTATGATATTTCTTGGAGTTTTCATTTTTGGGTCTCTTTCTGGAGGTGAGGGGTGAATCCTTTCAATAGCTATTTTACCTTCTGATTCTAGAATAGCAGGGCAATTGTCCTTGCTAATTTCCTGAAAGGTAATGTCTAGCTCTGTTTTTAATCATGATTTTCAAAAGTGTAATAAATGTTACATTGTCTTTCCTAGATCTATTTTCGAGGTCAGATGTTTTTTCTAATGAGGTATTTTGTATTTTCTCCAATTTTTTTTGGTTTTGTTTGAGTGATTTTTAATAATTCTTTAAGTCATTAATTTCCATTTTTCCCTTCTCATTTTTAGTGAATTTTTTTCTTTAGTTACCTTTTTTTAAGCTCCTTTTGTATTTGGCTAATTGAATTTTTAAATGAGTTGTATTTAAATGGATTTTTTTCTGTTTCACAAATTCTGTTTTTCAAAGAGTTGTTTTCTTTTTCAATTTTGTCAAGTCTATTTTGTAAGGAGTTATTTGCTTTTTTCATTTCACCAAGTCTATTTTTAAGCAGTTTTCTTCAGATAATTTCTGTGTTTCGTTTTCCAAATCCTCTTGCAAAGTTCTTATTTCTTTGCCCCATTTTTCTTTAATTCCCTTTTAGGGTCCTTTTTGAATTTTTCCAAGAGAGCATTGTGAGATGGGGACCAATAAATATCTCCCTTCATATTTATCGGGAGATGATCTAAAATCCTCAATGTTTGAAATCTGTTCTTCTCTTTTTCCATAAAAAACAAAAACAAAAACAAACAAACAAATAAACAACAACAACAACAACAACAACAACAACAACAACAAAAAAAAAAACCCTGTGGGCAGAGTCCTTTATTTTTTTGTTCATTTTTTAAAGGTTGAGGCCTGCTTTTTGGCAAAGAGGAGATTGTCCCAGCTTCTTCTATAGGTGACAGTAGCTTCTCTGGGTCATTGCTGACTAACTTCCAGCTTGTGAGATGCCACCCTGCCCTGAGTCCCTGTGCTGGCATGTGCTTGGCCCCTCCCTCTGTGCTTGACTGAAACAGATTTTTTCTGAAATTTTCCCAAAATATTGTTTGCTGAAAATTTGTTAGACTTCAAATAGTTATGGGTTCAGTCATTCCAAAACCAGTTTAGAGGTTTAATTTGGTGTTGATTTGAGGAATATCAGGGACAGCTCAGATAAAGACAGCCTATCAGCCAGCTTGACTTGGCCCTATATATGTTCATTTAATAAAATTTCTTCTTTTTCACTATTATAATTTTAGAAGTAATATGTATGTTCTGTGTCTACTTTCTTAGTATTTACTTTTGATTCTTTGAATTCTTGATTCTGAACATAATACTCCATTAAATCTCCTTGTAGGGGACTTCCGGTTAAGATGGCGGAGAGGAGGCTCACAGTTGCATAAGCTCCGCGCTTTCTCTCACTATCCACTTCATTACAAGCCTCTGAATCAATGCTTGACTGAAAAAAACCCACAAATAGTTACCAAGAGAAGCCATCCTTGAGATCCGCCAAGAAAGGTCTGTCTTTACTGGAGGGCTGGGGCGGTTTTAGATCGGGCGCAGGCGGCGAGCAGCGGCAGTGAGAGCACGGGAGCAGACTGGAGAGGGGGTGGAGAGTGATCGTAGCCGTTTCTGCGGGGAGAGCTTCGCTACAGGTTTGGATACTTTCCTCCGGCAGCAAGTCAACAGCCCAGCAGAGAAGCTAAAAACACCGGGGCTGAAGAATACAACCCCAAACAGCTGGAGTCTCTCAGGACCTGGCCGCCCCCCCCTTCCCCCCCCTCAGTGACTCAGCACGCTCTGGGATCTCAGAGCGCAGGCGCAGCACAGTCCTGCTAGTGCCTCACTGCTGCCCCCTGCAGTCTGTAGAGGAAGCTTGATAACACACCCAGCCCCCCCACAAAGAAAGACTCCAGTTTTTTCTGTTTTTCTTTGGTAGTTTGTCCCTGATTAATAGACAGAATGAGCAAGAAGCTGAAGAGGACTTTAACCCTTGACAGCTTCTACACAGATAGAGAGCAGACTCTAAATCCTGAGGAGACTAAAAACAGGCAGTCCCCAGGTGATTCCCCAAAGGAGGAGATTGTCTGTTCCTCAGCACAGATGAACCTCATAGAAGTGATTAAAAAGGCTCTCACAAGGGAGCTAGAAGAAAAATGGGGAAAGCAGAGTGAGGCTTGGGAAAAGGAGAGGGAGGCTTGGCAAAAGAGCCTGGAGAAAGTTAAAGAGAGAGTGGATAAAGAAGTAAAATCCTTGAAAAATAGGATTAGTGAACTGGAAACAGAAAACAGCTCTCTAAAAAACAAAATTGGCGAAATGGAAAAAAATTCCACAGAACAAAAGAACTCAATTGGACAATTAGAAAAAGATTTTTAAAAAGTGAGTGAAGAGAATACTTCACTGAAAATCAGAATTGAACAAGTGGAATTGAATGACTTGAGGAGACAAGAAGAATCAGTCAAACAAATCCAAAAAAATCAAACAATGGAGAAAAATGTGAAATACCTTCTGGGGAAGACAACAGACCTGGAAAACAGATCCAAAAGAGACAATCTGAGAATCATTGGACTCCCAGAAAAACATGATGAAAAAAAGAGCCTGGACACTGTCTTCCAGGAAATTATCAAAGAGAACTGCCCAGAAGTCATAGGAACAGAGGAAAAAATAAACATTGAAAGGATTCATCGATCACCCACTGAAAGGGATCCTAAAATCAAAACACCAAGGAATATAGTGGCCAAATGCCAGAACCCTCAGGTGAAAGAAAAAATATTGCAAGCGGCTAGAAAAACCCAATTCAAGTATCAAGGAACCACAATAAGGATCACCCAGGATCTGGCAGCATCCACATTAAAAGATCGAAGGGCCTGGAATATGATATTCCGAAAGGCTAAGGAACTTGGTATGCAACCAAAAATAACTTACCCAGCGAGAATGAGCATCTTTTTCCAGGGAAGAAGATGGACATTCAACGAAGTAAGCGAATATCATCTCTTTCTGATGAAAAAACCAGAACTTAACAAAAAGTTTGATCTACAAATATAGAACTCAAGAGAAATCTAAAAAGGTAAAGATTAATCTTGGGAACTATATTTTGACTATATAGATGTATAAAGAATACATGTATACCTTGTTCTAGAAATTGATGTGGAAAGGACATTGTACCAGAAAAAGGGTAAAGTGGGGGTAGTACATCTCATGAAGAGGCATAGGAAACCTATTATATCTGAGAGAAAGAATGGAGGGGGATGAATATAGTGGGTATCTTACTGCCTTCAGAATTGGCTTTAAGTGAAAAATCTTAAGACATATTCAATCTATGGTGAAACTTCTCCCATCTCATTGAAAAGTGAGAAGGGAAAAGTGGAAAGGGAAGGAATAAGCTAAGCGGAAGGGAATACGGGAACTGGGAGGGAAAGGGGTAAGATAGGGGGAGGAACTCTAAGGCGGGGGGAGGGACACTAAAAAGGGAGGGCTGTGAGAAGCAAAGGGTGCTCACAAGCTTAATACTTGGAAGGGGGGGAAAGGGGAAAGAAGGGAGGAAAGCATAAACCGGGGTTAACAAGATGGCAAGTAATACAGAATTGGTCATTCTAACCATAAACGTGAACGGGGTAAACTCCCCCATAAAGAGGAAGCGGTTAGCAGAATGGATTAAAAGCCAGAATCCTACAATATGTTGTTTACAGGAAACACACCTGAAGCGGGGAGATACATGCAGGTTAAAGGTAAAAGGTTGGAGCAAAATCTACTATGCTTCAGGTGAAGTCAAAAAAGCAGGGGTAGCCATCCTGATCTCAGATCAAGCTAAAGCAAAAATTGACCTAATTAAAAGAGATAAGGAAGGACACTATATCTTGCTAAAGGGTAGCATGGATAATGAAGCACTATCTATATTAAACATATATGCACCAAGTGGGGTAGCATCTAAATTCTTAAAAGAGAAACTAAGAGAGCTGCAAGAAGAAATAGACAGTAAAACTATAATAGTGGGAGATCTTAACCTTGCACTCTCAGAATTAGATAAATCAAACCAGAAAATAAATAAGAAAGAAGTCAAAGAGGTAAACAGAATACTAGAAAAGCTAGATATGATAGATCTCTGGAGAAAATGTAATGGAGACCGAAAGGAATACACATTCTTTTCAGCAGTTCATGGAACCTATACAAAAATTGACCATATATTAGGACATAAAAACCTCAAACTCAAATGTAGTAAGGCAGAAATAGTAAATGCATCCTTTTCAGACCACGATGCAATGAAAATTACATTCAACAAAAAAGCAGGGGGAAGTAGACCAAAAAAAATTGGAAACTAAATAATCTCATACTAAAGAATGATTGGGTAAAACAGCAAATCATAGACATAATTAATAACTTCACCCAAGAAAACGATAATAATGAGACATCATACCAAAATGTATGGGATGCAGCCAAAGCGGTAATAAGGGGAAATTTCATATCTCTAGAGGCCTATTTGTATAAAATAGAGAAAGAGAAGGTCAATGAATTGGGTTTGCAATTAAAAATGCTAGAAAAGGAACAAATTAAAAACCCCCAGTCAAACACTAAACTTGAAATTCTAAAAGTAAAAGGTGAGATCAATAAAACTGAAAGTAAAAAAACTATTGAATTGATTAATAAAACTAAGAGTTGGTTCTATGAAAAAACCAACAAAATAGACAAACCCTTAGTAAATCTGATTAAAAAAAGGAAAGAGGAAAATCAAATTGTTAGTCTTAAAAATGAAAAGGGAGAACTCACCACTAACGAAGAGGAAATTAGAGCAATAATTAGGAGTTACTTTGCCCAACTTTATGCCAATAAATTCGACAACTTAAATGAAATAGAAAAATACCTCCAAAAATACAGCTTGACCAAACTAACAGAGGAAGAAGTAAATATCCTAAACAGTCCCATCTCAGAAAAAGAAATAGAACAAACTATCAATCAACTCCCTAAGAAAAAATCCCCAGGACCAGATGGATTTACATGTGAATTCTACCAAACATTTAAAGAACAATTAACTCCAATGTTATATAAACTATTTGAAAAAATAGGGATTGAAGGAGTCCTACCAAACTCCTTTTATGACACAGATATGGTACTGATACCTAAACCAGGTAGGCTGAAAACAGAGAAAGAAAATTATAGACCAATCTCCCTAATGAATATTGATGCTAAAATCTTAAATAAAATATTAGCAAAAAGATTACAGAAAATTGTCACCAGGATAATACACTATGACCAAGTAGGATTTATACCAGGAATGCAGGGCTGGTTCAATATTAGGAAAACTATTAGCATAATTGACTATATCAATAAGCAAACAAACAAAAACCACATGATCATCTCAATAGATGCAGAAAAAGTATTTGATAAAATCCAACATCCATTCCTAATAAAAACACTTGAGAGCATAGGAATAAATGGACTTTTCCTTAAAATAGTCAGGAGCATATATTTAAAACCATCAGTAAGCATCATATGCAATGGGGAAAAACTGGAACCTTTCCCAGTAAGATCTGGAGTGAAGCAAGGTTGCCCACTATCACCATTATTATTTAATATCGTATTAGAAACACTAGCCTCGGCAATAAGAGTCGAGAAAGATATAAAAGGAATTAGAGTAGGCAATGAGGAAACCAAACTATCACTCTTTGCAGATGATATGATGGTATACCTAGAGAACCCCAGAGATTCTACCAAAAAGCTATTGGAAATAATTCATAATTTTAGCAAAGTAGCTGGCTACAAAATAAATCCCCATAAATCCTCAGCATTTTTATACATCACCAACAAAACCCAACAGCAAGAGATACAAAGAGAAATTCCATTCAGAATAACTGTTGATACCATAAAATATTTGGGAATCTATCTACCAAAGGAAAGTCAGGAATTATATGAGCAAAATTATAAAAAAGTCTCCACACAAATAAAGTCAGACTTAAATAATTGGAAAAATATTAAGTGCTCTTGGATATTCCGAGCGAATATAATAAAGATGACAATACTCCCTAAACTAATCTATTTATTTAGTGCTATACCAATCAGACTTCCAAGAAAATATTTTATTGATCTAGAAAAAATAACAACAAAATTCATATGGAACAATAAAAAGTCGAGAATCTCAAGGGAATTAATGAAAAAAAAAAAAAATCAAATGAAGGTGGCCTAGCTGTACCTGATCTAAAATTATATTATAAAGCAGCAGTCACCAAAACCATTTGGTATTGGCTAAGAAATAGATTAGTGGATCAGTGGAAAAGGCTAGGTTCACAAGACAGAATACTCAACTATAGCAATCTAGTGTTTGACAAACCCAAAGCCCCTAACTTCTGGGAAAAGAATTCATTATTTGATAAAAACTGCTGGGATAATTGGAAATTAGTATGGCAGAAATTAGGCATGGACCCACACTTAACACCATATACCAAGATAAGATCAAAATGGGTCTATGACCTAGGCATAAAGAACAAGATTATAAATAAATTAGAGGAACATTGAATAGTTTATCTCTCAGACTTGTGGAGGAGAAAGAAATTTGTGACCAAAGATGAACTAGAGACCATTACTGATCACAAAATAGAAAATTTCGATTACATCAAATTAAAAAGCCTTTGTACAAATAAAACTAATGCAAACAAGATTAGAAGGGAAGCAACAAACTGGGAAAACATCTTTACAATTAAAGGTTCTGATATTAACCGTTATTCTGAATGGAATTTCTCTTTGTATCTCTTGCTGTTGGGTTTTGTTGGTGATGTATAAAAATGCTGAGGATTTATGGGGATTTATTTTGTAGCCAGCTACTTTGCTAAAATTATGAATTATTTCTAATAGCTTTTTAGTAGAATCTCTGGGGTTCCCTAGGTATACCATCATATCATCTGCAAAGAGTGATAGTTTGGTTTCTTCATTGCCTACTCTAATTCCTTTAATATCTTTCTCGACTCTTATTGCCGAGGCTAGTGTTTCTAATACAATATTAAATAATAATGGTGATAGAGGGTAACCTTGCTTCACTCCAGATCTTACTGGGAAAGATTCCAGTTTTTCTCCATTGCATATGATGCTTACTGATGGTTTTAAATATATGCTCCTGACTATTTAAAGGAAAAGTCCATTTATTCCTATGCTCTCAAGTGTTTTTATTAGGAATGGATGTTGGATTTTATCAAATGCTTTTTCTGCATCTATTGAGATGATCATATGGTTTTTGTTTGTTTGGTTATTGATATAGTCAATTATGCTAATAGTTTTCCTAATATTGAACCAGTCCTGCATTCCTGGTATAAATCCTACTTGGTCATAGTGTATTATCCTGGGGATGATTTTCTGTAATCTTTTTGCTAATATTTTATTTAAGATTTTAGCATCAATATTCATTAGGGAGATTGGTCTATAATTTTCTTTCTCTGTTTTCAGCCTACCTGGTTTAGGTATCAGTACCATGTCTGTGTCATAAAAGGAGTTTGGTAGGACTCCTTCGATCCCTATTTTTTCAAATAGTTTATTTAGCATTGGAGTTAATAGTTCTTTAAATGTTTGGTAGAATTCACATGTAAATCCATCTGGTCCTGGGGATTTTTTCTTAGGGAGTTGATTGATAGTTTGTTCTATTTCTTTTTCTGAGATGGGACTGTCTAGGATATTTACTTCTTCCTCTGTTAGTTTGGGCAAGCTATATTTTTGGAGGTATTTTTCTATTTCATTTAAGTTGTCAAATTTATTGGCATAAAGTTGGGCAAAGTAACTCCTAATTATTGCTCTAATTTCCTCTTCGTTACTGGTGAGTTCTCCCTTTTCATTTTTAAAACTAACAATTTGATTTTCCTCTTTCCTTTTTTTAATCAGATTTACTAAGGGTTTGTCTATTTTGTTGGTTTTTTCATAGAACCAACTCTTAGTTTTATTAATCATTTCAATAGTTTTTTTACTTTCAATTTTATTGATCTCTCCTTTTATTTTTAGAATTTTAAGTTTAGTGTTTGACTGGGGGTTTTTAATTTGTTCCTTTTCTAGCATTTTTAGTTGCAAACCCAATTCATTGATCTTCTCTTTCTCTATTTTATACAAATAGGCCTCTAGAGATATGAAATTTCCCCTTATTACCGCTTTGGCTGCATCCCATACATTTTGGTATGATGTCTCATTATTATCGTTTTCTTGGGTGAAGTTATTAATTATGTCTATGATTTGCTGTTTCACCCAAACATTCTTTAGTATGAGATTATTTAGTTTCCAATTATTTTTTGGTCTATTTCCCCCTGGTTTTTTGTTGAATGTAATTTTCATTGCATCGTGGTCTGAAAAGGATGCATTTACTATTTCTGCCTTACTGCATTTGAGTTTGAGGTTTTTATGTCCTAATATATGGTCAATTTTTGTATAGGTTCCATGAACTGCTGAAAAGAAAGTGTATTCCTTTCTGTCTCCATTACATTTTCTCCAGAGATCTATCATATCTAACTTTTCTAGTATTCTGTTTACCTCTTTGACTTCTTTCTTATTTATTTTGTGGTTTGATTTATCTAATTTTGAGAGTGCAAGGTTAAGATCTCCCACTATTATAGTTTTACTGTCTATTTCTTCTTGCAGCTCTCTTAGTTTCTCTTTTAAGAATTTAGATGCCACCCCACTTGGTGCATATATGTTTAATATAGATAGTGCTTCATTATCCATGCTGCCCTTTAGCAAGATATAGTGCCCTTCCTTATCTCTTTTAATTAGATCAATTTTTGCTTTAGCTTGATCTGAGATCAGGATGGCTACCCCTGCTTTTTTGACTTCACCTGAAGCATAGTAGATTTTGCTCCAACCTTTTACCTTTAACCTGCATGTATCTCCCCGCTTCAGGTGTGTTTCCTGTAAACAATATATTGTAGGATTCTGGCTTTTAATCCATTCTGCTAACCGCTTCCTCTTTATGGGGGAGTTTACCCCGTTCACATTTATGGTTAGAATGACCAATTCTGTATTGCTTGCCATCTTGTTAACCCCGGTTTATGCTTTTCTCCCTTCTTTTCCCTTCCCCCCCTTCCCAGTATTAAGCTTGTGAGCACCACTTGCTTCTCACAGCCTTCCCTTTTTAGTATCCCTCCCCCTGCCTTAGAGTTCCTCCCCCTATCTTACCCCTTTCCCTCCCAGTTGCCGTATTCCCTTCCACTTAACTTATTCCTTCCCTTTTCATTTTTCCCTTCTCACTTTTCAATGAGGTGGGAGAAGTTTCACCATAGATTGAATATGTCTTAAGATTTTTCACTTAAAGCCAATTCTGAAGGCAGTAAGATACCCACTATATTCATCCCCCTCCCTTCTTTCTCTCAGATATAATGGGTTTCCTATGCCTCTTCATGAGATGTACTATCCCCACTTTACCCTTTTTCTGGTACAATGTCCTTTCCACATCAATTTCTAGAACAAGGTATACTTGTATTCTTTATACATCTATATAGTCAAAATATAGTTCCCAAGATTAATCTTTACCTTTTTAGATTTCTCTTGAGTTCTATATTTGTAGATCAAACTTTTTTTAAGTTCTGGCTTTTTCATCAGAAATAGATGTAATTCGCTTACTTCGTTGAATGACCATCTTCTTCCCTGGAAAAAGATGCTCATTCTAGCTGGGTAAGTTATTTTTGGTTGCATACCAAGTTCCTTAGCCTTTCGGAATATCATATTCCAGGCCCTTCGATCTTTTAATGTGGATGCTGCCAGATCCTGGGTGATCCTTATTGTGGCTCCTTGATACTTGAATTGGGTTTTTCTAGCCGCTTGCAATATTTTTTCCTTCATCTGAGGGTTCTGGCATTTGGCCACTATATTCCTTGGTGTTTTGATTTTAGGATCCCTTTCAGTGGGTGATCGATGAATCCTTTCAATGTTTATTTTTTCCTCTATTCCTATGACTTCTGGGCAATTCTCTTTGATAATTTCCTGGAAAATAGTGTCCAGGCTCTTTTTTTCATCATGTTTTTCTGGAAGTCCAATGATTCTCAGATTGTCTCTCCTGGATCTGTTTTCCAGGTCTGTTGTCTTCTCCAGAAGGCATTTCACATTCTTTTCCATTGTTTGATTTTTTTGGATTTGCTTGACTAATTCTTCTTTTCTCTTCGAGTCATTCAATTCCACTTGTTCAATTCTGATTTTCAGTGAAGTGTTTTCTTCACTCACTTTTTTAAGATCTTTTTCTAATTGTCCAATTGAATTCTTTTGTTCTGTGGAATTTTTTTCCATTTCGCCAATTTTGTTTTTTAGAGAGCTATTTTCTGTTTCCAGTTCGCCAATCCTATTTTTCAAGGATTTTACTTCTTTATCCACTCTCTCTTTAACTGACTTCTCCAGGCTCTTTTGCCAAGCCTCCCTCTCCTTTTCCCATTTTTCTTCTAGCTCCCTTGTGAGAGCTTTTTTAATTACTTCTATGAGGTTCATCTGTGCTGAGGAACAGATGATCTCCTCCTTTGGGGATTCACCTGGAGACTGTCTGTTTTTAGTCTCCTCAGGATTTAGAGTCTGCTCTCTATCTGTATAGAAGCTGTCAAGGGTTAAAGTCCTCTTCAGCTTCTTGCTCATTCTGTCTAATAATCAAAGACAAAATAGCAAAGAAAAACAGAAAAAACTGGAGTCTTTCTTTGGGGGAGGGGCTGGGTGTGTTACCGAGCTTCCTCTACAGACTACGGGGGGCAGCAGTGAGGCACTAGCAGGACTGTGTGCGCGTGGGCTCTGAGATCCCAGAGCGTGCTGAGTCACTGTGGGGGGGCGGGGGGGGGGGGGAGAAGAGGGGGCGGCAAGGTCCCGGGAGACTCCAGCTGTTTGGGGTTGTATTCTTCAGCCCCGGTGTTTTTAGCTTCTCTGCTGGGCTGCTGGCTTGCTGCCGGAGCAAAGTATCCAAACCTGTAGCGAAGCTCTCCCCGCAGAGACGGCTCCGATCACTCCCCACCCCCTCTCCAGTCTGCTCCCGTGCTCTCACTGCCGCTGCCCGCTGCCTGCGCCCGATCTAAAACCGTCCCAGCCCTCCAGTAAAGACAGACCTTTCTTGGCGAATCTCAAGGATGGCTTCTCTTGGTAACTATATGTGGGTTTTTTCAGTCAAGCATTGATTCAGAGGCTTGTAATAAAGTGGATAGTGAGAGAAAGCGCGGAGCTTATGCAGCTGTGAGCCTCCTCTCCGCCATCTTAACCGGAAGTCCCTTCACTTCTAATCTTGTCTGCATTAGTTTTGTTTGTACAAAAACTTTTCACTTTGATATAATCAATTTTTTTTTATTCCTGTGTTCCTCTAGTTTATTTATAATCTCATTCTTTATGTTTAGGTCATGAATCCATTTTGACCTTATCTTGGTGTATGGTGTTAAGTGTGGGTCTATGCCTACTTTCTGCCATACTGGTTTCAAATTTTCCCAGCAATTTTTGTCAAACAGTAAATTCTTATTCCAAAAGCTGGGGTCTCTGGGTTTTTCAAACACTAGATTGCTGTAGTTATTGACTGTTTTGTCTTTTGAACTTAACCAATTCCACTGGCAAACTAATCTATTCCTTAGCCAATACCAAATGGTTTCGGTAACTGCTGCTTTATAATATGATTTTAAATCTGGTACAGCTAGGCCACATTCATTTGATTTTTTTTCATTAATTCCTTTGAAATTAGGTATCAGTATCAGGTCTGTGTCATAAAAGGAATTTGGTAGGACTCCTTCATTCCCTATTTTTTAAAGAGCTTATATAGCCTTGGTGCTAATTGTTCTTTAAATGTTTGGTAGAATTCACATATAAATCCATCTGGTCCTGGGAATTTTTTAATATGGAGTTGATTAATAGCTTATTCTATTTCATTTTCTGAAAGGGGAGTATTTAAGCAATTACGTCCTCCTCTATTAATCTGGGAAGCCTATATTTTTGGAAGTAGTCATCCATTTCACTTAGGTTATCAAATTTATTGGCATAAAGTTGGGCAAAGTAACTCCTTATTATTGCTCTAATTTCTTCTTCATTGGAGGAAAGTTCCCCGTTTTCATTTTTAAGACTAACAATTTGGTTTTCCTCTTTACTTTTTCTAATCAGATTTACTAAAGGTTTATCTATTTTAGTAATTTTTTCATAAAACCAAGTCTTAGTTTTATTTATTAGTTCAATACTTTTTTTTTTACTTTAAATGTTGTTAATTTTTAGATTTTAGAATTTCCTTTTAATTTTTAGAATTTCTAGCTTAATATCTGATTGGAAAATTTTAATTTGGTCTTTTTCTAGCTGTTTAAGCTGCAAGCACAGTCCATTGATCTTCTCTTTCTCTGTTTTATTTAAGTAAGTCTCTAAAGATATAAAATTTCCCCTTATTATTACTTTGGTTGCATCCCACAACTTTTGGTATGATGTCTCATTGTTGTCATTATCTTGAGTGAAATTATTAATTGTGTCTATAATTTGCTGTTTCACCCAATCATTCTTTAAGATGAGATTATTTAGTTTCCAATTATTTTTTGGTCTATTTGCCCCTGTTTGTTGAATGTAGTTTTTATCGCATCATGATTTGAAAAGAAAGCATTTATTATTTCTGCCTTCCTGCATTTAATTTTAAGATCTTTATGTCCTAATATATGGTCAATTTTTGTATAAGTTCTGTGAACTGCTGAGAAGAAAGTATACTCCTTTCTGTCACCATTCAGTTTTCTCCAAAGATCTATCAAATCTAATTTTTCTAATATTCTATTTACCTCTTCAATTTCTTTCTTATTTGTGTGATTTGATTTATCTAATTCTGAGAGTGCAAGATTGAGATCTCCCACTATTATAGTTTTGCTGTCTATTTCTTCTTGCAATTCTCTTAAGTTCTCCTTTAGGAAGTTAGATGCTATACTACTTGGTGCATACATGTTTAATATTGATATAGCTTCATTATCTATAGTACCCTTTAGCAAGATATAGTTTCCTTCTTTATCTCTTTTGATTAGATCAATTTTTGCTTTTGCTTGATCTGAGATAAGGATGGCTACCCCTGCTTTCTTGACTTCACCTGAAGCATAATAGATTTTGCTCTAGCCTCTTACCTTTACTCTGTATTTATCTCCCTGCTTTAAATGTGTTTCCTATAAACAGCATATTGTAGAGTTCTGGCTTTTAATCCATTCTGCTATCTGCTTCTACTTTATGGGAGAGTTCATCCTATTTACATTTATGGTTAAAATTACTAATTCTGTATTTCCTGCCATCCTAATGTCCTCAGATTATGCTTTTCTTTTTCTTGCCCCCCTTCCCCCTGCCCTAGTATTAAATTTATGGGTCCCATTTGTGTCAGGCAGCTCTCCCTCTTTAGGATCCCTTCCTCCTCCCTTTAAATCCCTTCTGCTTTCTTGTACCCTTCCCTTAATACTCTTTCTCCTTTTCCCTTTTCCTCTCCCACTTTTTAATGAGGTGAGAGGAAATTCTCTGTAAAACAAACATGTCAATTATTTCCTCTTTGAGCCAATTCTGATCGGAGTAAGATTTACACAATGTTTCTCCCCCTCTCTAAGTTCCCTCAGATATGATAGATTTCCTTTGCCTTATCATGGGATGTAGTTTCCCTCTTTTTATCTCCCCTTTTCCCTTTTTCTGACACTATCCCCTTTCCATTTCTACTTCCTTTTTTATGTTATATCAGCAAAATGAAATTATACATGTGGTTTTTTTGTGTATATCCACAACAGAAATACAGTTTTCAAGGGTTCCTTTTACCTTTTTCTACTTCTCTTTTTTTTTTTTTTTTTTTTTTTTTTTTTTTTTTTTAATAAATTTTATTTTATTTAATAATAACTTCGCATTGACAGAATCCATGCCAGGATAATTTCTACACGACATTATCCCTTGCAATCACTTATGTTTCGTTTTTTCCCTCCCTCCCTCCTCCCCCCCCCCCCAGGATGGCAAGCAGTCCTATATATGCTAAACATGTTGCAGTATATCCTAGATACAATACATATTTGCAGAACCAAACAGTTCTCTTGTTGCACAGGGAGAATTGGATTCAGAAGGTAAAAATAACTCGGGAAGAAAATCAAAATTGCAAATAGTTCACATTCATTTCCCAGTATTCCTTCTTTGGGTGTAGCTGTTTCTGTCCATCATTTCTCCAATGAAACTCAGGTCTCTTTGTCAGAGAAATCCACTTCCATCAGAATACATCCTCATACAATATCGTTGTCGAAGTGTATAATGATCTCCTGGTTCTGCTCATCTCACTTAGCATCAGTCCATGTAGGTCTCTCCAAGCCTCTCTGTATTCATCCTGCTGGTCATTCCTTACAGAGCAATAATATTCCATAACGTTCATATACCACAATTTACCCAGCCATTCTCCAATTGATGGGCATCCACTCATTTTCCAGTTTCTAGCCACTACAAACAGGGCTGCTACAAACATTTTGGCACATACAGGTCCCCTTCCCTTTTTTAGTATCTCTTTGGGGTATAAGCCCAATAGAAACACTGTTGGATCAAAGGGTATGCACAGTTTGATAACTTTTTGGGCATAATTCCAGATCGCTCTCCAGAATGGCTGGATTCGTTCACAACTCCACCAACAATGCATCAATGTCCCCGTTTTCCCGCATCCCCTCCAACATTCATCATTGTTTTTTCCTGTCATCTTAGCCAATCTGACAGGAGTGTAGTGATATCTCAGAGTTGTCTTAATTTGCATTTCTCTGATCAATAGTGATTTGGAACACTCTTTCATGTGAGTGGTAATAGTTTCAATTTCTTCATCTGAAAATTGTCTGTTCATATCCTTTGACCATTTATCAATTGGAGAATGGCTTGATTTTTTATAAATTTGAGTCAGTTCTCTATATATTTTGGAAATGAGGCCTTTATCAGAACCTTTAATTGTAAAGATGTTTTCCCAGTTAGTTACTTCCCTACTAATCTTGTTTGCATTCGTTCTGTTTGTACAAAGGCTTTTTAATTTGATATAATCAAAATTTTCTATTTTGTGATTGGTAATGGTCTCTAGTTCATCTTTGGTCACAAATTTCTTTCTCCTCCACAAGTCTGAGAGATAAACTATCCTATGTTCTTCTAATTTATTTATAATCTCGTTCTTTATGCCTAGGTCATGGACCCATTTTGATCTTATCTTGGTATGTGGTGTTAAGTGTGGGTCCTTGCCTAATTTCTGCCATACTAATTTCCAGTTATCCCAGCAGTTTTTATCAAATAATGAAATCTTATCCCAAAATTTAGAATCTTTGGGTTTGTCAAACACTAGATTGCTATAGTTGACTATTCTGTCTTGTGAACCTAACCTTTTCCACTGATCAACTAATCTATTTCTAAGCCAATACCAGATGGTTTTGGTGACTGCTGCTTTATAATATAATTTTAGATCAGGTACAGCTAGACCACCTTCATTTGATTTTTTTTTTCATTAATTCCCTTGAGATTCTCGACTTTTTATTGTTCCATATGAATTTTGTTGTTATTTTTTCTAAATCATTAAAATATTTTCTTGGAAGTCTGATTGGTATAGCACTAAATAAATAGATTAGTTTAGGGAGTATTGTCATCTTTATTATATTTGCTCGGCCTATCCAAGAGCACTTAATATTTTTCCAATTATTTAAGTCTGACTTTATTTGTGTGAAAACTTTTTTGTAATTTTGCTCATATAATTCCTGACTTTCCTTTGGTAGGTAGATTCCCAAATATTTTATGCTATCAACAGTTATTTTGAATGGAATTTCTCTTTGTATCTCTTGCTCTTGGATTTTGTTGGTGGTGTATAAGAATGCTGAGGATTTATGGGGATTTATTTTGTATCCTGCTACTTTGCTAAAATTATGAATTATTTCTAATAGCTTTTTAGTAGAATCTCTGGGGTTTTCTAGGTATACCATCATATCATCTGCAAAGAGTGATAGTTTGGTTTCCTCATTGCCTACTCTAATTCCTTTAATCTCTTTCTCGACTCTTATTGCAGAGGCCAGTGTTTCTAATACAATATTGAATAATAATGGTGATAGTGGGCAACCTTGCTTCACTCCAGATCTTACCGGGAAAGGTTCCAGTTTTTCCCCATTGCATATGATGCTTACTGAAGGTTTAAAATATATGCTCCTAACTATTTTAAGGAAAAGTCCTTTTATTCCTATGCTCTCAAGTGTTTTTATTAGGAATGGCTGTTGGATTTTATCAAATGCTTTTTCTGCATCTATTGAAATGATCATATGGTTTTTGTTTGGTTGGTTGTTGATATAGTCAATTATGTTAATAGTTTTCCTAATATTGAACCAGCCCTGCATTCCTGGTATAAATCCTACTTGGTCATAGTGTATTATCCTGGGGATGATTTTCTGTAATCTTTTTGCTAATATTTTATTTAAGATTTTAGCATCAATATTCATTAGGGAGATTGGTCTATAATTTTCTTTCTCTGTTTTCAGCCTACCTGGTTTAGGTATCAGTACCATATCTGTGTCATAAAGGAATTTGGTAGGACTCCTTCAATCCCTACTTCTTCAAATAGTTTATTTAGCATTGGAGTTAATTGATCTTTAAATGTTTGATAGAATTCAGATGTAAATCCATCTGGTCCTGGGGTTTTTTTCTTAGGGAGTTGATTGATAGTTTGTTCTATTTCTTTTTCTGAGATAGGAGTGTTTAGGATATTTACTTCTTCCTCTGTTAGTTTAGGTAAGCTATATTTTTGGAGGTATTCTTCTATTTCATTTAAGTTGTCGAATTTATTGGCGTAAAGTTGGGCAAAGTAACTCCTAATTATTGCTCTAATTTCCTCTTCGTTAGTGGTGAGTTCTCCCTTTTCATTTTTAAGACTAACAATTTGATTTTCCTCTTTCCTTTTTTTAATCAGATTTACTAAGGGTTTGTCTATTTTGTTGGTTTTTTCATAGAACCAACTCTTAGTTTTATTAATCAATTCAATAGTTTTTTTACTTTCAATTTTATTGATCTCTCCTTTTATTTTTTGAATTTCAAGTTTAGTGTTTGATTGGGGGTTTTTAATTTGTTCCTTTTCTAGCATTTTTAGTTGCAAGCCCAATTCATTGACCTTCTCTTTCTCTATTTTATACAAATAGGCCTCTAGAGATATGAGATTTCCCCTTATTACCGCTTTGGCTGCATCCCATACATTTTGGTATGATGTCTCATTATTATCATTTTCTTGGATGAAGTTATTAATTATGTCTATAATTTGCTGTTTCACCCAATCATTCTTTAGTATGAGATTATTTAGTTTCCAATTATTTTTTGGTCTACTTTCCTGTGGCTTTTTATTGAATGTAATTTTCAATGCATCATGGTCTGAAAAGGATGCATTCACTATTTCTGCCTTACTGCATTTGAGTTTGAGGTTTTTATGTCCTAATATATGATCAATTTTTGTATAAGTTCCATGAACTGCTGAAAAGAAGGTGTACTCCTTTCTGTCCCCATTACATTTTCTCCAGAGATCTATCATATCTAATTTTTCTAGTATTCTATTTATCTCTTTGACTTCTTTCTTATTTATTTTGTGGTTTGATTTATCTAATTCTGAGAGTGCAAGGTTGAGATCTCCCACTATTATAGTTTTACTGTCTATTTCTTCTTGCAGCTCTCTTAATTTCTCTTTTAGGAATTTAGATGCTACACTACTTGGTGCATATATATTTAATATAGATACTTCTTCATTATTCATTCTACCCTTTAGCAAGATATAGTGCCCTTCCTTATCTCTTTTGATTAGATCAATTTTTGCTTTAGCTTGATCTGAGATCAGGATGGCTACCCTGCTTTTTTGGCTTCACCTGAAGCATAGTAGATTTTGCTCCAACCTTTTACCTTTAACCTGCATGTATCACCCCGCTTCAGGTGTGTTTCCTGTATACAACATATTGTAGGATTCTGGCTTTTAATCCATTCTGCTAACCGCTTCCTCTTTATAGAGGAGTTTACCCCGTTCACATTTATGGTTAAAATGACCAATTCTGTATTACTTGCCATCTTGTTGACCCCGGTTTATGCTTTTCTCCCTTCTTACTCCCTTACCCCCTCCCTTACCCCCCTTCCCAGTATTAAGCTTGTGAGCTCCCCTTGCTTCTCACAGCCCTCCCTTTTTCAGTATCCCTCCCCTCCCCTTAGAGTTCCCCCCCCCCAACTTACCCCTTTCCCTCCCAGTTCCCGTATTCCCTTCCACTTAGCTTATTCCTTCCTTTTTCACTTTTCCCTTCTCACTTTTCAATGAGGTGGGAGAAGTTTCACCATAGATTGAATATGTCTAAAATTCTTCTCTTACTGCCAATTCTGAAAGCAGTAAAATACTCACTATTTTCATTCCTCTCCATTCTTTCTCTCAGATATACTAGGTTTTCTTTGCCTCTTCATGAAATGTAGTACCCCCACTTTCCCTTTTTTCTAGTACAATGTCCTTTCCTCAACTAGTTTCTAGAACAAGGTATACATGTATTTTTTATACATCTTTACAGCCGAAATATAGTTCCCAAGATTAATCTTTACCTTTTTAGATTTCTCTTGAGTTCTGTGCTTGTAGATCAATTTTTTGTTAAGTTCTGGCTTTTTCATCAGAAATAGATGAAATTCGCTTATTTCGTTGAATGACCATCTTCTTCCCTGGAAAAAGATGCTCAATCTCGCTGGGTAAGTTATTTTTGGTTGCATACCAAGTTCCTTAGCCTTTCGGAATATCATATTCCAGGCCCTTCGATCCTTTAATGTGGATGCTGCCAGATCCTGGGTGATCCTTATTGTGGCTCCTTGATACTTGAATTGGGTTTTTCTAGCCGCTTGCAGTATTTTTTCCTTTGCCTGAGGGTTCTGGCATTTGGCCACTATATTCCTTGGTGTTTTGATTTTAGGATCCCTTTCAGTAGGGGATCGATGAATTCTTTCAATGTCTATTTTACCTTCTGTTTCTATGACTTCTGGGCAGTTCTCTTTGATAATTTCCTGGAAGATAGTGTTCAGGCTTTTTTTTTTCATCATACTTTTCTGGAAGTCCGATGATTCTCAGGTTGTCTCTCCTGGATCTGTTTTCCAGGTCTGTTGTCTTCCCCAGAAGGTATTTCACATCCTTTTCCATTGTTTGATTTTTTTGGATTTGCTTGACTGATTCTTCTTGTCTCCTCGAGTCATTCAATTCCAATTGTTCGACCCTGATTTTCAGTGAGGTATTTTCTTCACTCACTTTTTTAAGATCTTTTTCTAATTGTCCAATTGAGTTCTTTTGTTCTGTGGAATTTTTTTCCATTTCGCCAATTTTGTTTTTTAGAGAGCTGTTTTCTGTTTCCAGTTCACTAATCCTATTTTTCAAGGATTTGGTTTCTTTATCCACTCTCTCTTTAACTGACTTCTCCAGGCTCTTTTGCCAAGCCTCCCTCTCCTTTTGCAGAGCCTCCCTCTCCTTTTCCCATTTTTCTTCTAGCTCCCTTGTGAGAGCCTTTTTAATTTCCTCCATGAGATTCATCTGTGCTGAGGGATATAAGGTCTCCTCCTTCGGGGATTCACCTGGGGACTGTTTGTTTTTAGTCTCCTCAGGGTTTGGAGTCTGCTCTTTATCTGTATAAAAGCTGTCCAGGGTTAAATTCTTTTTCAGTTTCTTGCTCATTCTGTCTATTTATCAAAGACAAACTATCAAAGAAACAGAAGGAAAAAAAACCCCTTGAATGGAGGCTGCTTTCTTTGGGGGAGGGGCAGGGTATTCGTGAGGCACAGGTCCTACTGTGCTATGGCGCCTGCGCACTGAGATCCGAGCGCTCTGAGATCCGAGCGGGCTAAGACACTGTGGGGGAGGGGTGGCCAGGTCCCTAGAAACTCCAGCTGTTTGGGATTGTATTCTTCACCCCCGGTGTTTTTAGCTTCTCTGCTGGGCTGCTGACTTGCTCCTATAGCAAAGCTCTCACCGCAGAGACGGCTGCGGTCCTACCCCCTCTCCGCTCCACCCGGTTCTGAGCTGCTATCTGTGCTCTGGTTGCAGCTGCTGCTACCCGCAGACTGCTTCCAAATACCGTCCCCACCCTCGCGCAAAAACAGACCTTTCTTGACGAGTCTCAAGGATGGTTTCTCTTGGTAAGTAATTGTATGGTTTTTTTTTCAGTCGAGCATTAATTCAGAGGCATGAAATGAAATGAATAGTGAGAGAAAAACACGGAGATTACACAGAAGTGTATTTCCTCTCCGCCATCTTGGCCGGAAGTCCTTTTTCTACTTCTCTTGAGTCCTATGGTTGGAGATCAATTTTTTTTTGTTTAAATCTGGTTTTTTTCCTTAGAAATAAATGGAATTTGCCTGTTTCATTAAATGTCCATCTTCTTCCATGGGAAAAAAAAATGCTCAGCTTAACTAGGTAGTTTATTTTTGGCTGCAATCCAAGTTCCTTTGCCTTTTGGAATATCAGATTCCAGGTTCTTTGATCCTTTAATGTCGAGGCAGCCATATCTTGAGTGACTCTTATTGTGGGACCTTGGTATTTGAATTGTTTTTTCTGGCTGCTTATAATATTTTTTCTTTAGTCTGAAAATTCTGAAATTTGGCCCCAATATTCCTTCAAGTTTTTATTTTTGGGGTCTTTTTCAGAACGTGTTTGATGAATTCTTTCAACACCTATTTTAACCTTCTGGTTCTATTACTTCTGGGCAGTTCTCTTTGATGATTTTCTGTAAAATAGTATCTAGGCTTCTTTTTTCATCAAAATTTTCAGGTAGCCCAATGATCCTCTGGTTATCTCTCCAAGATCTGTTTTCCAGGTCTTGTTTTTTTCAAATAAATATTGACATTTTTTTTTCCAATCTGTCATTTTTTTTTTGTTTTTCTTGACTGATTCTTGATGTCTCAATGAATCAGTCATTTCTATTTGTTCAGTTCTGATTTTTAGTGAGTTCTTTTTAATAGCTTTTTTTAAACTTTTTTTTGTATATGTCCAATTGAGTTTTTTTTTTGAAGTAGGAAAGCTATATTTTAATTAATTAATTAATTTATTTATAATAACTTTTTTATTGACAGAACCCATGCTAGGGTAATTTTTTACAACATTATCCCTTGCACTCACTTCTGTTCCGATTTTTCCCCTCTCTCCTTCCACTCCCTCCCCTAGATGGCAAGCAGTCCTATATATGTTAAATATGTCACAGTGTATCCCAGATACAATATATGTGTGCAGAATCGAACAGATCTTTTGTTGCACAGGGAGAATTGGATTCAGAAGGTAGAAATAACCCAGGAAGAAAAACAAACAGTTTGCATTCATTTCCCAGTTTTCTTTCTTTCCATCATTGATCTATTGAAACTGAGTTTAATCTCTTTGTCAAAGAAATCCACTTCCATCAGAATACATCTTCATACAATATCGTTGTTGAAGTATATAATGATCTCCAGGTTCTGCTCATTTCTCTTAGCATCAGTTCATGTAAGTCTCTCCTACTCTCTCTGTATTCATCCTGCTGGTCATTTCTTTTTTTTTTTTAATTTTTATTTAATAATTACTTTATATTGACAGAATCCATGCCAGGGTAATTTTTTTTTTTTTTTACAACATTTCCTTTGCACTCGTTTCTGTTCCAATTTTTTTCCCTCCCTCCTCCCACCCCCTCCCCTAGATGGCAAGCAGTCCTTTATATGTTGGATATGTTGCAGTATATCCTAGATACAATATATGTTTGCAGAACCGAACAGTTCTCTTGTTGCATAGGGAGAATTGGATTCAGAAGGTATAAATAACCCGGGAAGAAAAACAAAAATGCAGACAGTTCACATTCGTTTCCCAGTGTTCTTTCTTTGGGTGTAGCTGCTTTTGTCCATCATTTATCAGTTGAAACTCAGTTAGGTCTCTTTGTCAGAGAAATCCACTTCCATCAAAATATGTCCTCATACAATATCGTTGTCGAAGTGTATAATGATCTCCTGGTTCTGCTCATTTCACTTAGCATCAGTTCATGTAAGTCTCTCCAAACCTCTCTGTATTCATCCTGCTGGTCATTTCTTATGCAACAATAATATTCCATAACATTCATATACCACAATTTACCCAACCATTCTCCAATTGATGGGCATCCATTCAATTTCCAGTTTCTTGCCACTACAAATAGGGCTGCCACAAACATTTTGGCACATACATGTTGGAATCCTTACTAACTGCTAAGTAATTAGAGTTGATCTAATCTTACAAGAAGATGTTTTGGGCAGAACCTGAAACAAGGTACTAAGTAGAACTACCCATAATCCCTCTCTCTGGAAGGAGCATAAATAGGCCAATGGGCCAGTCGGAGAGTTCGGGAGAGGAAGACGCTACAAGTCGAGATTTCACCGGAATAACATGAAGACTGGAGCTGGCTGGAGGCTGAAGAAAGCAGAGGCAGAGGCTGAAGGACCAGACCTCTGGATTTAAAGACATTTGGAGAGAGCTCTTGGAACCAAGCAGAGAGATTGGCCTCTAAGCTAACCGGGCTATATTGGAGATATTAAAAGATCTGAACTTTTATCACCTGGCTGTGTTTTGAGAAGAAAAAGATCACCACATTTAGGCGCCCTGAACGTGGGACAAACAGACCCCTCAGTGGATTTCAGTGGAAAAGCTCCGATCCTGATTCAAGTGGAAAAGCCTCTGATCCTGATCCAGTGGAAAAAACTTCAACCCAGAAATTAGGGTGAGTGCAACAAAGAAATTTTGTTAGAAGAGTTAAAGTAGAATTTCAGCTAAGATGGGACAGATATTTAGAAAACAGTCTGTTTCTGTTCAAGGAAAATGTTTAGAGAGCATTGTCAAAATTATGGAAAGCCAAGGTTTAATTATAAGTTTACAGCAAATCACTGAACTTTTACAAACTGTAAAGGACATATGTCCTTGTTTCTCTCTTGATAAGGAATTAGATCTAAATGAATGGAAATTGGTTGGAGAGGATCTTTGTCAATTCTATGATAAAAATGGGCCTAACTCAATAATTAATATATATAATGTAATACAATTGGCTATAAGAAGTTATTTAAGTGATAGAATGATGAAAAGGAAAGTACAGGAGGAAGTGCCAACTTTACTAGGTGAAAAGGAGGACAAATCAGATGAGAATGGAGTTAATTACAATTCTGAGTATGATACTTCACAGCAGGAGGAATTAGGTGATTCCACATCTCATGACCCTCTCCCCGCAATTAACCCTTCATGGGTGGAACAAGGGGGAGGGAGAGAGGCAGAAACACAGTCAGCTTCTCCTGTAAAGCAGAATTTGACAAGATTAGAAAAAGCATTAATTAAAGCAAAAAATGAAGGAGAAGATATATCTGATTTTATAAATGCATATCCTGTGATTGAAAAGATTGACTCTTCAGGTCAAAAAGAGAGAAAATACACTCCTTTTAATTTGGAAAAAATTAAAGATTTGAAAAAGGGTTGCACTCTTTATGGGGCTACATCATCTTATGTGAAGATGTTACTAGATAATTTGTCTTATGAAATCCTAACCCCGAATGACTGGAAATCCATAACGAAAACTTGTCTAGAACCGGGACAAAATTTATTGTGGCTTTCGGAGTTTCATGAATTATGTAGGATTCAAGCCCAACGCAATAGGCAAACAGGAGCTATTGTACAAGTTGCTTTTGACCAACTAGCTGGTGAAGGTCAGTATGCAGAGAGTTCAGAACAGATTTATTATCCCATAACAGTGTATGAGCAAATTTCTAAGGCTGCAATAAAAGCTTGGAATTCTCTCCCTGGACAGAAAGATGGAAATAATGTTTTCACAAAAATAGAGCAAGGTCCCAATGAACCTTTTGCAGATTTTGTGGGACGTTTACAAACAGCTGTAATAAGAACCATTGGAGACAATGCAGCAACAGAAATAATGACTAAACATTTGGGTAAGGAAAATGCCAATGAGGTTTGCAAAAGAATTATATGGGGGCTAGACAAAGATGCTCCTTTAGAGGAAATCATAAGACGCTGTGCCACAGTGGGCCCAAATGCTTATTATGCCCAGACTATGATGAACATGGAAAGACAAGGTCTTTCTTGGCAGAGGAATTCTAGAGAAACTCGTCGATGTTTTAAGTGCAGAAAAATTGGACATTTGAGAGCTCATTGTAGATATGGAGATAGAGTGAGAAGACAGGGTGAGAGAAAACCCAAAACCCCATGTCCAAAATGTAACCGAGGCTTTCACTGGGCCTCTAAATGTATATTGACCCAGAGGAATGAGAGGCAGGGCCCAGCTCTAAAGTATCAATCAAAGGACAGGTGGGGTATGATAGCAGCTGAGGTTACACCCAGAGAGACTTTAGAAATTCAGAACTCTAATGTCATCAACCAACAGAAAAGCAATCAGGATTACAGTTGGGAAGAATACAGGCCTTTTAAGACAACAAGACAATATCCAATGCAAATGACTCCAATGTAATTACCAGATGATGAGGAGAAATCCCAAATTTGGTAAATAGAAGGGAATTAGATTAACTGCTTGGGGAAGAGGATCTGCTTATATTTCCACAGATGGAGAAAGAATCAGATGGCTGACTATGAAACTGTTAAAAAGACTTTTAAAAGCTTCAAGAATCATTGGATTTCCTAACACAAGATGAAACTGTTTTACTTCTTGAAAAATTGTTGATGAGACTTTTGCAATACTTCAGGGCTTACAGGAACTATTGGATTCCTGGCACATGAACTAATGGACAATGGAATCCTATTGGACTGTTTCTAGGACTTATGGACATGTGTAAATTTTTAGGTTGATTCATGTTGTTACATTACTACTAGCCTGTGTTATATTGCTATGTACTTATGTAAATTATGTATAATGCCTCCCATATTGATGGATTTATGTATACCATGTATATCTGTTACAAAGTTCTGGCCCATATTGATGGATTTATGTGTACCCCCTCAGAAACCCCCTATGTTTTAAAACAAAAGAAAGGGGGAGATGTTGGAATCCTTACTAACTGCTAAGTAATTAGAGTTGATCTAATCTTACAAGAAGATGTTTGGGCAGAACCTGAAACAAGGTACTAAGTAGAACTACCCATAATCCCTCTCTCTGGAAGGAGCATAAATAGGCCAATGGGCCAGTCGGAGAGTTCGGGAGAGGAAGACGCTACAAGTCGAGATTTCACCGGAATAACATGAAGACTGGAGCTGGCTGGAGGCTGAAGAAAGCAGAGGCAGAGGCTGAAGGACCAGACCTTTGGATTTAAAGACATTTGGAGAGAGCTCTTGGAACCAAGCAGAGAGATTGGCCTCTAAGCTAACCGGGCTATATTGGAGATATTAAAAGATCTGAACTTTTATCACCTGGCTGTGTTTTGAGAAGAAAAAGATCACCACACATACAGGTCCCTTTCCCTTCTTTAGTATCTCCTTGGGGTATAAGCCCAGTAGTAACACTGCTGGATCAAAGGGTATGCACAGTTTGATAACTTTTGGGGCATAATTCCAGATTGCTCTCCAGAGTGGTTGGATTTGTTCACAACTCCACCAACAATGCATCAGTGTCCCAGTTTTCCCACATCCCCTCCAACTTCATCATTATTTTTTCCTGTCATCTTAGCCAATCTGACGTGTGTAGTGGTATCTCAGAGTTGTCTTAATTTGTATTTTTCTGATCAATAGTGATTTGGAACACTCTTTCATATGAGTGGTAATAGTTTCAATTTCATCCTCTGAAAATTGTCTGTTCATATCCTTTGACCATTTATCAATGTCCAATTGAGTTTTTAAATGAGTTGTTTTGCTCTATTCAATTTTTTTTCCATTTCACTATTTTTTTTAGTGAGTTATTTCCTTTTTCCAATTCACAGATTCTGTTTCCCAGCACTTCTTGATAGTTTTTTCCTTTTCCAATTCTCACTTCAGGAAGTTGTTGCTCTCTTGAATAGCTTCTCTTTCCTTTCCCCATTTTTCTTCTAGTTATTTCTTAAGGTTTTTTTTAATAGTCTCTTCTAGGAGAGCCTTTTGTGTTGGGAATCAACAATTGTCTGGACACTGTCTGTTATTATTCTCCTCAGGGTTGAAAATCTGCTCTCTTTCTGTATAGAAGCTATCCATCATCTTTTTTTATTTTTTTTTACTCATTTTTTAAAGCCTGTAATGTCTTGCTTCAGGGCCAGGAGGTTACCAGCTTCCTCTGAAGAGCAGTAATAGGTGTATGGACTGGTAGTTGTCCTGCCAATCAGCTACAAAGAGCAGCAAGATACTGGATTGCTCTGGGAAAAAGTTCCTCACTTGGAAGTAACTCAGGCCTGCAGGGCCAGGCTGAGAAAGTGCCCTGCAATGAACCCTGCTGTAAATGTTAATTACTGACCTGGGGTTAAAATCTGAGCAGTGAAATTTTCACTACCTCAAGCTAAATCTCACCCTGGGCTGTGGGTTTTAGGGACTGTGCAGTGAATAGCTCTGCAGGGACTGGAAGTGTCTCTGCCCTGGGAAATACAGTTGTCCACCAGGAAGTTCTGTTGCTACAGGTTGAGCCCCCCATTGTTCAGATTAGAGACTTCCCTGGGCTGTGCCCCTCTGATGTGCAGGTTTGTAACTGCCCCCACAAAAGGCCTGTATTGCAGGATGTGGATGCAGGGCTGTGTTAAGGGTCTGCCTGAGTCACTTCCTGTTTTGAGTAGTTACATCCAGGTCTTGTTAGGTTCTGACGTTTTTAAGAGAGTACCCTCTATTTTAGGCTTTGGTTTCTCTGATGGTTTACTGCTTTGTAATCAAGTCAGAGCAGTTAGCCTATAGCAGAGTCATCTCTATAACTTCTCTAGCCATAGAGATCATCCCAGCCCCTGGTCTGCTCAGGATTCTAGTCCTTTCCTGCCTGTGCTGGTTTGTTCCTGGTCCCTCAGGACAAACCTTTCCTGGTGATCTTCCAGATTATCTTCAGCTGGTAAGTTGTGCTTCTAATCTTCATGGGGTTTTACCAGTCAAGAGCTATTTTTGAGGCTGAATTTAATAGTTGGTTGTGAGGGAATGAGAGGAGCTTAGAAAGTTGAGTGTGCTTTCTCTGCCATCTTGACTTCCATAAGAATACTTTTAAATAAACCATCTGTACGACTGCAATATTCAGAGCTCTGAACTTACTTTATCAGTGGTTTTGTTGCCCTTGTCCTGGTCAAATGTCAAAAACATTTTTAAAACCTTTTAATTATTTTATTCTTATCCTTAAAAACTTACTAACTAAAACAACTTAAGTCCCACATTTTTATACCCAAAGCTTAAAAGCAATCTCCAAACTCATTGTTGTTTTCTTTGCAGATGATATAATGTATTTCAATATTAAACAGAACAAAACAAAACAATAACTTGGCTTTCCTAAAATACTTCTCTAGCATTGTACTTGATATGTTTGACATGGCATGATGAGAAAAATTCTGCTTATGCATTCACTTGAAATCAGAGTATCAAATTTTTTAGAGATAAGTAATTCTATCATATTCAGCTTATTCTCCTTTTAACAAAATTTCTAGACTATGATTTATTGAATTTACATGTCAACATCTCTGACATATAAAAATTAGATTTAATAAATGATTCTAATCCTAAATTATGTACAGCAGTTTCAGTATTATATTAATTCTTATTGGGGTTAAAACAACAAGAATAAATGTCATATTCCCCATATTCCCATATGAGTATAAGAATATTTTCAAATTATATTTTGGTAATGCAAAATAATTTTATAATTGCCCTACATTATTCCATTTTCAAATTATTTATAAAATTATGATTAACAATATATAACAAATCGTAGCTACTGTAACTTAGCAAAACCCACTACAGTGTCAGTCAGGAAACTGATCAATTTTTTTCCTATTAAACTAATTAGTTCCTTAAATGTCATTTTACCTATTGCCATGTTGTTTGTTTTGTTCAATGACATTCACCTATGTTAGGTTGGTTTTGAGTACAGTCATACATACATTATACATCTAAAATCACTTTAATGCACTCAGTGCATTAAATGTAATCAATGTACTGTAATGTAAATCAATGACTATGGAGCCTTAGTAAAATTCTTTGAATTCTCACAGAACATTATATATATTGTTCTAGTACTTAATAAATTACATTGACTGGTAGAAAGAAAATAATGCCATAAACATTTTGTTATTATAATTCTTTCTGAGATTAATCAAATATTTTAATTCAAGCCTATGGTATTAAAATCTACTGATGGTGTCTATCTTGTTAGATATATATGGTTCCCATAAAGTCAAAGACTTAAAAAGGATATCTATATATTTATATCTTTATCTATACAATTCTATAAGAATGTTAAGTGTTTGGAAAACTATTTTGTATATTTTTCCACAAATATTTGTACTCTTATGTCATGGATGTTTCTCCAAATACATTTGTCTCTATACCTTCTGACAGAATTGTAGTTCTGTAACAACAAAATGATCTCTCTTGTTACTTTGGGGATTGATTGTCATTTGGGTTGGTGTAACTAACCCAGCACCAATGTTCCTTTTGGGAATGTGCCCAGACCATCTGGTCTAATTCTTACAAGCCAAAGCACTCTCCTGAGTCAATTCTCCCTGTAAGGTTGGAAATAAAGAATAAGGTGACTTCCGGCCAAGATGGCAGAGAGGAGCACATAGCTGTGTAAGCTCCATGTTTTCTCTCAGAATCCCTTTCATTACAAGCCTCTGAATTAATGCTTGACTGAAAAAAAAAAAAAAAACACAAATAGTAACCAAGAGAAGACATCCTTAAAATTCACCAGGAAAGGTCTGTTTTTGCTCGAGGGAGGAGAAGGTTTTAAATTGGGTGCAGGCTGAGGGCAGGCAGTGGCAGTGAGAGCACAGGAGCAGTTCACAGCTGAGCAGAATGGAGGGGGTTGGCTGTGATCTCAGCCATCTCTTGGGGGAGAGCTTTGCTACCGGATTGGCTACTTTGCCCTGGCAGCAAGGCAGTAGCCCAGCAGAAGCTAAAAACACGGGGGGGGGGGGGTGTGATGAATACAACCACAAACAGCTCGAGTCTCTTGGAACCTGACCACCCCTCCCCCACAGTGCCTCAGCACATTGTCCGGGTTTCAGAGCACAGGCACAGCACAGTCCTGTTAGTGCCTCGCTGCTGCCCCCCTCAGTCAGTAGAGGAAGCTCGGTAATACCACCCAGCATCTCCCCAAAAAAAGCAGATTTCATTTGTTTTTTTTTTTTTTCTTTTTTTCTTTGCTAGTTTGTCTTTGATTCTTCTCTGACAAAATGAACACAAAATTGAAAAGGACCTTAACCATAGACACCTTCTATATGGATAGAGAGCAGACTCTAAACCCTGAGGAGACTAAAAACAGACTGCCTCCTGGTGAATCCCCAAAGGAGGAGATTGTCTGTTCCTCAGAACAAATGAATCTCATAGAAGAAATTAAAAAGGCTGTGACAAGAGAGCTAGAAGAAAAATGTGAAAAGGAGAGGGAGGCTTGGCATGAGAGTCTGGAGAAGTCGTCCCACTCATTTAAAGAGAGAGTGGATAAAGAAATCAAATCCTTGAAAAATAGGATTAGTGAACTGGAAACAGAAAATAGCTCTCTAAAATTGGAGAAATGGAAAAAAAAATCCATAGAACAAAAGAACTCAATTGGATAATTAGAAAAAGATATAAAAAAAAGTGAGTGAAGAAAATAATTCATTGAAAATCAGAATCGAACAAATGGAATTGAATGACTCGAGGAGACAACAAGAATCAGTCAAGCAAAACCAAAAAAATGAAACAATGGACAAAAATGTCAAATGTTTTTTCTTGGGAAAAAACAGACCTGGAACATAGGACACAATCTGAGAATTATTGGACTCACAAAAAATATGATGAAAAAAAGAGGCTGGACACTATTTTCCAGGAAATTATCAAAGAGAATTGCCCAGAAGTCATAGAAACAGAGGGTAAATAGACATTGAAAGAATTCATCGATCACCTACTGAAAGGGATCCTAAAATCAAAACACCAAGAAATAGAGTGGCCAAATACCAGAACCCTCAGAGGAAGGAAAAAATACTGCAAGTGGCTAGAAAAACACAATTCAAATATAGAGGAGCCACAATAAGGATTACCCAGGATCTAGCAGCATCCACATTAAAAGATCCAAGGACCTGGAATATGGTATTCCGAAAGGCTAAGGAACTCGGTATGCAATGAAAAGTAATGTACCCAGCCAGAATGAGCATCTTTTTTCCAGGGAAGAAGATGGTCATTCAACGAAATAAGCGAATTTCACCTATTTTTGATGAATAATTGGAAAAATATTAAATGCTCTTGGTTAGGCCGAGTGAATATAATAAAGATGACAATACTCCCTAAACTAATCTACTTATTTAGTGCTATACCAATCAGACTTCCAAGAAAATATTTTAAGGATCTAGAGAAAATAACAACAAAATTCATATGGAACAACAAAAAGTCGAGAATCTCAAGGGAATTAATGAAAAAAAAAATCAAATAAAGGTGGCCTAGCTGTACCTGCTCTAAAATTATATTATAAAGTAGCAGTCAACAAAACCATTTGGTATTGGCTAAGAAATAGACTCCAATTTATAAGAAATCAAGTCATTCTCCAATTGATAAATGGTGAAAGGATATGAACAGACAATTTTCAAAGGATGAAATTGAAACTATTACCACTCATATGAAAGAGTGTTCCAAATCACTATTGATCAGAGAAATGCAAATTAAGACAACTCTGAGATACCACTACACACCTGTCAGATTGGCTAAGATGACAGGAAAAAAGAATGATGGATGTTGGAGAGGATGTGGGAAAACTGGGACACTGATGCATTGTTGGTGGAGTTGTGAACGAATCCAACCATTCTGGAGAGCAATCTGGAATTATGCCCCAAAAGTTATCAAACTCTGCATACCCTTTGATCCAGCAGTGTTACTTCTGGGCTTATATCCCAAAGACATACTAAAGAAGGGAAAGGGACCTGTATGTGCCAAAATGTTTGTGGCAGCCCTGTTTGTAGTGGCTAGAAACTGGAAATTGACTGGATGCCCATCAATTGGAGAATGGTTGGGTAAATTGTGGTATGTGAATGTTATGGAATATTATTGTTGCATAAGAAATGACCAGCAGGATGAATACAGAGAGGTTTGGAGAGACTTACATGAACTGATGCTAAGTGAGATGAGTAGAACCAGGAGATCATTGTGTATTTCAGCAACAATACTGTATGAAGATGTATTCTGATGGAAGTGGATTTCTTTGACAAAGAGACCTAACTCAGTTTCAATTGATCAATGATGGACAGAAGCAGCTATACCCAAAAAAAGAACACTGGGAAATTAATGTAAACTGTTTGCATTTTTGTTTTTCTTCCTGGGTTATTTCTACCTTCTGAATCCAATTCTCCCTGAGCAACAAGAGAACTGTTTGGTTCTGCACATATATATCGTATCTAGGATATACTGCGACATATTTAACATGTATAGGACTGCTTGCCATCTAGGGGAGGGTGTTGAGGGAGGGAGGGGAAAAATCGGAACAGAAGTGAGTACAAGGGATAATGTTGTAAAAAATTACCCTATCATGGGTTCTGTCAATAAAAAGTTATTATTTAAAAAAAATCTCTTTGAAATATGAGCAGTAGTATGCATTAAAATTTTTAAGAGACAAAGAAAAAGAATAAGGAGAGATTAAAAAAGATGAAAGAGAGAGAAGAGAATGTGAAAGAACAGGAAGAAAAGAGAGGAGGATTAAGAAGTGGGAATAGGAAGGGCAAATGCATTTTATAAGGTCTTGAATTAGTTTTGTAATGCTATTTATTGTTGTTAAAATGAGCATCATTATTTATTCATTACAATCATTTACAAAGGGACAATTACTGTATAACCTTGGATTTGAGAGAAGCTTCTTTTAAATTTTAATGTTATCTCTAACACAATGGTGGAAAATTTTAATATTTTAATGGTAGGGGAAGGTCTTATAGTTTCTTTAAGGAAAATTTATTTATTTATAAATTTATTTATAAAATTTATTTTTATAAAATAAAAAGAAAAATTTATTTATAAAAATAGATCTCCATTTTCTTTATATTTAAAAAATTCAAGAATATTTCATTTCTATTTTGATAATATTACTAAATACATAAAAGGATAGTTTGAATCATTTCACTCATATTAAATCTGATTTGTTTGTCAAATACGCAAAAGACCTTCATCATTTGTCAGGTAATAAATAGGAAGGGTTACCAATTTAGAATGACTGAAGAAAACAGAAACTGGAGTAATTGTATATATATGAAAAAAAAAAAAGCTTATTTGGCAGAAGGTCATACTCCATATATTAATGTAAATAGCTATTAAAGCTACTGTCTTTATTGCCTCTCTCATGAGATCCCATAAAACAAATAATAAGTATGTCCCAACTATTTTCAACTGGGTATATTTTCTTTTACTAGTCAAATAATTCATGAAACACTATTATCTCAATGTGAACTCTAACACGCACATATTTTATTTTAGAAAAGAAGCACATAAAATGCAAGGTGTCTCATTGAACAGTATGAGTAATATGAGTGATGAGAGTGTTATTTGTTCTTCTTTTATCACAGCAGCAGAAGCCCAGGTATGATGTCACCACATAATTGAAGAGGCAAACTATCTGTTCAATAGTATGGAGAAAGAATAGAAGAGATAAATTTAAAATCCTCAAAATATTACATCCCATATATCTTACTCTGCATCAGCAAGACAGCATGAAATGACAGTTGTAACAAAATCATTATCTTTTTTGCATTAAGTAATATATGCCTATTTGTACTATTTTAGGGAATATAAATTATATGAGCAGAAAGCCTTTAATCTCCTCCACTGATGAGTTTTTCCAAAGAGAGTTGGTCTCAAAAGATTCTTGATACTTTGAAGATTCCTTTTTTGACCTAGAGTTACCATGTTCATACTTCTGGCAAAATTAATCTGGGAAGGAACATTACTGTTTGTATATCTAAAAATGATTTTAATCAAAATTCTGTAAATCATTTTTTATCTATCATTGAACTTCCCACAGAATATTTTTATACATTGTGGATATGTCATAAGAACTACCTGCATTAAATCATAAAATTTGGAGTTTAACATTAGACTTTAAATTTTGCACCATTCCTTGAAAGTTCAAAAGTTTGAGTTATGTCAGACAATGATAGGAGAAGAAAATTAAAAGGAAATTGGAAAATATTAATATTATCTGTTAAGAGGGAAAAGCAGTGTGATGAAGGATTTTGAATTGAGAAGATGGGAAGTTAATTGAAGGAACTGGAAATGTTTAGTTCCATAAAATAAGACTTGGAGAACAGTGGGATGTGGGACGTAATAACTGTTTTCAATAATTTTTCAGGTAGAAGAAGAATTAGATTTGTTCTTTGACCTCAGAAAGAAGAAAACTGTAGAGTAAAAATTGAAGAGAAATTTTGGTTTAATCTGATGACAAAGTGAAATACCTGAGTGTTAGTTCTTTTTAAAATCTAAATATACTATTTCAGGAGTCAGTAGGATCCTCTCATTGTCAAAGGTCATTTGGCAAAGAATAGAGCATAAATCTATCTGATGTCTTATATATTGTAATCTTAGTAAGAAACAGGTGAAACAGTAGGATCTACAGTAACCTACAACTACACACTTCTATCATTACAAAATGGAAAAGACCTTAGAGCAACCATTGCACTTAAAAATGAAAAATGGTGTGTGTATATGTGTGTGTGTGTGTATACTTGTTTGTGGTAGGACATACATATCTTACAGATGAGAAAATTGAAAATTGAAATTGAAATCGGGAAAGGTAAAATAAATTGTCAAAAACAAGCATAAGTAAGAAGTGATCCTAACCCTCTGGCTCAACATTCAATGATCAATAGTATACCATCTCATCAGAGGATTTGTAGATTGAGTATATCTATAGAGTGTTCAAAATATTCAAGGATGGAATGACTAATGTAACCATGTCCTATGATTACTCTTGGATTAGTATTCCTATATTTTATTAATTATTCAGGTCCTATTCTGTCCTATTGAGGCATATAGGTTGTTCAGGGAAGTTTAAGACCCTTGATGTGAGGGTTTACTTCCAATATTGTTCATCCATCTTTGATGTTTGCCTGGAAGTCAATTCTTATCTATGACTCCAAGAATTTGTAAGATATGCAGCATTTAGGGTTAGCCACACTCTGGTAAACTTTTCAACTGATGGTCTAAACCAGCTTGAGGATAATTGAGAGGTCAATTCTTTAATTAATTAAGAATTAAGAAGGTGTCTATCCAAATATGTGAAAAATTCCCCTGCTGAAATAAAGAGATGAAAACAGTGCATTCCAATATACATGAAAGGGACAAAAGAAAGTTTAGAGTTTGCTCAGATATTGAAGATGCCAAGGCCATACACTACATAGCAGGCCATCACAAGTCTTGACACTAGTTAGTGCAAGAAAGTGAATTTAAATGTAAATATTCTTTATTCTGTTGCTAATTTCTAACCAGTAGACCACATTGCTTCTTTATTGTTTAATTAATAGTATTTTAAAATTACATGTAAAGATAATTTTCAACATTCATTTTTTAAGGAATTTTTTCTCCCTCCTTTCTTTTCTCCCTTCTCCACAAGACAGCAAGCAATTTTATGTACAATGGATACACACAATTATTTAAAACACATTTCCTTATTAGTCATGTCATGAAAGAAAATTAGAACAAAAGAGGAAAATCATGAGAAAAAAAAAAAAACAAAGAGGTAATAATAGTATGCTTCTATCTATATTCATTAACATAGTTCTTTTTCTTTTACTGGATATGGATGGCATTTTCCATCACAAGTTTATTGGAATTAGATCATTTCATCTATCACAGCTCATCATCATACACTTGTGCTGTTACCACATACAATGTCCCCTAGTTCTGTTTGCTTCACTCAGCATCAGTTCATGTAATTTTTTCCAGGCTTTTCTGCAATCCCCTATTCATTATTTCTTATAGAACTATTGTGTGATATTACTTTCATATATCAAAACTTATTAAGCCATTCCTCAAATGATGAGTATTCACTGCATTTCAAATCACTTGCCACCACAAAAAAAGAAGTACTACAAACATTTTTTGTATGTGTGGATCCTTTTCATTCTATTTTAAAATTTCTTTGGGACATAGATCCAGTAGTGGCACTATTCAATTAAAGGGTATACATAATTTTACAGCCCTTTGGGCATAATTGCAAATTGTTTCTTCCTTTTTAAATAAATTTTTACACCAGAACCTATCTGTATCTTAAAAATCAAAAACAATTTCAGACATATACAAGAGAAGGAAGATTAAGGGAAAATTGAAGTTTCTATCTCTCAAGCAACATGATAGAAAGATAGGAAAAAAAAAACTAATGAAAGAATACCCATAATATGTGGAAGAATTCTAAGGTAATTTCCTTTAATATAAGTGTTTTTATTGACAATGTCTTCATCAAATTATGGATTGTCACATCCAAAGTTTTCTCTAGGACTTATAAAAACTTATTCTCATATTTTGTTGTAAATAAGATGGCTTAAAAGTCAGGATAAAATATATTACATTTAATAATTAATTGACATTTCATTAAAAAAATTGAATGGATTTTTCTAAATCAAATGCTATAATAATAAGAGTTAGGACCTTTTTGAGATTTTAAAAACAAAATGTTTTTTGCAAATATATTTATTTGATTAATCTTTAATTGTATATGCATGTTACTATTTTTACATATTTCCCAATTGCTGGGCTCTATTCATGTTCCAATCCTTTAGCACCACAAAAAGGGTTGCTATGAACATTTGTGCACACATAGAAGCTGTTTTTCTCTTTATGATTTCTTTGTGATACAGACCTAGTAGTGGCACTGCTGGGTCAAAAAGTTATGTGCAGTTTTATAGCCCTTTGGACATAGTTCCAAATTGCTCCCCAGAATGGTTGGAGAAACCTCCACCAACAATATATTAGTGTTCCAGTTCTCCTATATCCCTTTTCACATTTATCATTACATTTTCCTGTAATCTTATCCAATCTGAGAAGTATAAGATATTACCTCAAAATTGTTTTGCACTTCCCTAATCAAAGTGATTTAGAGCATTTTTCATAAGACTATATGTGACTTTAATTTATTCATATGAAAACTGACTGATCATACCCTTTGATGATTTATCAACTGGAGAATGACTTGCTGTCTTATAATTTTGACAACATTTTAAATATATTTTAGAAATGAGGTCTTATAAACAACAGCTGTAAATCCCTTTCCCCAGTATCATGCTTCCCTTCTAATCTTAGTTGTGCTGGTTTTGTTCATGCAAAACCTTTTTAATTTAACTTAACCAAAATTGTCCATTTTGCATTTCATAATGTTTTATGGCTATTCTTTAGCCATACATTTCTCTCTTCTACAAAAATCTGTTAGAGGATCTTCTACTTAACTTATAGAGTTAGAAGAAAACTCCTTAAAAATAGACTTTATGAAATAGAAAAAGAAAACAACTTGAAACACAGAATTTGTAAAGTGGAAATAAATCTAAAGAACAAAACAATTCATTTAAAAGTTCAATTGGCTAAATATGTAAAAGGAGATTAAAGAATTACACATGTTTAACCTACATTAGATTATTTGTTGTCTAAGGTAGGGAGGAGGTGGAAGGGAGATAGAAAAAAATGGAGCACAAGTTTTTCCAAGGATAAATATTAGAAATACATCTTTGTATGTATTTTGAAAAAATAAAAAGCTGTTATAAAGATCTCCTCTTTCTCTATTTTATGCATGTAACTATTTAGAGATATACAATTTCCCATCATACTGTTTTTGCTACATGCTAATGATCCACTATGTTGATCCATTACTGTAATTTTCTTGGATGAAATTATTGATGGTTTCTATAACTTGCTGTTCAACTTAATCATTTTTTAGAATTAGATTATTTAATTTTCAATTGTTTTTTGGCATATCTTTCCCTGGCCCTTTATTGATTACAAGTTTTATTGCATTGTTACATGAAAACAAAGCATTTACTATTTCTGCCTTTCTGCACTTGAGTATGAAGATTTTATGCCTTAATACATACTCACTTTGGATGTGTGTGCCATGCACTGCTGAGAAAAAGATATATTCCTTTATATGATTATTCACTTTTCTATGAAGATCTACCATACTCAAGTTTTCTAGAAACCTATTAAGTTCCTTAGTTCCCCCCCTCCCCTGTTTGTTTTATGGTTAGATTTATCTAATTCTGAGATTGGGAAATTGAGATCTCCCATTAGTGTATTTTTGCTGTCTATTTCTTCCTGTAACTAATTTAACATTTTAAGAATTTGGATACTTTACCATTTGGGACATATATATTTAGTATCATTACTACTTCATTGTTTATAGTAAACAATATAATGTAGTTTCCTTTCTTTTAGTTGGATATATTTCTTTCTTTTGCTTTATCCAAGAGCAAAATTGCTACTCTTGCTTTTTGTTTTGCTTTGGCTGAAGCATAATAAATTGTACTCCAGCCTTTTTACCTTTACTCATATGTATCTTTGTTTCAAATGTATATCTTCTAAACAACATATTGTAGAATTCTGTTTTTTAATCTACTCTGCTTTTTGTTTCCAGTTTGTGATTACAAGTTATGTATATCTCTCCATCCTATTTTCTCCCCTCTATATACTTTTGTTTTCTCATTCCACCCAGTCCCTCCTTTGTAGTATTTTGTTTCTAACTCATTTAGCACTAAATCTATCATCCTCTTTATAATCCTCTCTCTTTTCACCAGTTTCCCTTAGTGTTTCTACTCTTTCTTTAATCCATCCCTTCCCTTTACTCTCTCCTACTTCTTTATAGAGTAAGATACATTTATGTCCCCAAGTGAGTGAATGAGATTAAACTTCAGGCAATACTCATTCCTGTTCCTTTTTTCTTTCTAATTTATTCGATTTTTTTGTGCCTCTTCATGTGATCTAATTATGCCATTTTCATGTCTACTTTCTTCTTAAACCAGTACAATCCTTTTTTTTTTCTAATTCTTGTTGTCTTTTTCTTTGATATCATCACAGCAGAGTCAATTCATACTCAAAGCCCCAGTCCCCTTTAATTGCCCCAATAAAAGGTACAGTTCTCAAGGAATACAAGTATCATTTTACCATGCAGGGATGTAAAAATTTTAACTATTAATTTTTTTTTTCCTGTTTGCCTTTCTATGCTTTTCTTGAGTCTTGTGTTTAAAGATCAAATTTTCTTTTTAGGTCTTTTTTCCAATAAAAATGATTGAAAATATCTTACCCCATTCAGTTTCTATCTCCTCCCCTGAAATATGATGCTAATTCTCACTGGAGAGTTGATTCTTCTTTATAATCCCAGGTCCTTTGTATTCTGGAATATGGTATTCCATGCACTCCAATCCTTTATTGTAGACATTGCCAGATTCCTAGTAATCCTGACTATTGCTCTTCAAAACTTAATTTTTTTTCCTGGTAGCTTGCAGAATTTTTGGTTGAGTTCACAGTTCTGTAGTTTCACAACATTGCTTCTTGGAGTTTTCCTCTTACTGGAGGTGATCCGTGTATTCTTTCAATGACTATTTTACCCTCTGGTTCTAGTATATTAGATCTCCATGATGATCTCTTGAAGAATGCTAACTAGGCTCTTTTTTGGTCATGTAGCTCAGGTAGACCAATAATTTGTAAATTGTCCCTCCTAGATCTATTTTACAGATCAGCTTTTTTTTCAATAAAGTATTTTAATTTTTGTTTCAATTTTTAAAATTATTTTTGGTTTGTTTGAGTAAGAGTTAATACCTGTCATTTTCCTGTTTCTAATTTTTTAAATATAATTTTTTGAGTTCATTTTTGTATTTCTTTTTCTATTTGTTTAATTTGTTTTCTTAAGTAGATTTTTTTGCATTTGAATAACTGCTTTTTAAGGAATTATTTCTTTTTAACAAGCTGTTGACTCTCTTGCCTACCTTTCATTTAATTTCCCATTTTTTTCTTCTACCTTTCATCTGCCTTTTAAATTCTTTTATGTGCATGTCCAAGAAGCTTTTTTGGACTTGAGAACAATTTATATCACTTTTGATATTTCCCATGTGGACATTTTTTTTTTCTCATCTGAGTGGGTATTTCAGTTTTTCTTGTCACCACCATAGCTTCCTATGTTTAAGGTTCTTTTCTATTTCATGCTCATTTTCTTTCTTTTTTCCCATATTTTGTGACTTTTAAGATTAAGCTCTGTTCTGTAGTGCAGGGGTTGCTGTTCCAGGATTTTTGTGCAGCTCTGAGCCTTTTCTTTGAGCCCACAGGCCTACCTGGTCTCTCCAATCTATTAGAATTTTGTTTTGAGACTAAAGGATGCCCTACTTGCCTGTCCAGAATAGAGGGAGTTACTTGCTGATCTGCGGTGATCCAGGCCCTCTCACTGTTTTTCTTTTTATTTATTTATTTATTTTTTCAATGTTTTTCTTGGATACCCATTTCACCCTAGTGACACTTACCTTTCTTGAAGTCCATCTAATCTATTTTGATCTGGTGAGCATTTTCATTCCATCAGACTCTCTTCAGAGGTTTGGTTTCATGTTGTTTTTGTGGGAAATTGTGAAAGCTTGAGCTGGTCCCTGCCTTTATTTCACCATCTTGGCTCAGCCTAGAAACTCAAAATAAAATAAAATTTATAATATAATTTCTCAAACTTATAAGAGATAAAGAAGAGATAGCACAGAGATGTGACTGCTGAAATTGGATTCAATATTTGTTTACAAATTATAGAGCTGACAGCCTTCTCTGTATAAGCTTGGAAAAGTTATTGAACTTCTTGACCGGCTTAAACAATGCTCAAATATAATTTATGTATGATAAAAGGATCAGCGTTTTAGAGCTGAAACAGTTTTGAAGGGAAAGAATATAAGCATGTACATTATTCAGAATAGTAAATATCTGAACCTCAACAAATCATTTAATAAGCATCATTCTCCTTCAGAAAATAAGGAGAATGATGCTTATTAAATGATTTGTTGAGGTTCAGATATTTACTATCCAAGGAAAATTCAAATTTAGGTGTTTTTTTTTTTTTTCCTGACACTAAATCCAGTTCTCAATATATTGGAAAACCAAACTGTTTCTTAGCATCTAATACGCATTAGTGGAGGGAATTTGGACATTAGGGTTTTCCCATGACTAAGATTATGTTGATTAAAATATTTGTGAGATTCCAGCAAGAATATTTCATACATTATAAAATATATTCTTAATTGTGACTCTGGGATTTAAATAGGCTCTTTATATTCTAATATTATTTGATGCTATGACTCAAACTAATGGAATAAATTATGTGACCTCCAATTTCTTTTACTTGCAAATGTAAGTTCTCACCATTTCAAAACTTTATTTAGCTCTCCCACAATTTAATTTCAGTTAGGCATTAAAAGATAAAGAGTGGGAAAGTATCTACATAGATATATTCTAATTTCTTTTTACTTAGGGACATCAATGTACCATGAATCTTTTTTTTTCCTGGTTTTGGTTTTGGTTGTTTTCTCTAGTAAAAAGCTCTGGGCCTCATTTCCTTTAGGTATAAAACAAAATTGTGAAAAGAAATGATCTCTATGACTTCTTCCAATCTATCAGTGATTCTATGACATACTTCAGCTTTGATATCTACTTTTCATTAGATTATTTTCAGTTAGAGGTAATTAGACAGTTTTATATATTTAGAAGCCCTTGGTACTAGGTGCATAAAATAATAACTAGAGGTGGTTGTTGTTATCTGTTCTTCACTTTCAAAGATCAAGGACATCATGGGATAATGTCTTGACTTGTGCATGAATTGAATGTAAGTGAGGTATATTTGCTTAAAATAATCATGTTTTCTCTCTTCAAGAATCATAAAAGTCCAGTAATAAGAAAAAAATCATGATAGTTGGAGATGGTCCAATATGTAGTAAATAATCTTGACTTCTCTGATATCTGACTAAACTCTGAGGATTCCATAACTGCCTTCATGAATGTTGGAATACATTCCTCTAATCCTTCCATTTTGCCATGAGGGATATTCACATATGTAGGGCACATATTTTTATTTACTAATGGCAACCATTAAAATGATTCAACAAGTCCTCACACAAGAGGTGCTAGTCCTCCCTAAAAATAAAGTATTTTCCCTAAGGAACCTCAGAGGTCATCCTGTCCAGATCCTTTACTTTACATGTGACAGAAAGAGAGACTTGCCCAAAGGTTCTTAAATAATGATAACTGAAGGAAATATTTGAACCAAAATCCATTTGATTCAGTGGAGTTTCTGTTTATCTCACTTTGCCACATATTCTAGATTTTGTTTTCTAATGAATAACAGATGATTAATCAAATAGAATTATGTTACTGAAATGTACCTAATAATATGGATATGAGAGTAAATAGTTTTATTTCTTCTTCCTTCTACCTTCCTCCATTTTCCTCCTTCTACTCCTCTTCTTTTTCCCCCTCTTCCTCCTCTTCCTCCTGCTCCTCTCAGTCCTCCTCCTCTCCTCCTCCTTTCTTCTTCTTCTTCTTCTCCTTCTTGTTCTTCTCCTCCTCCTCCGTCCTCGTCCTCCTCCTCCTCCTCCTCCTCCTCTTCTTCCTCCTCCTCCTCCTCTTATTCTTCTCCTCCTTCTCCTTCTCCTTCTCCTTCTCCTTCTCCTTCTCCTTCTCCTTCTCCTTCTCCTTCTCCTTCTCCTTCTCCTTCTCCTTCTCCTTCTCCTTCTCCTTCTCCTTCTCCTTCTCCTTCTCCTTCTCCTTCTCCTCCTCCTCCTCTCTCCTCCTCCTCTCCTCCTCCTCCTTCTCCTTCTCCTTCTCCTTCTCCTTCTCCTTCTCCTTCTCCTTCTCCTTCTCCTCCTCCTCCTCCTTTTCTTCCTCCTTTTCTTCCTCCTCCTTTTTCTTCTTTCCTCCGTCTTGCTTCTTCTTTCTTCCTTCTTCTTTCTATTGTACAACCTAGCTCCCTCCAATTTAAGCTTAAAGCCCTAAGAAGAATTTTTAAAAATACAGGGATGATAAAATGCTTATAATTATATATAAACAGGTGTTGATAGAAAAGCCATAGGATTTTTCAAAAGTGATAAAATCAATCACCAACTGTTTTGGTTTATAAGAATTGTTTACAAGCTAGGCAGCTGGGAAGGAATGGCATTATGAGTTGATATTGTTGGCATGTTTTTGGCATGAAAATATTTTTATTAAAAAGAACTTTAAAAATTAGATTTTTAAAGCCAAAAAAGTGGAGTGAAATGAGCAGCTGTGAGCAGACATATGGGATTAGGGGAAACAAATTACAGCCAAATATTTGGACAAAAACAATTGCCACTCTCTGTGTGTCTCTTTCTGTTTCTCTGTCTCTGTCTCTGTCTCTATCTATGTCTCTCTCTGCTTCTCTCTCACCATAAGGTGTTTTAAGTTTTGTGTGATTTTTCTTTATTCAAAAGAATAGAGAAGAGAAGAAATATGGTCAGCATAAAATTTTCTCTTCCTCTTTGTATCTTCTTTCATCACAAATAAAATAAAAACAGGGAGATTGCATGATGGTAATAAAATAAAATAAAATACATCCATGATTTTAAATATTGCCATAACTGGAATAGCAAAATGGAAACATTGGATAAAAGAGATACTGTAGTAAGGGAGAAAAGAGAATTAGTACAAAGTCATCCAGAAAATGACACAGGGATATGAATATATAGAAAATGTAATGTGAACTTTAGGTGTTTTTTTTTTTTCCCCCTTCAGTAAAAGTTAGCTGGTTCAGCATTCTAAGAATTAGAAATCTCTATTAACTGGCACATTGTGTTTCCAGCCAAAACAGCAGGTGGGAGTAAATAGCAGGGGAGAATGAAAGTCGGTAAAAAGGAAAAGAATCAATATTTTGGCAGTGTGATAGGCTGAGTACACTGAAGTGTCTCAAAAACCTGTTTTGGCTCAAAAGGGATCAGTTGGGCTAGACTTGAGACTGTAACCAATAGTACTGGGAAGTTATATGGAAATTACAAATATTTTGAGTTCTGGAAAACAAAATATACTGACTAATACAGTAAAGTTACTTGTGAAAAAATAAGTAAAAAAAGAATTGGGAAAATATTTTTCACCTTTTGACTGCATAACTAAATTTATAGGAAAAAGAAAAGATCATATCAAACTACTACTATTATTCTATATATTTAAGCTATGAGAAAATGGCTAAGAAAAGAAACAAAAACAATATTTTGTTCTTTTAAAATAATCATACTTGACATTTCTTCAATGCCATTTAAAGATATATACACACATATGGGTGCATACACACATACATATGTGTATATGTGTGTGTGTGTGTGTGTATGTATGGGTGTATACACCCATATATCCATATAAAGTGTGTGTATATGCTAAGATTTGACCTATTGATGTTCAAATAGAAGATAAAAAATTTTGGAATATAACTTTCAGATGATGAGAAACTTAGATATATTGTAGAAAGTGTATTAGAATAAATGGTTGCAAGAGGTTAAAAAAAAAAAAAACTAATGGCTAATTCCTCTTTTGTGTACCTTGAGAAATAGAAGTGTAGAAAAAGAGTACATAGTAGAGAGAAATCAAAATAAAAGGCAAAGACAAGGGGAAAAAAAGATTAAAAGGAAGGAGAACTGATTTGCTTGCATAAATAATATATATTATACACACATATATCACATAAATGTGATATCACACACACACATACACACACACACACACATATATATATAGGCATATATGTGCATATCTGTTAAGCTGGCCTCATATCTGTCTAGCAGATTTATAAAATAAGGCTTTCCATTTTATATAATTCCGCTCATAGAACAATGTTTTCAAAATGTCATTATTATTCCCATAGTCAAATAGCACTACTCCCTAACAGTGTGCTGAGAGTAGAGGTAGCATCTCTGCAATAGGAAAGAGCCTTGTCTGCAATATGCTCCTCATTGTGCCCTTTTGCTGAAAACAAACAACAACAAAAAGACATAAGGCAACATGAGGATAGGGTTGACTACAATTGTTTATGAGAAATAATATTATTTGGCAAATATATATATTGCTGAGGCAGTTGGGGTTAAATGAATTACCCAGGATCACAGAGGTAGAAAGTGTTAAGTGTCAGAGGTCACATTTGAACCCAGGTCCTCCTGACTTCAAGGCTGGTGCTCTATCCACTGCGCCACCTAGCTGCCCCCATAACAGATATGTGTTTAAGGAAAATAAATAGAATTAAAAGCTAGACACAACGGAACCCACTGTTTGTTTGCTTTGTGTACTGAATTTCTTCCCCCTCCTACTACAGGGTGAGTAGCCAAAGAAAGTATATTCATTAACATATTCCATTCAGCCTTGCTCATTTAGATAGAGGGCATCTTTTGCGATCTCAACAAAAGGTACTACAGATTTGGCAAGTACCATCTGCTGCTGTCACTGCATCAATCACATTGCTGCTTAAGTATCACAGTCAATTCTTTTTTCTTCCTTTCTTATTCTCATAAAATTTTGTGGAACTCTACTTTCATTTCTCTGAGAACTGATTTCAGATGAGTTTGCTCACTTCAGAAACTGGGAATCAAAATTATAAAGGAGCTTTGTGTTCAGGCCACTCCTTACTAGGCTTATATATGTATAATACATAAATGTATGTTATAGCAGAAAAGTGGAAATCAAGGGGATGGTCATCAATTGGGGAATGTCTGAACAAATTGTTGTGTGTGAATATAATGAAATAATATTGTTATATGATAAATGATGAGCAGGCTGATTTTAGAGAAAAAAAGCTTGAAAGCCTAACTTGGATTGATTCTGAGTGAAATGAGCAGAATCAGGACATTATACACAATGACATCAACATTGTGTGGGTGATCAACTTTGATAGAATTTGCTTTTCTCAACAATACAAGGATCTAAAACAATTCTGACACACATGATGGAAAATTCTATCCACATCCAGAGAAAAGACTATGAAGTCTGAATGCCAAGTGAAATATAGTATTTTCCACTTTTTTACTCTTTTTCTTTAAAGCAAATAGAAAATAGGAAATAATTAAAGATAAACACTATTACATGCACTGCAAGACATATGAAAAGATTGAAAATATTTAACAATATATTTCCATTTTAAGAAAGTGGATATAATAATAAAACACACTGTATTTGGAGCTTTCCTACTTTGCTTATTTGTAGATGTTCTTTTGTTATCTGCTTCCCACATTTGATTTTATTCTTTTTTTTTCTTTTTTCTTCCCTCCCACTTCCCCCTAGCTTCATGCACACATGTGTATATGCATACATATAAATGAATATATGTATGTGAATGTATATATACATATATAGATAAGAACACACATACATATACCTACATATATACTTATTACCTTATTCCCATCTTGCTAGCTATTCAATTTTACTTTTACCTGCTAACTTGTATTGCTCTTCTTACTATTTTTCTATCCCTCAAGAATCCCTCTCCTATACTCTCCCCTCACCCTTTCCCTCCCACTTTACCCTGTTCCCATTAATCTACTAACATTATTCCACTCCCATTTATCTCTACACCTTTCTATTCCCCACCTTATCCTTTTCCCTCCCCTTCTTATTTTATTATAGATTCTGGATGGTGCTATATCCCTATGCCCTCATGGACACACATGTGCACACACACACACACACACACACACAAACACAAGCGCACATGCGGGCACATATATATGTGGGTATGTGTGTTTTGTTCCTTTTTTAGCTCATTCTTGAGCTAAAATTACCAGCCCTCTTCCCCCATCTTATTTCTCCATATCACTTCTTGCTCTCGCACCTCATACATATAGCATAACTACTATTTTTACCTTTTCTTGTAGTTTTGTTTTTTATAATCACATTATATTCAACCTTACTCCAATCTTTCTTTTGGATTACCCAACTGATAATGACAATCTGAAATATGGCTTAACATTCTATATAATATAGTTTTCTCTTATAGAGACTCTTATGCGTCTCTTGAAATCAGATTTTTATGTTGTCTTATATGTTGAATTATCTATTGAGTTCATATTATTTTTGCACCAGAATCCTGAAATTCTGATACCAATAAATGTCTGTTGTTTTGTTATTTATTCAACACTTTATTTTATATATTTATACATTTAAAATAATGTTTTATTTAACATTATACTTATTTTTGCTAGAGATATATTTCAGCCACAAACCCAGTTCTTTTTATTGACAAAATATAGTACTCCAGGTTGTGCACTCTTTTATTATATTTAGTAATAAATCTTATGAGATTACAATTATAGTTTCAGCATATATGATTAACATTCATGAGGGGTAGAACTATACCTGTGCCCTTTACTAACATAATAATGACTTTTCTTAGAGATGAATAGTGAATGACATTCAAAAAGTATGCAATCCTCCTGGATGAATAACCTTTTCCTTAATCTTTGTGGTTTCTTCTTTCCTTTCTTGAGTATTTTTTTCTTTAAATTCCATGTAAAGTTCAAATGTGGGACTGAGAATTTTTCTATGAAGTATGAATAAAATATGGACTTATGGGAGAAATCCATAGCCAGTGACCAAATGATTGCTCTATTAGTTTTGAGCAGAGATTACCTGGCATCCTAATTTCTTAGCTCCCTTATAAACATACATATTGTCCATCAATATGTATGTGTGCATGTATGTGTGTGTGTGTGTGTGTGTATATATATACATATATATATATATAGTGTGTGTATAAATAAATATATATATATAATGTGTGTATATAAATATATAGTATATATATATATAGTGTGTGTTTGTATAAATATATATATATATATATATATATATATATATATATATATATATATATATATATATATATACACAAAGAGAAAGAGGCACATGTACAGAGATTTTATTGTGCACAAATTGTAGCTATCCAGGTAAATGAGTTCCTTAAATAATAGGGTATTTTATTCAAATTCCCAATGAAGTGATTTTTATGGTAGGTTCCTAACAAATATTTATGAAATGGAATTAAATGTGGCACCAGAATAATTGATTGGTGGAGACTTTGATAAACAAGGATTCTAATTTTGCAAATGCATTTCATATAATTTTAAACCTTCATTTTATTTAAATAATAAACTCTGCAAATTGTATAAATTATCACAATGAGTTAGAGGCATTATTTAACATGGCAAAAACAATTTGACTAGAAATAATTACATATAATAATAATTCAAATACATATAACATACATTAAAAAGAGTCTTTGTTTTAATGTGTGTGTGTGTGTATAATAGCAGAAATAGTGTTTGTCTTTGTCTTATAAGAGCTGATGAAATTCTCTCAACCATTTAAAAATTACATTTTTGAAATCAAATAAAATAAACAATTCCCCCATATACTTTCTCCATGTCAGTTCTTGTTCTAGCATCTCATACATTTAGCAAAACTAAATCAAGAGTATAATGATTTCTGTGTTTGGATGAGGTGTGTTGAAGAAATAGATTGAGGAATAATGAGCTTAAGGTATTTGAAGGAAAATAAATATATGTTTTGAAATCCCTACTATGAGAGAATGCATAAGAGTGAGGAGGAAGACCATGAAATGGGCACTGAAATACTGAGGCAGGAAGGTAAATGTACTGGGATTAATATATAAATTAATGCCAATGGAATATTGTATTGAATGATAAATTTGAAGAACATACATCTCAAAGGAGAAAGGATTACTGAGTGATAGTGGCAGAGGGAGAAATGGCAAAGAGATGTCATATCAATATGTCAACAGTCATTTATTAGTTATCCTTTTTGTTCTATAAACTGGATTAAATGTTGAAATACAAAGAAACTAGGCCTTGCACTCAGAAGTATTCTTCTACCTCCCACTGAACAATGAGTCAGAAGGAATGATTGAAATTAAAAATTTTCCAGGAATACATTTTCAGAAGAAAGCCAGGCTTCAATATATTAGAAGATGGAAAGAAAATGTTTTAAGATGAAAATAAACATATTAATCATGAAGCCAACATTCAACCAATCAATCAATGTTTCAGAATCACTTAAGTGTCATGAACTGTACTGCTAGAGATTATTTTTTTAAAAGGCAGAGGAAACAATGGAAAAAGATGAGTGGATCTGGAACAGGACTGGGGGATTTAATTGGAGTTGAATATAAAAGAAATAAAGTAATAGGTATTTTGGAGGTGTGCAGTGGCATTGTAGATTGACATCTGAAGATTGTGATATAAAAGTTTGGGAGATCCCTGGGTAATTAATCATTTTATTAAGTATTGCTAGTAAAAAGTTAATAAAAGGATCATTTGACCATCTCCCCTTAACCAAATATGGATAATGGTAATATATATGGTCTCGGAAGAGTTGGTCTTCCTGAGAGACACCAATCAACTCTGGTTAACAAATAAAAAGAAGTAAAGCCATCTATAATTATATGAAAAAAAATGCTCTAACTCACTATTTATTAGAGAAATGCAAATTAAAATTACTCTGAAGTACCACCTCATACCTTTCAGATTGGCTAAGATGACAGGAAAAGATAATGATAAATGTTTGAGGGGATGGTGGAAAACTGTGACACTAATTCATTATGAAATGATCTAAATATTCCGGAGAGCAATCTGGAATTGTGTCCAAAGGGCTATCAAACTATATATACCTTTAGGCCCAGAAGTGCCATTACTGAGTCTGTATTCCAAGGAAATCATAAAAGAGGGGAAAGGACACACATGTGTAAAAAATATTTGTGTAGCAGCTCTTTTTGTGGTAGCAAGGAATTGGAAAATAAGTAGATGCCCATCAGTTGGAGAATGGCTGAATAAGCTGTGGTATATGCATAATGGAATAATTGTCTATAGAAATGATAAAATTGACTTTAAAAAGTCCTGGAAAGATTTACATGAACTGATGCTGAGTGAAACAAGCAGAATCAGGAATAGATTATACATAATAACAGCAAGAATGTGCAATGATAAGCTGTGAAACACTTATTTCTTTTCAATGGTCCAGTGGTCTAAAGCAATCCCAATAGCATGTGGATAGAAAATGCCATCTGCATCTAATTTTTTCTCTCCCAACATAATCCGTAAAGCAATGTGTGCTAAAATAAATAAATCAAAAGTGAAACAAAAGAAAAAAATAACTAAAAAGAACAATCACAATTATAATGAGAGGTGGACTTATTTTAATGAGGGCATGGAAGACTTGACTTTTTGTCACTCATGGAAAAAGAGATACTATCTTAAGCCAAATCACCCCTAACCTTCCAGGATCTAGGAAAAGGATCTACTCCAATACCCAAGGCTAAGTAAAACACAATGGACCAGAATTCACCTTCGATTTTTTTTTTTTTAATTTATTTTGTTGGATAAGGTCTTTCATTGAGAATTGAAAAGCATATACCCCAAGGTTTTGGACAATCTTATTCTTCATAATTAATTATCAGAAATTAAACTACTTGGAGGTTTGCTTGTTTGTCTGTTTGTTTTCTAAATGAGGAAATAAGAAGGGAAAACCATAATTCTAATTTAATAATTGATTATTAGCATGAGAGAAATGACCATTTAACTCAGGATTCAAAATCACTGCAATGAGAGTATAAGGAAAATGAAAAGAAATAAACTAATCTTTGAGAAATTAACTTAGTGTCTATGGCTAGTGAGAAATCTGCTGAGACAGCCAAATGAAAAAATTAATATCCTCCTTTTGAGATTCAATGCTCTAGTATATGATAATAAAATGTCTTGTGAGCCCCAGAAGCCACACCTCAAAGCAGGCAGAAACTGATGAAGAGTGAATCTAAGCAAGGAGTAGAAAGTAACAGTGGGATGTGAGTCTTATTTGGGGAGGGAATTGGAGCATTTCCTGAAATAAAAACCAGAACTCTCCTCATTGAATGATTTACTGGAAATTCCCTAAAGGAAAAACAAAGATTGATGGGTAAATGACTAAATTAAAATTATCAATCCTTTAATGTAAACTATACTGACAAAAGTTTTTACCAAATCACTAAATGTACTGATCTGAAATCTACCAAATTAAGTAACTTGAAAATGGTCACATAACAAAAAAGTGTTTGAGGATAGAAATGAAGTCAGTCAGGTCTTTGTAACATCAGGTCTTACTGCCCACTGTGCTATTCGGGAGTCTTATGTCCTCTCCCTTTTGTCTGTTTTGCTAGGGAATTTAGGAATTAACAAAGTATATACTGATGTGTCTTATGTCATGTCAGATTATTCATACAACTATTTTATATTTTGATCCTTTAAAATTTATTAGCATATAAACTATAATATTTTTATTGCTAGTGTTCATTTTTTAAAAATGTGACACAAAAATACTATCTCATGAAATGATTTTTTTCTCATTCCCTTTGGGAACTCAATCACACCAATTCTGCCAATTCCTTCATTTTTTTTCCAAAGAGCATTTCATAGGAATCTTTCATTTATCTTACTGTTGTTGTCTCTATCTTCACTAAGTGTAAGAATATCAGTATCATTCATGTTAAGATTTTTGCAATTTGTTGCGAGTCATTTGCACTTATAATTCTCACATTTAGAATATCAGTGGATTTAAAACTATTCAACCAATTTCTTTGAATTAATCTTTGTTTTTGAGGGAAGGAACAATGGGCCACACTAGAATAAAAAACAATTTTGAATTTCCCTTAATTTCATGGAATGACAGGAACAAAGGTTTCATTATCTAATGGTTGACTTCCTTATTATAAATCTTTTGTGGTAGTTTAGTTTTTTTTTTTTTTTTTTTTTTTTTTTTTTTTTTTTCAGTTGTATCCAATGCTTTGTGATTTGATTTGGAGGTTTCTTGGCAAAGATGCTGAAGGAGTGTCATTTTTTTTTCCAGTTAAATTTACAGATGAGGAACTGTAGCAAACAAGATAAAATGACTTGTCCATCATTCCATAATTAGTAAGAATATGTTTGGGGTCAGATTTAAACTCAGGTTCTACTGACTTCAGATGCAGCATTCCAGCCAATGCATTACCTAGCTATCTTTTAAAAAATCTTTCTTTATATTTACCTAATTTGTGATTCAATCAATTGACTCACTCAATTAACAGGCCTATATTTAAAACTCTGCAGCTTGATAGAAACACACAAAAATATTATTCTCTACATACATTGCTTGAGAATGCATGCCTTACCACACATCAGAAGAATTTGGAAAATAATTTTAAGGCATATATGTTTGTGATATTATTAGAAAATATGAGTGAAATAAAATGATAAGATTAAAGAAAAGATATTACTTCTAGTATAGATATAGTTGAAGATTTAAATAATGATAATCTTCAGGAATAACTTCTTTTAGTTTGTCACTTTTTAACACTCAATGACACCACACTAAATATCAAACAACAGATAAAACATTATCTATGAATAATATAATAATATTCTTTTATCCCTCAAGAAACTATTTTACAAACAACAATAAAATATTTTATTTAATCACAAAATATTGGAGTATTTTAGCATAACAAATTTTACAATAAAAGAGGCTTGTACCTAAATAGTAACTGTGATGTATTTCTCAGATAATTAAAAAGTATTCTAGAAATATAAATTCATGCTTCTCGTATCACTATTCTCTTAAGACAAATAATAATATTTTATAAATTAAGAAATAGACAGACCTAATATTAAAGCCTTCCTATTGCTGTATGGCTAAGTATAATAACATGTCAACCCATACATTGACATTTAAATAGAATTTTGAATTTGCAAAGTATTATATATATACATATACATGTAATATTCATATAACTCACTTCCTCCTAGTCATAAGCTTCTGAGAAAAATTCTGCAAATATCATAGTACCTATCAATATAGATGAAACAATTGAGCCTGAAATGTTAAATTATTTGACCAGGATACATACGTGTTAAGTGCCTGAGGTGGAATTAAAATGAGATCTTCAAAACTGTCCAAAATGTTAATTAATCTTTTTTTTTTTTTTTACAGTTTGTAAGCCTGGCATTTTACTTACCAGTATTTAGTACTTGGTCAAGTATTATTGTTGTAGTAGTAGTTATTTGTTTGTTTGTTTTGTTTTATTTTGTTTTTAAGTTTTCCATCATATTCCATTCTAAAACTCTATCTCTCTAATTTAGTTATTGGAAACCTTTATTCTGCTCATCCAGATAATAGCCATTTTCCAGTGCCTAGCTTAAAATCTTTCTCATTATCACTATTATCCCTTTGACCTTGAGCCTAGACCCAGGAATTATGCTACTACTCTCATGCACAAATTCTCCTTATCACTGGTGCTTTTTTTTCCCCTAATAAAGTTACTCATCCAGAGTGATACTCGAGTTATTGGCTCCATGTATAAAGTCTCAATGATAAGTATGCCAAAATAATATGTCTGCATTAGAATCTCTAATATCATTTATCTATCACATATACTATAAATATTTTGTATCTATGTTTTAACTTGCCAAATTCCTTTTATTTATTGAAGTATCAAAATGAGCACACTTCCTGCATACATTCCTTTCACAAAAAATATATTCTTGTGTTCCATTTGGCAAATTCAACTGTTTGGAACTTAAGGTATCAAAAGACAAGAAATAAATTAGCTTCAAATAAGTTCTCCAATAAAAAAAAGTCATATATAACATTAAAGACTATCCTCATCCATGTTCTCAATTCACAAATGCACTTCTAGGATAGAAATTCTGAACCAGGCTTTTTTTACATAGTTTTTTTTTTTTAATAATTTAATAACTGCATTTTAAAACAATTTATTTTCTTACTAATGTTATATATTTTACTATATGTATTTGAAAATGTTTTTTGACAAGGGACTCATCATATTTATAAAATTATCCAAAGATGTCTACTGCAAACAAAAATAGTTTGAGAAACCCTATCCTAAGAATTAGCAACAATACTAGAAAGATAATACTTTTCTCCCTGACCCTTTAATTTTACTACTTTTAACTCCAGTAAACTAATCTATTTTGAATTTCTATTGAATTTGAAATTATTAAATACATGTTTGATTTTTTCTTGCAAATGAGCCTTATTCCTAATTAGCATATAAAGTATTGGATCATAGGCTATAAATTGTGTTTTCGTTGCATCTCTTAAATTTCCTAATCATTTTGGATCATAGTAGGCATTTATATTTTATTATTTTTATAAGGTGCTTGCAAAGCTGAAATAAGCACCCACTTGGATCGAAAACCTTCCTAATAACTGTTCTATTACACCTTTTACATTTAGCAATAAAATCCACTTTAAGCACATTTTTTCTTCATGTTTGTTTTTCCATAGCTGTATTTTCAGTACACATTTTGGCTATAACAAGAAATAAAAACTACTTGTAATGAAATAGCATGGCTTTATTAACTTCCTTCAGCAATTAATAGCTTTAATTATGGTTTTATATGTCAGTCACAGAAATAACATCATATATACACATATCATGCCAATTTTTTTTCTATTTTCTTTGTCCTTTTAACATTGTTTAGAAGAAAAATGTAAAATTTACACGTAAACTATTATTTTTTTCTTGACTATATTAATAATGAAAATTTATATCTTTATTTATTCAATTATTCATTTATATGCCTAAATATTTATGTACACAATTGCTTTAGGTAAAATACATAATAGTTGGGAAAACCTTACAAAAAACTTTTTTTCATATATTTTCCCTTTTTCAATATCCTCCTAATCAATGAAAGGTTACATCTGAGAGATCATGGGAAATTCGGGATATATAAGACTTAATAGATTAATCATTTTGTTCAATTATACCAAATGGTTTTATTATTTTCCCACATCTTAGGAAATAAAAATTTTCTTGGAGTGTGCTCCTGAAGGACAAAATTCTATTTTAAAACAAGTTAACAGTCTTGATTAAAAGTGGTAAAGAGCCTACTGTTATTGAAAAATTAGAATGCCTATCAAAAAGCTATTCCTTCTGAAGGAGTACACTTCCTTTTCCATGACTTTATCTTATTATGATTTTGTTTCCTCTTACTCTCATCTTCTAACTTGATTTTAGAATTATCTTATACTGGCAGGCTAAATATACTTACATAATGGTATGATGTATAGTTAGCTAGATTCTAACCAATAAATTACTCCATTACAATATTACACTTTTTTTTGTTTGCTTTTGATATTTCATTGAATTTTATTATGATAGTAAAAAAGTCAATAATCTCATGATCATATTTTTTTTCTAATATAAAACATGTGTTTTCTCTTTAATTGTAAAAATAGTACCAAGGAAGGACATGCCTTTTCTGCATATTTATTTAATATCTTGTCATTGTTGTTTATTTAATTGTAAAATACTAAATTTTGTGAGAAAATATGTTTTTCTTATTCATTTGAGTTGGGATGAAATCTGAGAAATAGGGAGAGAATGAAAGAAATAAGAGAATAATAAAACTGGTGGCATAGTAATTAAAGTTCTGGGATTGGGATAATAACTTACCTTACACTAATTGATTGTAAGGATTAAACAGGATAAGATTTATTAAATATTTAGTGCCTTGAACATAGTAAATATTTCATAAATACTTTGATTCAATGAAAAGTGGAGCCAAGATGGTGAAGTAAGACTGACATTCATTTGAGCTCCCCCAAATGTTCACTAAAACAATTTAAAATAAGGGGTCAAATAAATGCTGAGGTGGCATAATTAACAAAAGGCTGGAGTGAAAAAAATTTTTTTTCAAAATATTTTCAATTTAAATCACATTAGAAGGTCAGTAGCATAGGTGAAGCAGTAAAGGAATGGAGTCACTCTAAGGGGGCCAAAGGAAGAGACAACTAGTCATAAAAAAATATTATAATATACACTGTTCTCACTTGGTGCAGTTTAAACAGGGATGCAGGTAAGTCATTCAGGTCACAGGCATAGAGAGGAGGAGCACTAGCACACCAGATCACATAGCTGCAGTGGAACTCTGATCATAGTTCCAGGCAGAAAATAGCAAAGGGGCTTACTGAAAATAAATGTACACAGGTCAGGAATGCAATGACTGCATCTCTCCTTAGATCATACCTTGCATTTTAAGACTATTTATTGATTACTAACTTTATGTTAAATTTGGGCTTCAGTCCTGGATTGGAGGGGAATAGTGTCCTGAGCTACAGGTTTTGTTGTGCTGCTGTTTTCAGGCCTAATTATGAGGTTCTTTAAGTTTTTTTGTTGTTGTTGTTGATGTTGTTGTTGTTGTTTGTTTGTTTGTTAAAGGGTGAATAAAATGAAAAAGGGACCTGAATAAAGAATGTCACTATAGTGACAGAAAAAATCATTATAGAAATGTCAAAAGAGCTACATATGAACCTCAAAAAAATGTGAAATGATTCCAGAACCCAAAAGTAACTTCTTGAAATCAGAAAAGATTTTAAAATTTAAGCAAGAGCATTAGAAAAGAATTGGAAAAATAAGTGAAAGTGAAACAAATGAGTGATGAGAAAAGTCAACAATTTGGTAGAGGAAGCAGAAAATTTGGGGAGGGGATATGCAAAAACATACAAAAATTCATAGAAGTAAATGAATCATTAAAATGTATTACTGTTCAAATGGGGGAAAGAGTACAAAAACTTCACTAATTAAAATCATTATTCAAAAATTAAAATTTGAGAAATAGAAAACATTATGAAAAGCAAAATGGGTAATGTTGATTCTATATTATTGAAAAGTTATTGCACAAACAAAATCAATCCAGCCAAGATTAGGAGGGAAGCAAAAAAGCTTAAAAACAATTCTTTCAGCCAGTATTTCTGATAAAGGCCTCATTTCTAAAATATTTAGAGAACTGAGTCAAATTTATAAGAAAACACGTCATTCCTTCATTGAAAAATAGTCATAGGAGATAAACAATTTTCAAATAAAAAAAATAATAAAACCACCTATAGTCATATAAAAACTGCTTTAAATCACTATTTTTAGAGAAATGCAATTTAACAACTCCAATGTACCACCTCAAGACTTTCAAATTGGCCAAGATGACAGGAAAAGATAATGACAAATATTGGAGTAGATGTGGGGAAAGTAGGACACTAATGAATTCATGCTAGAGTTATGAATTGATCAAAGCATTCTGGAGAGAAATTTGGAAAAATGTTCAAAGGGCTATAAAACTATTCATACCCTTTGACTCAGCAGTGCTACTACTGGATCTGTATCCAAAAATGATCCTGAAAGAGGGAAATGGACCTACATGTGTAAAAATATCTAAAGCCGCTCTATTTGTGACAACAAAGAATTAGAAAATGAGTAGATATCCATCAATTGGGAGTTACTGAATAAATTGTGTTATATAAAATGAGGGGATAGTATTGTTAAGAAATGATGAACAGGCTGATTTCAGAAAAGTCTAGAAAGGCTTATATGAACTGATGTTCAGTAAAATTAGTCCAGAACCAAGAACATATTATATGAAACAACAACAAAATTATGTGAAGCGATGCTAGACTTGATTCTTCTGAGCAACTCAATGATCTAAGGCAATTCCAATAAACTTTGGATGGAAAATGCCATCCAAATTTAGAGTGAACACTTTGAAGACTGAATGTGGATAGAATGCTATTTTCACTTTTTTCATCTTTTTTTTTTCTTTCTCATGTTTTTTTTTTCCTTTTTTCTTCTATTGTTTCTCTTCCAAGATGACTCATATGTATGTGTGGATATATGTTGATATACATGTACTTGTGTGTATATATATATATATATATATATATATATATATATATATATATCTTATTTACATATCCTTAAGTATGTACATCAATAAAATATAGATAAAGCAGATCAATGAATTGGATATGTAATTAAAAACATCTAGAAAGAAAACTAGTTAAACATTCCTAAATAAACCCCAAACTGGAAATCCTGAAAAATCAAAGGAAAGAGGAATAAAATTGAAAGTAAGAAAAACAGTGAAGTAATAAACAAAAACATGAGCAGTTTTATAGCGGCAAGGGAATAGTAAATTATTTTAGAAGTTGTTAATTTTTATTGAAAAGACAAAAGAAAGGCAAATTGATATAAAAGAATGAAAAAGTTGAATTCACCACAAGAGAAGAAATTAAAGCAATTATCAAGAAATGTTTTGCCCAATTATATGTCAATAAATCTCAGCAAAAGATAAATATTTATAAAAATATAAATATTTCAGATTAATTGAGGGGAAATTGAATACTTAACCCTATTTTGGAAAAAAAAAAAAAACAAATTGAAAAAGCCATTAATGAATTCCTGAAGAAAAAAAAAATCCTATGGCCAAGGGAATTATACCAAACATTTGAAGAATAATTTATTTGAAAAATATGTATACTGTTTTGAAAATGAGGATTCCTCCCATTTCTTTTTTATTACACAAATAAGGTGGTGATAAGCCAAGAAGAGCAAAAAGAGAAAGAAGATAACAGAAATTCTCATCATTAATATTGATGAAAATTTTAAATAAAATAGTAACAATGAGAATATAGCAATTTATTGTTATATCAAAAGTATCATAAACTATGATTAAGATTAATGATCATGACCAAGTGACCATGACCACAAGAAAACCATCAGAAAACTGATCATATCAATATCAGCATATCAATATTAAAACCAATAGAAATCATGATTATCTCAATGGACACAAAAATTGTTTTGAGGAAATACAACACACATTTCTTTTAAAAAAGAGAGACTAGAAATAATATAAGATCCAGAAGAACTATAAGGTAATCATTAAAAATTAATCATAATTAATAACTTGTATATAATAATATTATATATTAGTATATTATATTATATATGATAAATTGTTTACATATGATTAATGAAAAATATTATCAGTGTTCTTAAATCTTATCATTACTAAGTTAGTGTGAAAGAAATATTGTGGCTAAGATCTGTATGATGGGGAAATTATTAAAAATGAGTAGGAAAAGTTAAATTTGGGTAATATATAATATGGGTATATACTTACATACATCCACAGATACACAACTATTTGTGTCTAATGTCTAGTGGTAAGTATGGTGGTAAGAGAGAAGAAAAAATAAACATATAATTTTCTTACATATTTTTAAATAGCAAGTTGTGCATATTAGATTTGCAATCATCTTTTTATCATACTGTATTATAAAAATGCTCTTTTCCATAAATTTAAATTAAAAATTTTAAAATATCCCTGGAGAACATAAGCATCATTGCAATTTTGTTTTAAATGATAAGTAATGTCTATATGAATGCAGGAGCAAGGAGTAAATGCAAAGGATATAGCTTAGGAGCTTTCCCAATAAGAGTTGAGCAAGGATTTCCATTATCACAGCAATTATTCAATATTGTTCCAGAAATAGTAGGTATAGACATAAAGGAAAAAAATAATTGAAGGAATTCAAGTAGGCAAAAGGAACATTATCATTTTTTCAGATAATATGATGACATAATTAAAGAATGCTAGAGGATCAACTAAAGTAGTTGAAATAAATAACATCATCTCAGTAGCAGGATATTAAGCAAAGTCTCATAAACTATCAGGAATCCTGTATATTACCAAGAAAGTCTGGTAGCATAAGATAGGGAAATTCCATTTAAAATAACTAGAGAGTAAAAAATATTTGGGAGTCTATCTGCCAAGACACACCCCTGAACTATATGAACACAGTTACAAAATAAATTTCATACAAATATAGTTACATCTAAGTAACTGGAAGACTATTACTCAAGATTAATTCATGTCAAGATAATAAAAATTATACTATTACCTATTTAATTCACTTATTCATTGACATACTAATTGAGCTACCAAAATTATTTATAAAGCTTAAAAAATCATCTATGAGAACAAAAGATTAGAAATACTAAGAGAATTAATGAAAAAATGAAAAGGAAGGTGGCTTAGTCATATAAGAGATAAATTACATTATGAAGTGATAATCATCAAAATAATCTAACATAAGCTACAGGAAAAAATTGTGGAATAGATTAGGTAAACAATACTTCATAGTAAATGGCTACAGTAATTAATTTTCTTAAGCTCCTGGAAGATATCAGGTCCTAGAAGAACTCATTACTTGAAAAAGTTGCTGGGAATTCCCAAAAGCAATTTGGTAGAATCGAGATACAAACCAACCTTTCACATTATATGCGAGTATAAAGTCAGAATGGTTGCATCATTTCGATATAAAGCATGATACCTAAGCAAATTAGTATAGCGTGGAATAGTTTACCTGTCATATCTATATAGAAGAGATAATTTATTATTGAAAAAGAAAAAGAGATAGAGAACATTACAAAATGTAAGGACAATTTGTTTATATAAAAGTTTTTTTTTGTTTGTTTTTTTTTGTTTTTTTTTTTTGCACAATTGAAACCAATGGCACCAAGATTAAAGTAGAAAGCTAGAGGGAAGGAGGAAGTTTTACAGCAAATTTCTCTGATTGTAATCTCAGTTCTCAAATGTCTTGAGATGTGAGTCAAATTGATAAGCATACAAATTATTTCCTAATTGATAAATGGACAAAAGCTATAAAAAGGCAGTTTTAAGACAAAAAAGATTTTAAGAAACTATCTATAGTTCTATGGAGAAGTACTCTAAATCACTATTGATTAAGGAAATTCAAATTAAAATTTCTCTGAGGTACCACCTCATAACTCTCAGATTGCCTAATATTACAAAAAATAAAAATGATAAATGTTTGAGACAATGTGAGAAAATTGGAACACTAGTAAAGTATTAGTGGCATTGTGAACTGATCTAAGCAGTGTGGAAAGCAATTTGTAACCAGAGCCAAAGGGGCCCCAAATAATGTCTTTATGCTGTGATATACCACTACCGTGTCTGTATCCTAAAAGATAAAAAGATTGGAGGATGTGGGGAAGTGAGATCTATGTATACTTTTTTCTGTAGTGATGATGGCAAAAAATTCATAACTGAGAGAATATACATTAATCAGGCAATAGTTGAATAAATTGTGGCATATGTTTGCAACAAATAACTATTATGCTATAAGAAATGAAAAGTGGTACAATTTCAGAAAAAAAACTATTTCTCTCCAAATTTTCCAAATAGTTCTTATGTGATCTGATGCAAAGTGAAATGAATAGAATCAGGAGAACATTGTGCATAATAATACAATATTGTATGGTAAACTTTGAATGACTTAGCTGTTTTCAGAAATAGATAGATTCAAGGTAATTCCAAAGGAATCATGATGGAAAATGCTATCTAACTGTGAAGAAAGAAGTGATGAAGTCTAATTGAATAGTGAAGCATAATATGTTTATACTTGGTTTTTGTTTTGTGTTTTCCTTCACAATAGGATTAATGTGGGATAATTTTGTATGATGTCATATGCATAACCAATACTAACTTGTTTACCCAGAACTTGGAAAATAATTTTCCAAAGATTGTTAAAATTATTTTGCATGAAATTGGACTAATAAAGTATTATTTTAATTTTTAAAAATTTCTTTCATTTTATTCATTTATTCCACAAACATCTACTTAGTATTTATGTCCATAATATGCCATTCTCTTAAAAAGCAATTTTAATACTTCTTAAATTTGAAAAATTTGCTGCATTTGAAACTGAATACATATTTCTATGAAACTGCTAAAATGATAATAATAAATCAAGTTTTTAATTATTTTAATCACTTTTTTGTGAATTTATCAGTCTTGTTATAAGAACTGTGCCATAGAAATACTTTTGGAATGCAATACTTCACTTAAGAAGTAGAAATAATCTGACAAAAGCACTGATGAATGAGATGACTGTTCTATTCTATATCTATTGAAAGGAGCATACATAATAGAAGAGGACTACTGTGATAGTTATTTCACTGTGTTCTCTTGGTTAACTATATTTCTTTCTGCAAAGGATAGGAATACACACTCATTTCACAAAAATGAGAGATGCCATTTTTAAGGTTTGGAAATTAATACTGTCAGATTTCCCTTGAATTCTTATTATGATATGGTTAAAGAAAACTCTGCTTGTCTAGTAGTAATATATTGTATTAGAATGTTCCATTAAATATTCTAATTTGGAAACAGAAAAAAATAAATAGAAAAATAGCATATTTGCAAATAGCTGCTTTTTGATGGTGGTGGTGATTAGGGGAATACATTGTTGTAAGAGCTTAATTCCACTGAAAATTTGGCTGTTTTTGCTTGTGGGTGGGGATGTCTAGACCAGGTGCAGAGTCAGGTAAGTAGGCAGTGAGACCATGGGAAAGAACAGCTCATGCTGAGCAGACAATAGTGAGATAGGGCATGGTCTTCACCAGTGGAAAATTTGCGGGGAGAATATTACTACAGTGTCAGATGCTCTGCTATGGTAACAAGTTAGTAGATCAGCAGAGAAGCTATAAACACAGGGGGCAAAGGCTATAACCCCAAAAGGTTAGAGTCTCTTTGGACCTGACTACACCCATCCAACACCCAGAGAGACCCAGCATCATCTCAGCTGGTGATCCCAGCCCAAATGCTGATTACAGTAGAGATGCTAATCCCAGCCCAGCCGTTGTTGTCTCCCTGCTGTTTCACTGCTACTTCCTGTTGTCTGTGTAGGAAGCTTAGTAATATCACACTGCCCTAAAAGCTAACTGCAGTTCTGTATAGTTTTTTTTTTTTTTTTGCTTTGATTTTTTGTTTTTGTAAAAATGAATAAAAAGGCAAAGTGGGCTCTAACTATAGATAGCTTCTATACTGAAAGAGATCAGATTTCAAAGCCTGAGGAGACTATAAGCAGATTATCTCCAAATGAAACCCCAAATGGTTATTTAAACGGGTTCCCATCACACAGGTCTCTCATAGAAGAAATTTTAAAGAGCTAGAAGGAAAATGGGAAAGGAAAGGGAAGCTTTGCAAGAGGGTATGGATCAGTCATCTTACTCATTGAAAGACAGAGTGGATAAAGAAATCAACTTCCTGAACAATAGAATTAGTGAATTGGAGAAAGAAAATTGTTTCTGGAAAAAAAAAATCCATAGAACAAAACAGCTCATTTGAAAACTCAATTGGACAATTACAAAAAGAAATTAAAAAGTTAATGAAAAAATTCATTAAAAATTAGAATTGAACAAATGGAAATGAATGACTCAAGGAGACAGGAAGAATCAGTAAAGCAAAACCAAAAAAAAAAAAAAAGTTAAATACCTACTTGGGAAAACAACAGACATGAAAAATAGATCTGGGAACACATTTTACAGTTAAGGTTCTGATAAAGGCCTCATTTCCAAAATATATAGAGAATTGACTCTAATTTATAAGAAATCAAACCATTCTCCAATTGATAAATAGTCAAAGTATATGAAAAGATAATTTACAGATGATGAATTTGAAACTATTTCTACTCATTTGAAAAGGTATTCTAAATCACTATTGATCAGAGAAATGCAAATTAAGACAATCATGAGATACCATTACACACCTGTCATATTGGCTAAGAGGACAGGAAAAGATAATGGTGAATGTTGGAGGGGATGAAGGAAAACTGGGACAGTGATACATTGCTGGTGGAGTTGTGAATGGATTCAATCATTCTGGAGAACAATTTGGAACAATGCTCAAAAAGTTATCAAACTATGCATATTCTTTGATCCAGCAGTGTTACCACCGGGCTTATATCCCAAAGAGAACCTAAAGAAAGGAGAGGGACCTTTATATGCAAAAATGTTTGTGGCAGTCCTTTTTGTAGTCATTAGAAAAATGGAAATTGAATGGATGCCTATCAATTAGAGAATGGCTGAGAGAATTGTGATATATGAATATTATGGAAGTATGGAAGTTCTGGAGACTTACATAAACTGATGCTAAATGACAGGAGCAGAAACAGGAGATCATTATGCACTTCAACAACAAAGCTATATTAGGATCCATTCTGATGGAAATGTATATCTTCAGCAGTGAGAAGATCCAATTTATTTCCAATTGATCAGTAATGAACAGAACCAGCTATACCCGGGGGGGGAGGGGGGGGGGCGGGGAGTAACACTGGGAAATGAATGTGGAGTGCTTGCATTTTTGTTTTCCTTCTCAGCTTATTTTTACCTTTCTAAATCCGATTTTTCTTGTGCAACAAGAGAACTGTATAAATATGTATGCATATATTGCATTTAAGATATACTTTAACATGTTTAACATCTATGAGACTGCCTGCCATCTAGGGGAGGGGGTGGAGGGAAGGAAGGGAAAAGTTGGAACAGAAGTCATTGCAAGGGACAATGTTTAAAAATTACCCATGTATATGCTCTGTCAATAAAAAGCTATAATTTTAAAAAAATGATAAAAATAAAAAAAGAAATATTTTCCTATGATGTAATTTTATCCCATTAACATGAAGAATATATTCATAATTCTCAATTTAAATGTTTGTCTTTTATTTATTATAATTTTTATTGTGTGATGTCACAGTCTTAATGATTACATTTTATAATGCTATTCTATGGTATGCTAATATATATAGCATCATTTAATATATTCATATAGTTATGATAATAACTATTTAATATATTCATAGAAAAGTTATCAGAATAGACAAGATCTAATTCATTCAATATTTTTTATAGCTTTACATTTAAAATATTTCATTTGGATTTATCTAGCTCTGAGAGTGCAATATTAAACTCTCTTACAAGTATTATATAATGAACTTTTTTGCAATTTCATTGGTTTTCTTTTAAGATATAGATGGCCTATGCCATTTGGAATAAATATATTTAATATTTATACTTTCTGTTAACCATATAGCCTTTATAATAAATATAGCATTACTGCTTGTCTCTGAATATATAAATGATAACTATTTTGTTACCTTGTGCAATTTTTATATCTATTGGTTTTAAGTTCTTGAAGTAAAAATTACTTATTCTTTTACTCTTGTGCAAAATCCTATATGTAACTGAATCACAAATTTTGATCTCAATTAGATATGACAGATCATTAAACCTATTCTTACTTTTTTCAAATAAGAAAATTGAGTCAAATGTATGTTCAGAAAGTTGCCTAAAGTTAAATAGATAGCCATAAGGAGTGAGATATGAACAGAGAAACAATGCTTCTTCCATTATACAATTCTGCATCCCAGAAACACTTACCACATTGTTTGCTCATATCTATTTTTGCGTGTGTGTGTGTGTGTGTGTGTGTGTGTGTGTGTGTGTGTGTGCGCTGAGGCAATTAGTCAATTGGGGTTAAGTGACTTGCCCAAGGTTACATAGCTAGTAAGTATTCAGTGTCTGAGGCTGGATTTGAACTCAGATCTTCCTGACTTCAAGGCTGGCACTCTATCTACTGCACCATCTAGCTGCTTTACTCATAGCTATTCTTTACTCAATCTTTATCTGTTTTAATAACTGCTGATTTTTCTGTGGAACCCTAATCTAAAATATGCTAATAATGAATCATTTCCCTTTACAAGTTACAATACTTCACCTGAGCCCATGCTGATTATTCTCTGCTCTCTCTCAAAAATCTCAAAATTTCCCTCATTGAATGAAGATGATCATTTGAAACTATAATTGCAGAGAGTTTGTGAATTGACAGTGTTGTACAGTCTATTTGACATGCCAACTAATCTCAGTCTTATAAATTCTACTTGTCATTTCTACAAATAACTTTCTTCAGTCCCTAGCCTAGTGCTCAAAGACTGTTTATGAAAAGAATAAGTAATCATGCCCTAGAGCACAACTGAGAGGTATATTCTCCAAGAAACCTTTATAATTAGATTTCTTCTCCAATCTTCTTTCACTGATTCTACTGGCACCTTTTCCCCTCCAGTTAAAAATTAATTAATGCTGTCTCTTCACTCCACTATTTTCTTGTCTTCCTATATTCACATTATTCAACAACCAATCCCTATTGTTCTTGTCATGTTGCAATCTTCTATGAATCACAGGCATAAAAACACTGCTGAGAGTGGAGTTCTCCCTAGACTGCTGGTACAAGCTTGATTCTCAAAACCTGGCAGAAAAGTTGTGTATTTCAAGGATGTCATGGAACTGCTTTTTATTAGCAGTTGGGTTGTGGTATTTTGGTTAAGGGATAGCTGTGTAAGAACCTAGGATGACTTCTCTATCACCAGCCCTAACAATAAGGAATAGCTGGACAAAATGCCATAGGACAAAAGGAAAAACAAAACAAAATAAACAACCCCCCCCCCCCGCAAAAAAAAAAAAAAAAAAAAAAAACAAGCATTTTATTTGGCAACAGCCATAAAACTGGCAAAAAAAGGATTTGGGGAAACTCTGGGAACAATAAAAAAGCAATAAGAAGCCCCCAAGGCTTGGATGGTCTAATGAATTGTTTTTTGTTTGTTCCCTTCATTTTGTTTTTTGGGTGATTTGAAATAAATGATTTATGCTAAATCTTCTGTCTTGGATATTTGTTAACTCTGATTATACAAATTCTACTAAATGTCCTACTTGTCATGCCATTTTATTTGCTGTAGTTGGCAATCACCACAGAGAGGCTAAGAAGTTCGTTGTCCCAAGACTCTGAAGGTGGAAAATAGCTGATTATTTTTAAATTACCAGAAATCTTTCTCAACTTAGTGAAAGAAGGCAAATGTTCTTCACTGGCACTTGTCATCTTCAAAAGAATGGAAACATATAACACAATCGTCAAAATATAGTTTAGTTTGTTTTTGATGTCACAACATGTATCAAATGGATAATGATAATATGGAAAGAGAGAGAAAGGGTGGAGAAAGACACATAGAGACATAGACATACACATACACACACACACACACACACACACACACACGGAGAGACAGAGACAAAAAGCAACAGAGACAGATGTGGAGAAAACCAGAGAGCTAGAGATTGAGACAGAGAAAAGCCCAGGGAGTAAGAAAGAGAGAGAAGGAGAGAAAGACACATATACACACATACACACGTACACTTGCACACACGCACACACACATAGAGAGAGAGAGAGAGAGAGAGACATTTTTACTACTTCCACAATTCTGCCTACAATGGACTGTATTTAAAAAAAAATCATGTGATTTTGCACTATTTTCAACAATTACAGAATTATGGAAATTAATCTAAGCCAGCTTTTACCACTTGATAAAAGATGTCTAAAGTTTTGATTCGACTTCCGGTTAAGATGGCGGAGAGGAGGCTCACAGTTGCATAAGCTCCGCGCTTTCTCTCACTATCCACTTCATTACAAGCCTCTGAATCAATGCTTGACTGAAAAAAACCCACAAATAGCTACCAAGAGAAGCCATCCTTGAGATCCGCCAAGAAAGGTCTGTCTTTACTGGAGGGCTGGGGCGGTTTTAGATCGGGCGCAGGCGGCGGGCAGCAGCAGTGAGAGCACGGGAGCAGACTGGAAAGGGGGTGGAGAGTGATCGTAGCCGTTTCTGCGGGGAGAGCTTCGCTACAGGTTTGGATAATTTCCTCCGGCAGCAAGTCAACAGCCCAGCAGAGAAGCTAAAAACACCGGGGTGAAGAATACAACCGCAAACAGCTGGAGTCTCTCAGGACCTGCCCCCCCCCTTCCCCCCCCTCAGTGACTCAGCACGCTTTGGGATCTCAGAGCGCAGGCGCAGCACAGTCCTGCTAGTGCCTCACTGCTGCCACCTGCAGTCTGTAGAGGAAGCTCGATAACACACCCAGCCCCCCCCCCCCCAAAGAAAGACTCCAGTTTTTTCTGTTTTTCTTTGGTAGTTTATCTCTGATTAATAGACAGAATGAGCAAGAAGCTGAAGAGGACTTTAACCCTTGACAGCTTCTATACAGATAGAGAGCAGACTCTAAATCCTGAGGAGACTAAAAACAGGCAGTCCCCAGGTGATTCCCCAAAGGAGGAAATCATCTGTTCCTCAGCACAGATGAACCTCATAGAAGTGATTAAAAAGGCTCTCACAAGGGAGCTAGAAGAAAAATGGGGAAAGCAGAGTGAGGCTTGGCAAAAGGAGAGGGAGGCTTGGGAAAAGGAGAGGGAGGCTTGGCAAAAGAGCCTGGAGAAAGTTAAAGAGAGAGTGGATAAAGAAGTAAAATCCTTGAAAAATAGGATTAGTGAACTGGAAACAGAAAACAGCTCTCTAAAAAACAAAATTGGCGAAATGGAAAAAAATTCCACAGAACAAAAGAACTCAATTAAGAACTCAATTGGACAATTAGAGAAAGATTTTAAAAAGTGAGTGAAGAGAATACTTCACTGAAAATCAGAATTGAACAAGTGGAATTGAATGACTCGAGGAGACAAGAAGAATCAGTCAAGCAAATCCAAAAAAATCAAACAATGGAGAAAAATGTGAAATACCTTCTGGGGAAGACAACAGACCTGGAAAACAGATCCAGGAGAGACAATCTGAGAATCATTGGACTCCCAGAAAAACATGATGAAAAAAAGAGCCTGGACACTGTCTTCCAGGAAATTATCAAAGAGAACTGCCCAGAAGTCATAGGAACAGAGGAAAAAATAAACATTGAAAGGATTCATCGATCACCCACTGAAAGGGATCCTAAAATCAAAACACCAAGGAATATAGTGGCCAAATGCCAGAACCCTCAGGTGAAAGAAAAAATATTGCAAGCGGCTAGAAAAACCCAATTCAAGTATCAAGGAGCCACAATAAGGATCACCCAGGATCTGGCAGCATCCACATTAAAAGATCGAAGGGCCTGGAATATGATATTCCGAAAGGCTAAGGAACTTGGTATGCAACCAAAAATAACTTACCCAGCGAGAATGAGCATCTTTTTCCAGGGAAGAAGATGGACATTCAACGAAGTAAGCGAATTTCATCTATTTCTGATGAAAAAACCAGAACTTAACAAAAAGTTTGATCTACAAATATAGAACTCAAGAGAAATCTAAAAAGGTAAAGATTAATCTTGGGAACTATATTTTGACTATATAGATGTATAAAGAATACATGTATACCTTGTTCTAGAAATTGATGTGGAAAGGACATTGTACCAGAAAAAGTGGGGGTAGTACATCTCATGAAGAGGCATAGGAAACCTATTATATCTGAGAGAAAGAATGGAGGGGGATGAATATAGTGGGTATCTTACTGCCTTCAGAATTGGCTTTAAGTGAAAAATCTTAAGACATATTCAATCTATGGTGAAACTTCTCCCATCTCATTGAAAAGTGAGAAGGGAAAAGTGGAAAGGGAAGGAATAAGCTAAGGGGAAGGGAATACGGGAACTGGGAGGGAAAGGGGTAAGATAGGGGGAGGAACTCTAAGGAGGGGGAGGGATACTAAAAAGGGAGGGCTGTGAGAAGCAAGGGGTGCTCACAAGCTTAATACTTGGAAGGGGGGGAAAGGGGAAAGAAGGGAGGAAAGCATAAACCGGGGTTAACAAGATGGCAAGTAATACAGAATTGGTCATTCTAACCATAAACGTGAACGGGGTAAACTCCCCCATAAAGAGAAAGCGGTTAGCAGAATGGATTAAAAGCCAGAATCCTACAATATGTTGTTTACAGGAAACACACCTGAAGCGGGGAGATACATGCAGGTTAAAGGTAAAAGGTTGGAGCAAAATCTACTATGCTTCAGGTGAAGTCAAAAAAGCAGGGGTAGCCATCCTGATCTCAGATCAAGCTAAAGCAAAAATTGACCTAATTAAAAGAGATAAGGAAGGACACTATATCTTGCTAAAGGGTAGCATGGATAATGAAGCACTATCTATATTAAACATATATGCACCAAGTGGGGTAGCATCTAAATTCTTAAAAGAGAAACTAAGAGAGCTGCAAGAAGAAATAGACAGTAAAACTATAATAGTGGGAGATCTTAACCTTGCACTATCAGAATTAGATAAATCAAACCAGAAAATAAATAAGAAAGAAGTCAAAGAGGTAAACAGAATACTAGAAAAGCTAGATATGATAGATCTCTGGAGAAAATGTAATGGAGACAGAAAGGAATACACTTTCTTTTCAGCAGTTCATGGAACCTATACAAAAATTGACCATATATTAGGACATAAAAACCTCAAACTCAAATGTAGTAAGGCAGAAATAGTAAATGCATCCTTTTCAGACCACGATGCAATGAAAATTACATTCAACAAAAAAGCAGGGGGAAGTAGACCAAAAAATAATTGGAAACTAAATAATCTCATACTAAAGAATGATTGGGTGAAACAGCAAATCATAGACATAATTAATAACTTCACCCAAGAAAACGATAATAATGAGACATCATACCAAAATGTATGGGATGCAGCCAAAGCGGTAATAAGGGGAAATTTCATATCTCTAGAGGCCTATTTGTATAAAATAGAGAAAGAGAAGGTCAATGAATTGGGTTTGCAATTAAAAATGCTAGAAAAGGAACAAATTAAAAACCCCCAGTCAAACACTAAACTTGAAATTCTAAAAGTAAAAGGTGAGATCAATAAAATTGAAAGTAAAAAAACTATTGAATTGATTAATAAAACTAAGAGTTGGTTCTATGAAAAAACCAACAAAATAGACAAACCCTTAGTAAATCTGATTAAAAAAGGAAAGAGGAAAATCAAATTGTTAGTCTTAAAAATGAAAAGGGAGAACTCACCACTAACGAAGAGGAAATTAGAGCAATAATTAGGAGTTACTTTGCCCAACTTTATGCCAATAAATTCGACAACTTAAATGAAATAGAAAAATACCTCCAAAAATACAGCTTGCCCAAACTAACAGAGGAAGAAGTAAATATCCTAAACAGTCCCATCTCAGAAAAAGAAATAGAACAAACTATCAATCAACTCCCTAAGAAAAAATCCCCAGGACCAGATGGATTTACATGTGAATTCTACCAAACATTTAAAGAACAATTAACTCCAATGTTATATAAACTATTTGAAAAAATAGGGATTGAAGGAGTCCTACCAAACTCCTTTTATGACACAGATATGGTACTGATACCTAAACCAGGTAGGCTGAAAACAGAGAAAGAAAATTATAGACCAATCTCCCTAATGAATATTGATGCTAAAATCTTAAATAAAATATTAGCAAAAAGATTACAGAAAATTGTCACCAGGATAATACACTATGACCAAGTAGGATTTATACCAGGAATGCAGGGCTGGTTCAATATTAGGAAAACTATTAACATAATTGACTATATCAATAACCAAACAAACAAAAACCACATGATCATCTCAATAGATGCAGAAAAAGCATTTGATAAAATCCAACATCCATTCCTAATAAAAACACTTGAGAGCATAGGAATAAATGGACTTTTCCTTAAAATAGTCAGGAGCATATATTTAAAACCATCAGTAAGCATCATATGCAATGGGGAAAAACTGGAACCTTTCCCAGTAAGATCTGGAGTGAAGCAAGGTTGCCCACTATCACCATTATTATTTAATATCGTATTAGAAACACTAGCCTCGGCAATAAGAGTCGAGAAAGATATAAAAGGAATTAGAGTAGGCAATGAGGAAACCAAACTATCACTCTTTGCAGATGATATGATGGTATACCTAGAGAACCCCAGAGATTCTACCAAAAAGCTATTGGAAATAATTCATAATTTTAGCAAAGTAGCTGGCTACAAAATAAATCCCCATAAATCCTCAGCATTTTTATACATCACCAACAAAACCCAACAGCAAGAGATACAAAGAGAAATTCCATTCAGAATAACTGTTGATACCATAAAATATTTGGGAATCTATCTACCAAAGGAAAGTCAGGAATTATATGAGCAAAATTATAAAAAAGTCTCCACACAAATAAAGTCAGACTTAAATAATTGGAAAAATATTAAGTGCTCTTGGATCGGCCGAGCGAACATAATAAAGATGACAATACTCCCTAAACTAATCTATTTATTTAGTGCTATACCAATCAGACTTCCAAGAAAATATTTTATTGATCTAGAAAAAATAACAACAAAATTCATATGGAACAATAAAAAGTCGAGAATCTCAAGGGAATTAATGAAAAAAAAATCAAATGAAGGTGGCCTAGCTGTACCTGATCTAAAATTATATTATAAAGCAGCAGTCACCAAAACCATTTGGTATTGGCTAAGAAATAGATTAGTGGATCAGTGGAAAAGGCTAGGCTCACAAGACAGAATAGTCAACTATAGCAATCTAGTGTTTGACAAACCCAAAGCCCCTAACTTCTGGGAAAAGAATTCATTATTTGATAAAAACTGCTGGGATAATTGGAAATTAGTATGGCAGAAATTAGGCATGGACCCACACTTAACACCATATACCAAGATAAGATCAAAATGGGTCTATGACCTAGGCATAAAGAACGAGACTATAAATAAATTAGAGGAACATAGAATAGTTTATCTCTCAGACTTGTGGAGGAGAAAGAAATTTGTGACCAAAGATGAACTAGAGACCATTACTGATCACAGAATAGAAAATTTCGATTACATCAAATTAAAAAGCCTTTGTACAAATAAAACTAATGCAAACAAGATTAGAAGGGAAGCGACAAACTGGGAAAACATTTTCACAGTTAAAGGTTCTGATAAAGGCCTCATTTCCAAAATATATAGAGAACTGACTCAAATTTATAAGAAATCAAGCCATTCTCCAATTGATAAATGGTCAAAGGATATGAACAGACAATTTTCAGAGGATGAGATTGAAACTATTACCACTCATATGAAAGAGTGTTCCAAATCATTATTGATCAGAGAAATGCAAATTAAGACAACTCTGAGATACCACTACACACCTGTCAGATTGGCTAAGATGACAGGAAAAAATAATGATGAATGTTGGAGGGGATGCGGGAAAACTGGGACACTAATGCATTGTTGGTGGAGTTGTGAACGAATCCAACCATTCTGGAGAGCAATCTGGAATTATGCCCAAAAAATTATCAAAATGTGCATATCCTTTGATCCAGCAGTGTTTCTATTGGGCTTATATCCCAAAGAAATACTAAAGAAGGGAAAGGGACCTGTATGTGCCAAAATGTTTGTAGCAGCCCTGTTTGTAGTGGCTAGAAACTGGAAAATGAATGGATGCCCATCAATTGGAGAATGGCTGGGTAAATTGTGGTATATGAATGTTATGGAATATTATTGTTCTGTAAGAAATGACCAGCAGGATGAATACAGAGAGGCTTGGAGAGACCTACATGAACTGATGCTAAGTGAAATGAGCAGAACCAGGAGATCATTATACACTTCGACAACGATATTGTATGAGGACATATTTTGATGGAAGTGGATTTCTTTGACAAAGAGACCTGAGTTTCATTGATAAATGACGGACAAAAGCAGCTACACCCAAAGAAAGAACATTGGGAAACGAATGTGAACTATCTGCATTTTTGTTTCTCTTCCCGGATTATTTATACCTTCTGAATCCAATTCTCCCTATGCAACAAGAGAACTGTTCGGTTCTGCAAACATATATTGTATCTAGGATATACTGCAACATATCCAACATATAAAGGACTGCTTGCCATCTAGGGGAGGGGGTGGAGGGAGGGAGGGGAAAAAAAAAATCGGAACAGAAATGAGTGTAAATATAATGTAATTATTAAATAAAAAAATTAAAAAAAAAAAAAAAGAAAAAAAAAAGTTTTGATTCATGTAACACACACACACACACACACACACACCTTACAATGGTGCTGGGGTGGGGAAAATGGGTAGAAATATTTACAGTACAGATGAAAACATGTTGTACATTGGAGGAATTGGTCTGGTTGAATTGCTGCTTTGCAATCTCCTGACTGCCACAAGCATTAGACAACCATTTTTCAATCTACATGCCTATAAGCCAAAATTATCTGGGAGCTAGAAGATCCATCTGGCCATTCTTGTATCATATTTGGAAGTAGTCATTTTCTGTGCCAAGTTCCAGAGATAACAGTGTGAGATTCTGGCCCCAGGCCAAGACAGGTGAACAGCAGAAATTCAGTCATGATTTCTGAAATTGTGTACATATCATTTACTGTCTCTGTTTAAAATACTTAACCTCCAACTATAGCTAGCAGTATTGGGAACTTCTCTGAATCTGGTAATATAATATGCCACATTGCTTGTCTTGTTTAGAGATATTTTTCAACAAAATAAACTATGGGATTCTACAACCATGATGGTCCCATGAAAACTTATTTTACAGTTTTTGCTACTATTTATACATACATACCCACCCACACACACCCCCACACCCCACACCCACACACACCCACACCCACAAATAAAGGTTGTGGAAACATTCAGCTACAAGAGATATTGAGGCTTTTTTTTAAGATAACCATTCTTAATTTTTTTTTAAATATCATAGAGCTCAGTAGCAGATTAGAGAAGCTTAATGACCCAAAGATTTCCTTTAAGGATATTGTTTTTAAATTAATACAATGGATTTTATATATGTGTGTGTGTGTGTGTGTGTGTGATTACAAATGAACATTATATTGAAAAACATTTTTAAAAGTTCTGTGATCATAGATAAATATCTAAGGTTTGGGATTTTTTTACTCTATATATGAAAGCAACTTATTTATATATAAAAGTCAAATACATAAACAAAGGAAAAAAAGCAGAAGATACTGAAAATAGCAAAAAAAAAATCACTAAGATTAAGGAGGATTGAGAGGCTTTTAGCAGAAGATGACAGTTTAGTTAGGTCTTAAAGAAAGTAAGTTAAGAGAAAAGCATGAAAACCAGTGAAAATGTCTGGATTTGGGAGATGTAGTGTTGTGAAGACCAAGAAGGTAAATGTCATTTCATCACAGTATGCATGGAGGTTTAGGAAAACTGGAAAGATAAGAAAGGGGCAGATAATGATCGGCTTTAAAAGTCAAATTATAGGATTTTTTTGAACATTTGAAATAGGAAGTTTCTGATTTTTATTGAATATAGGAGTGACATGGTCTGACCTGTGCTTTACCAACATCAATTTGACAGTTTATTAAAAGATAGAGCGAGAAAAGAACTAACCAGGAAGAATAATCAGGAGGTTAACCAGATTAGAGTGGATGGAGGTGTGTACTGATATTACAACAATATTAGAAGAAAGAAGATGGCAAAGTGATATTATAAAGTTAAAAACACCCAATTATTATTTTTATTATTATTATTATAGTTTTTATTGACAAAACATATGCATGAGTCATTTTTCAACATTGACCCTTGCAAACACTTCTGTTCTAACTTTTCCTCTCCTTCCCTCCATCCACTCCTCTATATGGCAGGCAGCTCCATACATGTTAAATATGTTAAAGTATATGTTAACTACAATATATGTATATATATTCATACAGTTATCTTGTTGCACAAGAAAATTCAGATTTAGGAAGAAGGTAAAAATAACCTGGAAAGAAAAACAAAAATGCAAGCAAATAATAACAGAAAGAGTGTCAATGCTGTTGTGGTCCACATACATTTCCCAGTATTCTTTCACTGAGTGTAGCTGGTTCTGTTCATCACTGATAAATTGGAACTGATTTGGATCCTTTCATTGCTGAAGATAACCACTTATATCAGAGTTGATCCTCATAGAGTATTGTTGTTGAAGTGTATAATGATCTCCTGGTTCTTCTCATTTCACTTAGCATCAATTCATGTAAGTCTCTGTAAGCCTCTCTGTATTCAATCTGCTGGTCATTTCTCACAGAAAAATAATATTCCATAACATTCCTATACCACAATTTACTCAGTCATTCTCCATTGACAGGCATCCATTCAGTTTCCAATTTCTAGCCACTACAAAAAGGCTGCCACAAACATTTTGCACATACAGGTCCCTTTCCCTTCTTTAAGATCTCGTTGGGATATAAATCCAGTAGTAACACTGCTGGATCAAAAGGTATGTACAATTTGACAATTTTTTGAGTATTGTTCCAAATCGCTCTTCACAACTCCACCAACAATGTATCAGTGTCCCAGTTTTCCCACATCCCCTCAAACATTCATCATTATTTTTTTCCTGACATCTTAGCCAATCTGATTAGTGTGTAGTGGTATTTCAGAGTTGTCTTAATTTGCATTTCTCTGATCAATAATGATTTGGAACACCTTTTCATAATGCTAAAATTAGTTTCAATTTCATCATCTGAAAATTGTCTGTTCATATCCTTTGACCATTTATCAATGGGAGAATGGCTTGATTCCTTATAAATTAGAGTCATTTCTCTATATATTTTGGAAATGAGGTCTTCATCAGAACAAAAGCTTGATATAATCAGGCTTTTCTATTTTGTGATCAGTAATAATTTCTAATTCTTTTATAGACACAAATGCTTTCCTCCTCCAGATGGCTGAGAGGTAAATTATCCTGTGTTCTTCTATTTTATTTATAATGTCATTCTTTATGCCTTAATCATGAATCCATTTTGATCTTATCTTGTGTATGGTGTTAAGTGGGGGTCAATGCCTAGTTTCTGCCATACTAATTTCCAATTTTTCCAGCAGTTATTGTCGAATAGTGATTTCTTATACCAAAATTTGGGGTCTTTGAGTTTGTCAAATACTAGATTGCTTTGTTATAGACTATTTTGTCCTTTGTAATTACCTATTGCACTGATCAACTAGTCTATTTCTTAGCCAATACCAAATGGTTTTGGTGACCACTGCTTTATAATATAGTTTTAGATTTGGTACAGCTAGGCCACCTTCATTTGAGTTTTTTTTTTTTTTTCATTAGTTCCCTTGAAATTCCTGAATTTTTGTCCTTCCAGATGAATGTTGTTTTTTTTTTTTTCTAGGTCATTAAAATAGTTTTTTGGGAGTCTGATTCATATAGCACTAAATAAACAGATTAGTTTACACAATATTGTCACCTTTATTGTATTTGCTGGACCTATCCAAGACCACTTAATATTTTTCCAATTGTTTAGATCTGAATTTATTTCTATGGAAAATGTTTTGTAGTTTTGCTCATATAGTCCCTAACTTTCTTTTGGCAGATAGATTCCCAAATATTTTGTAACAGCAGTTATTTTACATGGAATTTCTCTTTGTATCTTTTTGCTGTTGGATTTTGTTAGTAATGTATAAAATGCTGAGGATTTATGTGGGTTTATTTTGTATACTGCAACCTTGCTAAATTTGGAGATTATTTCTAATAGCTTTTTAGTAGAGTCTCTGGGGTTCTCTAAGTTTACATCATATCATCTGCAAAGAATGATAATTTGGTTTCCTCATTATCTACTCTAATTTCTTTAATCTCTTTTTCATCTCTTATTGCCAAAATTACCATTTCTAATACAATATTGAATAGTAATGGTGATAGTGGACAACCTTGCTTCATTCTTGATCTTATTGGGAATGGTTCCAGTTTATCACCATTAGATATGATGCTTACTGATGGTTTTAAATAGGTACTAGTGACTATTTTAAGAAAAAAGTCCATTTATTCCTATGCTCTCTAGTGTTTTTAATAGGAATGCATATGGGATTTTATCAAATACTTTTTTTCTGCATCTATTGAGATGATCATATGGTTTTTGTTAATTTGATTATTGATATAGTCAATTATGCTAATAGTTTTCCTAATATTGAACTAGCCCTGCATTCCTGGGGAAAATCTTACTTGGTCATGGTGTATTATCCTGCGAATGATTTTCTGTAATTTCTTTGCTAATATTTTATTTAAGATTTTTGCATTAATATTCATTTTTGGAATAAGAACTCACTATTTGATAAAAAACTACTGGGAAAATTGGAAATTAGTATGACAAAATCTAGGCATTAGCCAGTAACTAACACCATATACCAAAATAAAATTGAAATGTGTTCATGATTTAGATATAAAGAATGATATTAAAAGCAAATTAAAAGAACAAAGGATAACTTATCTGTTAGACATGTGAAGAAGGCAGGAATTTGTGACCAAAGAAAAATTGGAGCTCATTAGAAAATTTAAAATAGATAATTTTGATTATATTAATTTTTTAATTGACAAGCAAAATTAATATAGACAAGATTAGAAATGAAACAATAAATTGGGAAAATATTTTTTTACATTCAAGGGTTCTGATAAAGGCATCATTTTTAAAATATATAGAGAATTGACTCAAATTTATTAGAATTCAAGCCATTCTTCAATTGATTCACATTGGTCAAAAATATGAACAGACAGTTTTTAAATGAAGAAATTATAATCATCTATAGTTATATGAATTTTTTAAAATCACTATTGATCAGATAAATGCAAATTAAGATAACTCTGAGTTACCACTATACAATTTTCAGATTGGCTAACATGATAGGAAAAGGTAATGACAGATGTTGGAGGGAAAGTGGGGAAACTGGGATACTAATATATTGTTGGTGGAATTGTGAATGGATCCAGCCATTCTGGAAAGCAATTTGGAACTTTGCTCAAAGAGCTATCAAATTGTGCATATCCTTTGATTCAGCAGTGTTATTAATGGACTTTTATCCCAAAGAGATCTTAAAGGAGGTAATGGGACCCACATATGCAAGTATGTTCATGGCAGTCCTTTTTGTAGTGGCAAGAAACTGGAAACTGAATGTATGCCCATCAGTTGGAGAATGGATGAATAAATTATTGTGTATGAATGTTATGGAATAATACAGTTTTTTGAAAAAATATAACAATAAATTCAAATTATTTTCATAGTATTCTCAATTCCCCATAGTTCACAACCATAGTAATAAAAGAAAATGGACCTTTAACATAAATGTAATCATTATAAGAAGGCAATACCAATGAATGGTTTGTCCTGCCAACAACTCTCCAAATGCTAATTTCTTGATTATGAGAAATTTTATGAACCTTTTAAAGTAGAAAATTGCTATTGGATATTAACTAATATATACATTTTAAAAAAGTTAGAAAATATACTCCTAAGAATTTTAAATAATTGCTTTTAAAAATAACAATTAAAAAAACCCCAGAATCCACGACAGCATTCCAGTAAAAGTAGTTCATGCTTAATATTCTAGATTACATGTTCTTTGAACTGTATGACCTTGAAAGAATGTCTCTTACAGCTTTGATTGATAGGTAACAAATGTGTATTTTAATGAAGTAAGAACAAAGAACATATTTAGAAGATGAGGATGCCAGTAATACTACACAGCTAAAGAATAACACTTGTCTAATTAAGACATTGCATAAATTATTCAATATAGTTAAGTAATTTCTATTTTGCTTATAGAAAAGCAAAGCTATTTTTTTGTATTTATTGTATTTATTGTAAGTTATTGTATTGTATATTGTAATTGTATTGTATATTGTATATTGTATATTGTATTGTATTGTGTATTGTGTATTGTAAAATACAATAACTTTTTTTATGAAAATAATATCCTGTGGGTGATCCTGTACCTGTTTCTCCCATGTCATATTGTGAATTCTAAAATACTTAAGAAAGACCTTGAGAGTGTTCTTGTACTGCTTTTCCTAACCATGTTATGAGTAGGGGTCAGGCACTTCGAGTAGCATTGTCCATTCTCCAGAACCTGGACAAGAATGCCCTCTTGAAATTCATATACTATACTGATGAACTTCTCTGGGAAACCAAATTTTGACATTGTTTTCCATAAGCCCTTTTGACTGAGAGATCCTCAAAGATTGTGTACAAACCTCTGTTCTCTTCCTGTCATTTCTTCTGGAGTTGTTGGGCAACAAATACCACATTCCTTAACACCTTCTGCAGCCACATTGACTGTCAGGAAGATGACCTTCTTCCAAGAGGAGCATCAGTCTACTAAGAAGGACTCTGTTAAAACTATTGCCTGCAGTGACTAAGAGAGAGACCCCCACATCTTATGCTTATTACAGGACAATCTATTCCCTTTCCCTTTATAGAGGGAATCTATCTTATAGACATAGACAAGGGAGGTATCCTTGAACTCCAGGGGCAAAACTGCTTCTTGCCATACATATGACCTGGAAATTTTCAGTCAGCCTTTTTATGACCAATGGATACCCCACTCCTACACAAACACACACACACACACACACACACACACACACACAGAGTAAATCTCCATTGGAATAACATAAGCACCAGGTGCTTTGTCACATGAAAGTAGCCGAAAGGCATTCTAAAGCTCTTCTGCAGTTGGAACTTCAGCTAGGGAGTGATTGATTTCAACCTGATGTAAGCAGCCAGTGGCTTCTGCATTGATTGATGTTGATCTATTGAGAACAAACACTATGGAAGTGATATGTCCATCTAGAATCATGAGGACATTAATACTCAATGTGTTTCCACCAGCACTGAGTTATTGAGATGCACCATAGACCTTTGGCCCTAAAGAGCCTTCAGTAAATCATCAAAGCAGTTTGGATTGTTACTATCAGCATAAAACTAAACTTCATCTACATTCTTACTCAGCCAAGATTCCTGCATCTCTCTAAGTTTTGATTGTACTTTACTTTTGATGTAATTGAATGCTACCATCTTAGAGATTGATGAGCTATCCTGATGGCACTCCCTGTGGAATTCTCAGTTTTCATTTAGCAGCTTCTGAATTTCCCCAGAATATTCATCCAACCTGTCTTAAATTTGCATGTGTTTTGATCCAGATAAGCAAATTCACTGCACTATATCAAATCTGTGAAAGCTGTACACTCCTTTTCTGCACCACAGTTGCCAACTGTGTACTGGCTTAATTTATCCTCCAAGCAAACAACAAAAGTGTTTCCTTTCAGAAAACCACTCTATTCTATTGACATTAATTCTCTTGTTAGTCTTTTTTATTACCTTAGTGCTACTGCTATTATTTAATGTGAAAATTCAGTTTGCAGGGGTAGGTCTATGATCACTCCAGCACTCTGCACCACTCATTGTCTTCATCATGCTCACATTCTATCTGTGTTTTCTCCTTATAATAACATAGTGTATTAAACTCCAATGTTTGTGGCAAGAATGAATCCATTAAGTTTCATTGCATTTAGAAAAAAGAAGAAAGGGAAGGTATAATGGGATAATTACTTCACAAGAAGAGGTGCAAAAGCCCTTTTACAATGTAGGGAAAGAAGGAAGGGGTCAAGCTGTTTCTGAAGCTAGAGCTCATTGGTTTTAGCTCTACAAGCAAATAATTTAATCATTCAGTTTGGTATAGAAATTTATTTAAAGCTATAAAAATAGGAGGAGAAAGAGGAAAGAAAAGAGAGGGACAGGATGGAAGGGAGGATAGAAAAAACTAGGGGAAAAGGTAGGAGAAGGAAGAAAAGTTGATAGAAGATAAGATAGAGAGTGGAATGGATTAAAAGAAACACTACTAAGAAAGGGAGGAGGGGTGATAGGAGATAAGCTAGTGGGTGGGGTGAGAAAAAAAAAACACACTACTAAAGACAGAGTGGAAAGAGAGAATCAAAGCATATAAAGGGGAGAATATAGGATGGAAAGCAATACACAGCTGGTAATCACAACTGTGAATGTGAATGAAATGAATTCTTTTAAAGCATGGAAGCTAATAGAAGAGTGAATTTAAAGAAAACCACAATGTGAAAATATGTTATTTACCAGAAGCACATTTGATACAGAGAGACAAATATAGAGTAAAGAGGAAAGGGTGGAATAGAATTTATCATGGTCTATTAAAGAAAAAGAGGTAGCAATTCTGATCTCAGAATTTTTTTTTAAATAGATCCTATTAAAAAATAAGGAAGGGGCAGCTAAATAGATGATGGATGGAGCACCAGTCCTGAAGTCAGAAGGACCTGAGTTGACATCTGGTCTCAGACACTTAACACTTTCTACCTGTGTGACCCTGGGCAAGTCACTTAACCCCAATTGCCCAAGAAAAAAAGAGAGTTAGAGATAAGGAAGAAAGTACATCTTGATAAAGTGTACTGTGAATAATGAAGTACTAACAATACAAACTATATATGCACCAAAGGGTAGAGGAGGCAAATTCATAGAGATTTTAAGCCAGTTATAGGATAAAATACATAGCAAAACTATAGTAATGGGGGACTTGAGCCTTCTCTCAGAATCTGACACATATAATCACAAAACAAACAAGAAAGAACATAGGGAGGTTAAGAGGATCCCAGATAACATAGATATATTAGATCTCTGGAGAAAACTGAATAGGGACAGAAATGAATTCATCTGTATAAAAATTGAACATATATTAGAGCATTAAAAAATGTACAACTAAAGGCAGAAAGTTAAAAATATTAATTGCTTACTTTTCAGACCACAGTGCAATTAAATTATATTCAATAAAGGGCCAAGGGAAGATTGACTAAAAACCAATGGGAAATAAAATAATCAAATTCTAAATAATGATTGGGTTAAACAAGAAATCACAGAAACAATCCATAATTTCATTCAAGAGAATGACAAAAATGAGACAACATACCAAAACGTATGTGATGTATTTAAAGTAATTCTTAGGGAAAATTTTTTATCTCTAAATAACAACATGAATAAAATAGAGAAAGAAGAAATCAATGAATTGGATATATAACTAAAACAACTAGAAAAAATGACAAATTCCAATTTAATGCCAAATTTGAAATTCTGAAACTCAAACGAGAGATTAACAAAATAGAAACTAAAAAACCTATTGACATAATTAATAAAACTAAAATTATTTTAATGAAAGCGTTTTTATTTTCAAAATATATACATCAATAATTTTGATACTCACCCTTACAAAACCCTGTGTTCTAATTTTCCTTCCATTTCCCCACCCAGTCCCACACTTAGCAAGTGATTTAATATATCTTGAACATGTGCAATTAATCTGAGTTGGTGTTTTTTTATGAAAAAGCCAACAAAATACATAAATCTTTTAAAAATATGATCAGAAGTAAAGAAAAAAAATCACCAGCATCAGATATGAAAAATTTGAACTTACCACCAACGAAAAAGAAATTGAAGAAAGAATTAGAAACTGGAAAAACATTTTTTTACATTCAAGGATTCTGATAAAGACCTCATTACTAAAATATATAGATAAATGATTCAAATTTATAAGAATTCAAGCCATTCTCCAATTGATATATGGTCAGAGGATATGAACAGACAAATATCAGATGAAAAAATTGAGACCATCTCTAGTCATATGAAAAGATGTTCTAAATCATTATTGATCAGAGAAATGCAAATTAAGACAACTCTGTGTTACCACTATACACCTCAGATTGCTAAAATAACAGGAAAAGATAATGACGAATGTTGAAAGGGATATGGGAAAACTGGGACACTAATACATTGTTGATGGAATTGTGAATGGATCTAGCCATTCTGTAGAGCAATTTGGAATGATTCCCAAAGGGCTATCAAACTGTCCATACACTTTGACTCAGCAATATTTCTACTGGCTTTACATCCCTTAAAGGAGAAAAAGGAACCCACATGTGCAAAAATGTTTGTGACAACTTTTTTTTTTTTTTTTTTTTTGTAATGGCAAGAAACTAGAAACTGAGTGGATGCCCATCTGTTTGAGAATGGCTGAATAAGTTATGGTATATGAATGCTATGGAATATTATTGTTCTGTAAGAAATGACCAGCAGGGTGATTTCTGAGAGGCTTGGGGAGATTTGCCTAAACTGATGCTAAGTGAAATGAGTAAAACCAGATCATTGTGCACAGCAACATCAATATAATACAACAGAGAGAGGGGACTATGCCAACTAAGTCATTCACAGCATAGCATTCTCACTCTTTTTGTTGTTTACTAGCATTTTCTTTTCTTTTCTGGTTTTATTTGATTTTTCTTGCCTAGGAAGATAATCATATTAATATTTATGCATATATTAAATTTAATATATATTTCTACCATGTTTAATGTATATTAGACTAATTGTCATCTAGGAGAGGGATGAGAGAAGAGGAGGGGAGTGGAACAAAAGGTTTTGCAAGATCTGACGTTGCAGAATTATCTATGCGTATGTTTTAAAAATAAAAAGCTTTAATAAAAACTTTAAAAAAAAAAGGAAGAAAGAATTAGGAACTACTTTGCTCAGCAGTATGGCCTCAATTCTGACAATATAACTGAAATGGATGAATATTTACACAAATATAAATTTCCCAGATTAACAGAAAAGAAAATTAATCATTTAATTTGTTCTATTTTAGAAAAAAAAAAAAGAAATTGAACAAATCATTAGTGAATTCCCAAAGAAAAATCTCCAGGGCCCAATGGATTCACAAGTGAATTCTACCAAACATTTAAAGTATAATTAATTCCAAAACTATGTAAAATATTTGGATGAATAGATAAACAAGAAGTACCATCAGATTCCTTCTGTGACACAAATATGCCACTGACAACTAAACTAGGAAGAGTCAAAACACACACAAAAACAGATCTAAACAATTGGAAAAAGATCACTTGCTCATGGCTAGGTTGAGTTAAAATAATAAAAATGAGAATTGTTCCTAAAGAGTTCAATTTGTTCAGTATAATGCCAATCAAACTGTCAAAATTATTTTATAGAATTGGGAAAAAAGGAACAACATTCAACTGGAAGAACAAAAGATTAAGAATAGCAAAGGAATCAGTGGAAAAAATATAAAGGATCTTGGCTTAGCAATATAGAAAATGCCATCTGCATTAAAAAAACATAAAACAAAAACAAAAAACAACTTAGAAGACAATCTAAATAATAAAAACTTTAAAAAAAAAAAAAGGAAGAAAGAATTAGGAACTACTTTGCTCAGCAGTATGGCCTCAATTCTGACAATATAACTGAAATGGATGAATATTTACACAAATATAAATTTCCCAGATTAACAGAAAAGAAAATTAATCATTTAATTTGTTCTATTTTAGAAAAAAAAAAAAGGAAGAAAGAATTAGGAACTACTTTGCTCAGCAGTATGGCCTCAATTCTGACAATATAACTGAAATGGATGAATATTTACACAAATATAAATTTCCCAGATTAACAGAAAAGAAAATTAATCATTTAATTTGTTCTATTTTAGAAAAAAAAAAAAGGAAGAAAGAATTAGGAACTACTTTGCTCAGCAGTATGGCCTCAATTCTGACAATATAACTGAAATGGATGAATATTTACACAAATATAAATTTCCCAGATTAACAGAAAAGAAAATTAATCATTTAATTTGTTCTATTTTAGAAAAAAAAAAAAGGAAGAAAGAATTAGAAACTGGAAAAAATTTTTTTACATTCAAGGATTCTGATAAAGACCTCATTACTAAAATATATAGATAAATGATTCAAATTTATAAGAATTCAAGCCATTCTTCAATTGATTCACATTGGTCAAAAATATGAACAGACAAATATCAGATGAAAAAATTGAGACCATCTCTAGTCATATGAAAAGATGTTCTAAATCATTATTGATCAGAGAAATGCAAATTAAGACAACTCTGTGTTACCACTATACACCTCAGATTGCTAAAATAACAGGAAAAGATAATGACGAATGTTGAAAGGGATATGGGAAAACTGGGACACTAATACATTGTTGATGGAATTGTGAATGGATCTAGCCATTCTGTAGAGCAATTTGGAATGATTCCCAAAGGGCTATCAAACTGTCCATACACTTTGACTCAGCAATATTTCTACTGGCTTTACATCCCTTAAAGGAGAAAAAGGAACCCACATGTGCAAAAATGTTTGTGACAACTTTTTTTTTTTTTGTAATGGCAAGAAACTAGAAACTGAGTGGATGCTCATCTGTTTGAGAATGGCTGGGTAAATTGTGGTATATGAATGTTATGGAATATTATTGTTCTGTAAGAAATGACCAGCAGGATGAATACAGAGAGGCTTGGAGAGACTTACATGAACTGATGCTAAGTGAAATGAGCAGAGCCAGGAGATCATTATATACTTCAACAACGATACTGTATGAAGATTATATTGATAGAAGTGGATTTCTTTGACAAAGAGACCTAACTCAGTTTCAATTGATCAATGATGGACAGAAGCAGCTACACCCAAAGAAAGAACACTGGGAAATGAATATAAACTGCTTGCATTTTTTTTCCCAGGTTATTTATACCTTCTGAATCCAGTTCTCCCTGTGCAACAAGAGAACTGTTCGGTTCTGCATACATATGTTGTATCTAGGATATACTGCAACATATTTAACATATATAGGAATGCTTGCCATCTAGGGGAGGGGGTAGAGGGAGGGAGGGGAAAAATCAAACAGAAGTGAGTGCAAGGGATAAAGTTGTAAAAAATTACATGGGTTCTGTCAATAAAAAGTTATCATAAAATAAATAAATAAACAAAAGAAGCTCTTTGCACAAATATTCTAGACTAAAACAAAAATATTTGGTGCACTCCAGAAGGCTTAGTTACCAAAAGTTGATAGAAGGGTATTTGAATTATAAAGTGAAAAAGTCCCAGGGAAAAAAAAGAAAGTAATTATCACACATTATCTGTATATAATAATGACCAAATCCTGTAACAACTCATTATTTGATTAAAAAGTACTTCAAAAATTGGAAAATAGTATGGAAAAAACTAGACATTGACCAGCACATATACCCTATACCATGATAACATCAAAGATTCATAATCTAGATATAAAGGGTGATATTACAAACAAATTAGAAGAAGAAAGAATAGTCTACTCCTCAGATTTGTGGAAAAGGAAGGAATTTATGTCCAAAGAAAAGCTAGTGTATACAATTAAATGAAAAAATGGACAATTTTGATTATATTAAATTGAAAAGGTTTTGTACAAATTAAAGCCAATGCAGACAAGATTAGAAAACAAGTGTTAAAACCGAGAAAAATAAATCTTTATATCTGTGTTATTATAAAAGCCTCATTTCTAAAATATTTAGATTTGAGTCAATATGTTATTGACTCAAGTCAATATTACTGACTTAATAATATAAGTTATTATTAACTTATAAGAATAAAAGCCAGTCTCCAATTGATAAATCATCAAAAGATAAGAGGATAATTTTTAGATGAAAAAATTAAAATCATTTCCAGGGACATGGATTAGATAAATTCAAAATAAGACAAAAGTAAGGTACTACTACACACCTCTCCCGTTGACTAAAATAACAAGAAAAGATAATGACAAATGTTGGAGGGGTGGGGGAAAACTGGGACACTAATACATTGATGTTGGAGTTGTGAATGGATACAATGATTCTGGAGAGCAATTTGGAACTAGACCTGGGCCAGTACTTCAAAGAGATTATAAAAAAGGGAAAGGGATCCACATCTACAAAAATGTTTATAGTAGTCATTTTTTGTGGTGCCAAGGAACTAGAAACTGATTGGATGCCCATCAGTTGGGAAATGGGTGAATAAATTATGGTATATGAATATAATGGAATATTATTGTTCGAAATGATCAGCAGGATAATTTCAGAGAGGCCTGGAGAGACTTACATGAACTGATTCTAAGTGAAATGAGTAGAACCAAGAGAACATTGTACATGGCAATACAGAAAGATTATGTGATGATCAACTGTGATAGACTTTGCTCTTTTCAGCAATGAGGTGATTCAGGATAATCCCAACTGATTTGTGATAGAGAGAGCTATCTGAATCCAGCAAGAGGACTATTGGGGACTGAATGTGGATCAGAACATAGCTTTTTTGAAATTTGTTGTTGTTGTTGTTTTATTTTTTAATGTTTTTATCTTTGATCTGATTTTTCTTGTGCAGCATGATAAATATGGAAACATGTATAGAAGAATTGTGTATGTTTAATATATATTGGGTTACTTGCTATTTAAGAGAAGACATGAGAAGATTAATTTGGAACAGAAGGTTTTACAAGGGTGAATGCTGAAAGCTATCTTTGCATGCAGTTTGAAAATAAAAAGCTATTAATTCAAAAATAAAATGGTAAAAATGAAAATTTCCATCCCTGACATGTAACAGTTAACATGGGGAAATCTTTCCATATTAAAAGAATATACTTGATGAATAAGTACTATATTTCTGTAAATTTTCTCTTGAAAATGGTTTGCATTCATACATCCCCTCCCCCCAAAATAATAATATTGTTTTATTTTCTCTACCTTGCTTTTTCTACTATTTCATTTTACCCTTTGGCTATCTGGGAATGCACAAACATATGTGTTACTTCTTTAAAAAAAAAAAAAGAGCGTTTTCTCCAATGTGCTTTTATCTTAAAAATCCAAACGCAAGGTTTATAATTCCTTTTAATATTTAAAAAAAGTGTTTTGTCCTATAAAATGTCTTCCTCATCACTATTCATAAACATTTACTTTATGTGTTTTACCTTTTTGAACTGTAGAGAGTGATTGAATGTTGATTTTTTCCCTTGCCACCATCTTTTAAATTTAATTAAAACTGATTTCTCAGGTTTCTTGGAAGGATTTTTAATCTAATCTATGAATGAGTCACTCCTAGATCTGACCATTAAAAATTTCTGGGAAATATTGCATTTAAATAAAACAGGCTTCATGGAAAATAAAGTTAAATGTTTCCATTTTACACTTCTTCTACACAAACACAGATACACATACTCATTACTCCAGGATAAATCATTGCACTCTAACATAAAAACAGACCAAATCATGTCTCTGTTTGTCAAACAAATATACATACATACATAAAACCAAAACCCAAATAAACACATTAACAAAAAAAAATCACATTTAACATTGAGGAATTCAAATTATCTTAGCAAAATTTGCCTATTATATACCTAAATATCTTGGACTATAGATATAAACATATTTCCCTTTCCTCATTAGAGTGTCTCATTTCTTGATAATTAACTGACTGAATCACACCAAATTAATAGAGCAAGTTAATGTTCACTGCTTTCAGCTACTTTATTAATTACCGTTCTTTAAGTTTGACTGAAAGCCAACTTACTGGTTTGTTGGGTTTGAGTCTTCCTATTGGTAGAGGTTTAACATGGGTTTGGTGGTAAGAATGGAAAAAAAGTATCTGCTTTACAGGTGGCGTATTACTTGACTATTTGATTTATTCAGAATGAGAAATCAACAATTCTCTACAAACTCAAGGAGGAAACAATAACATTAAACTATCATAGGAAGAAGCCACTCATGGCTATTTAATCAATCTTGAATGTTAGGGAAAACAGCACTTGAATTGTATGGTCTTAATTTTTTTTTTTTTTTTAACATTCCTTCCTTGATAGGATTCCAGACATTGTCATGTATATCAAAGAAACTCACCTATGCATTTGATTAAGGGAAAAGTTGTCCTTAGCTGTGTAATGTAGGATTCTACACTCATTTATTGACTTTCTTGTGTGCAAAGAACTAGAGTTTGGATTGCTACATGATTTTGTTTTAGTGCAAAGTTTTAGTTACATAAATAATTTTCATCTTATCAATCCCAGTTTCTTTTTTATCTCTTAAAACTATATATTAGATTTAGAAGTACCTTAGAAATCACTTATTGCAGGGGTTCATCATGTGACTCTTTAAGGAAAAAAAAAATATATATATGTATATTACTGATGACATATTGTAGTTTTTTGTTTTTGTTGTTGCTTGATTGTTTCTTCTCTTGCCTTGACCAAGTTACAATTTTTAAAGAAGTAAACAGTTATTGAGTAAGAAAAAATTTACTACTTGTAAATTGAAGGATTTTTTTTTACTTTTATAATAGTCAAAATAACCAAAAATAATGTGGTTTAATACTTGCAAAATTCCTAGATAGATGGGTCATTATTCCCATTGATTATTGAAATAAAATGGAAGAAAAATTAGGCAAAATAATTTTTCAAGGTCCATTGAAGTTCTCTTTACATTATGAAACACATATCTGATTCAATACTCTGAATATTTGTTAGTCATGAATTATTTAACTTTAGCAATTAATAAAGAAATAGTCCTTGCATTAGCTGTTAGAACAATATAATTAAGACAGAATATGGTAATTCACATGACAGTTAGAATGGAGATGACTTCATCTTGCATTTTACATTGGCTTGGGACACCCACTATACAATTTTGTATGTATGTATGTATGCATGTTGGTATTGAATATATCTATGCTTGTGACATGCACATTTTAATATATCTATGTTGTATGTACATATACAATATTCATAAATCTATTTTCACTTGATGATTGTGAAATACTTTCATTTTTATATACAGATGAAGCCTATTAACCTCTTTAGACCAGTTTTCTTATCACTAAAACAAGAAATAATCTGAGTTCCCTTTCAGCACTAAACTTATGAAACATAGATATATATGCACGATGTATCAATATGTATAAACACATATGTGTGTATGCTTTGTGCAAGTGTGTACATATGTACACAAACTCTCATGAAAATACATATGCATCATACAAACATATTAATATGCAAAAGCTTATAATGCTTATCTATACACACAGATTTTCCCATGCATATAACTAAATTTAAGTTTGTAATATAAAGATATATAGCATAGATAATTATATACAAACTATGTATATGTAAAATACATATACACACAAATTAAATATATATGTATATTACATATATACATATAAAAAGTTTTATTGTTGACATGTGTACTTGCATTTGTGTACTTTTGCACTTTGATAACTCTCATGTTTTCTTTAGTATTTCTGTTTATATCAGCAAGGTTGATATTATATTTACTGGACATTAAAAATTCTTTATTCAAGGAACAAATCACAATTTGTTATAATTCAGCATTGTCTATCCAAAGAATATAAACTCCTTATGGACAATCATTTTACTTTTAAAAAGTTCTACATAGGGACTAGTTCTCAGGGGCATTCAATGAATAATAATAGGCATAGTCTTTTTTTAATTAGCCTTTTCACCTTATAATGTATGGGTCCTGGATACTTTATCTGGTCATGATATTTTTTGATAATGATTTTGATCACAGCTGGATGGAAGCTGAATTTCACTAAAAAAATTCATTGCCTTCCCATCCTCTCTAGTAACTGAAACAGCATATGTTAAAGCAATGAGGCATGGAACACCCTCTGGGCTTTCATATGCCAGTGTAAAGAGAATGAATTTTAATGCCAGAAGTACAGAAGCCTGGTAAAAATGCAGATGTTCTGGGAGAATATCTTTCACTAGTTCATGGTTCCAGGTTGTCATCTGATGTTTATTGGACATCTCAAACATGAATAATGAGTATGATTTGCCCTGGGACTTTTTAAAGTAGACATCTTTGGCAAAGAGCAAGAACTACAAGGCTGACTTTGTTACAAAGATGTTAGAATCTGATTCAGAGCATCATTATGTTAAACAAAAAGTGTGTGTGTGTGTGTGTGTGTGTGTGTGTGTGTTGATTTAGAAATTTTAATACTACTTTTATATATGCATTAGTTATTTATATTTCAATTTTCTGTCACTGTGTTGACCCTACTATGTGTTTAGATAAACACACTAATTTTGATGCTAATATGAAGAGGCAAAAAATGGTAGAATATATGATTTAATTTACCCAATATTAGAGAAATTACAGCAAAAAGATATTTGTAGGAAAAGAGTCATTGTGGTAACAAATGGATGTGAATATATACATGCATATGTATGTATTTACAGCTATTTATTACAAAGAGAGTACAATAACACAAAGAAAGCATTAGATTTTTAATTTATTATCTAGATAAGCGATATTACTCCTAATTAAAAAAGCAAAATAGTTAAATATTATGATATGTTAATTATGCAAGTGTTGCCACTAGTGGACAAAAACAACATAAGGATTACATGTTTTTTTTTCTGTAAATTAAGTAAGCTTCACAAGAACATTAAAAAAATGCGAACCAGGAGAGGATATGCAAATAATTTTAGGATATTTTCATTGTTTAATACATTGAAAAATGAAAAAATATGATAAAAATCAAATGTGTCTAATCACCATCAACTCTTAATTAACTGATGATCTCCCAGAGCTACTACTGTGATCCATAGATAGTTATCATTATCTTTGCTTTCTTGTCCTCTCCACCTTCCCATTTCTCTACACCCCTGGCTTTACCTTTAGTGTAGGTGTTGTTTCCCCTGTTAATGTGTAAAATATTTGAGGATAAAGATTTACTCTTTTTTTTTTTGTATATCTAATACATAGAAACATGCCTGCAACACATTAGGTACTTAATATTTATTGATTATTAGCACAAAAATGTTCTGATCATCCATTTCATAGAAAACATAGTCCTTAGCTCTCTGCCACTGATAAAAGGGCATAAATAAGTCCATCAACTAGGAATGAAAAGTTACACTGCATTCCATATTACTCACACATACATATAAATATATGTACCATGTGTAAGAAATGTGGTTTTGTCTATGGACTTTTTTTTAGTTGTTTTTCCTGTTCCTTTTCATTTAAGTTCATGCTCTAAAATGTCATATGACAAAAGTGTATCTTTCATTACTCCACTCATTCTTTTATTAGATAAATAAAGACAGACAGATATACAGAGACAGAGACAGACAGATAAGAAACAGAGAAAAAGACAGAGACCCACAAACAGTGATAAGATAGAAGGACAAAAAATATATAGATATGTATATCCAACTAGACAGTATAGGAAACATAGAAATAAATAAGACATGATCTCTACCTTTCAGCATCTTGCATAATAGTAGTAGTGAAGAAACACCCAAAACAGCCTTTAAAAATAAACAATAAAACCTTCATTCCAGACTAAAAATCATGTTAAAATTAAAGATTTTAGTAACTATAATGTATAAATTTTTTCTTATAATTTCCTTTTTTGTCATTCAAACCTGATATGTCTTATCATGTTTTAATATTTATTTTGCCACAAACAAATATTCTACTTAAATTATGTATATTATGTCTTTTTGCACAACATAATTGCATGAAAGTCATATGTCACAATTTGTTCATCCATTTCCCAATTGATGGACATCCCCTCAATTATAATTCTTTACCACTATGAAAAGAGCAGCTATTAATATTTTTTGTAAATATAAATTGTATTCCTTTTAAATATATATTTTTGAGATGTGGAACTAGCAATCCCATTGCAAGGGCAAAGGGAAATTTTAGTTTTGTAGCCTTTGAAGAACTGTTCAAAATTGCTCTTAGAATAGATGGAACAATTCAAAATTTCACCAGCAGTGCATTAGTGTCTCAGTTTTCCTACCTTCCTCCATTTTCATTTCCTAAAATGTAAATCAAACTGATAGGTGTGAGATGGTACTACAAAGTAATTTTGGTATTTATTTCTCAAATCAATAGTCAGACTATTTTATATGAATAATGATAGATTTTATTTCTTTATTTAAAATGTGCCTGCTTATATCCTTTGACCATTTATCAACTGGGAAATGTTTTGTATTCTTGGAAATTTAATTCAGTTTTCTACATATCTTAGAAATGAGGCCATTATCAAAAAAAAAAATTGATGTAAACATTTTCCCCAATTTTCTGCTTTCATTGTACTCTTGAATGAATCAATTTTATTTGTGGAAAACCTTTTTAATTTAAAGAAATTAAAATTATCCAATTTATATCTTGAAATGTTCCACATGATATTTGGTCATGAATCCTTCTTTTATCTATATACCTGATAGGCAAACTATTCTATGCTCCTCTAATTTGCTTTTGGCAATCATCCTTTGTTTTAAATCATGAATCCCATACTGATATTATCTTTGTATATGATTTAAGCAGGGGGCTTCTCCTAATAGATCTGCTTAATTAGTTCCAAGTTATTTGAAGAAATTCTTTAGGCAATTCTGCTAAAATCTTCTAGTATTGAGAATCAATACCATTTGGTAAAAACTCCTAAATTAAATATTTTTAGTATTTAGTTAATATGGTGAAAACCTGTTCAAACCTTATGGATCTAGTCCCATAGACATATAAGAAGAATATCAACTTAGGAATCCATAATTCAATTGAAACTTCTGAGAATTTCAGTTTAGTTGTAGAATTTACTTTTTATCTTTAGTTAAATCTATCAGTTGATACAGATGATGACATAAAAAAACTGAAGAATCTTTAGTAAGGATACATGAGTGTTGGAATCCTTACAAACTGCTAACTAATCAGAGTTGATCTGATCTTACAAGAAGATTTTGGGCAGAACCTGAAACAAGGTACTAAGTAGAACTAATTAATACAAGGCTTGTGTTCACACCTTTACTCATTGGAGTTCAATGAGTTCGCACCTCCCTTGAAGCTCTTTGGGCCAAAGAGCACTATGGGAGAAAACCCATAATCCCTCTCTCTCGTATCCCACAATTCCTCCCTCTTGGATAAAAGAAACAGACAGAGGCTCTTGGTCAGATTTCAGTGGAGTTACACCAGAAGCCCTCTCTCCGCGGCAAGGCAAGAGAGAATACATTTTCCACTTGGCTGGCTGGTGGCAGACGAAGAGTTTTCAGAGGATAAAGCTATGAGTGGAGAGTTCAGTGGACAACCAGATTCATCTTCATCTCACACCACTGTAGCTGGTGGCTGGGCTCCTGCACGCCCCCCACTGAGACCAAGCTGGTCTGAAAGACTCACCAGAAAGCTAGCCGAGCCCCAAGAGAAGGAGACAAGAGATTCATTCTATCTCTGTGTTGGTCGGAGGCTGAAGAAAGCAGAGGCAGAGGCTGAAGGACAGAACCTTTGGATTTGGAGACATCCAGAGGGCTCTAAGCTAAACCGGCTGTGTTTTGAGAAGAACAAGAACTCCAACATTTGAACTCATAACACATGAGGATCATTTAAAATGAATTATTTTGTTTCTTACTATTATCAGATATCAACTTTAAAATAAGGGGGAAAGGATGTGATTTAAATCATGTTTTAAGTTATTGATGACATTTTATATTTTTGTTGCTGATTCAATTTTCAGTTGTGTCTGACAGATTGAGAGCCCATTTTCAGTTTTCTTATAAGATATCCTTAAGTAGTTTTATATTATCCTTCTTTAGATCTTTTTATAGATGAAGAAACTGATATCAACAGAATTAATACATGTGTGAGGCCAGAATTAAATTTAGGAAGATGACAGACCTTATTTCATACATGAATATATTACTTATGCCATTTTGATCATAAGCCTAAAAACCATTTTATTTAGTTGCATATTGTATGGATTTGATTCAGATTAAAATAGATTCAGATAGTTAATTCATATTCAAATAGCAAAATCTTTCATACTTGTATCCTATTATAACGACTCAGTTGTATTAGTATCAATGTAATAATTCATAGATTTGGTATTGCAATAACAAAAACTTCTACTGTTCACCTGTCCTGATTATAGAAAGTTGCAGTTAAAGAAAAGAGGAGTGACATGACTAGTGACTTGTACCTTCAAGAATAAAAAGAGACCTGACATAATCATAATAAAGAGGAAAGCTTCTGTTTAATTGCTGGATAAAACCATGGTTAAAATAATCAAGCACCACAGTTCAACATTATTCTTAATACAATTCAAAATATTTTGTCTCAACTAGCAAACTTTTTTTAACTGTGGTTTAAGATTAGAATATAATTTTTTCTCACTTTACCATAGCAGCCAACAATAAGTACATAGAGGATATATTTTTTTTACTTTTTATTATTCCTTTCATAATTAAGAATAATGATATTTTGGAGTTTCACAAAACACTGAATAATGATGGTTCATTCAATAATCCAACAAAATACTGAGTACTTATGCTTTCAGAATATCAGATATCTTTTTTTTTAATAGTAAAAATGCTATGTTGTGGTCTACACTCAGTTCCCATAGGCCTCTCTCTGGGTATAGGTGGCTTTCTCCATCACTGAACAACTAATCATCTCGTTGTTGAAGAGAGTCACAAACATCAGAATTGATAGACATCTAGTCTTGTTATTGCTGTGTCTAATGGTAATGCCAGAGAAACTGAGGCAAGACAAAGATCACAGAGTATTTAATCATTTATTTAAAAGGGAGAGGTTTACTGGGACCAAATGGATCCATGGTTTGGGTACCAGGAATGAGACTATCGACTCCAAGAATCCAGCAAATAATATGAGTTCTTAATGACCTATATACATGTGGCTCTGACACAAAGGGTAGACTGAGGCAGGGCAGAGTCAGGATGTTGAGAGCGGGAATGGAACTCTGACAGGGTGGGGTGAGCCACTGGAGATGGGGATGACATAATGGGAGGAGGCACCCTGGAGATGGGGAGAGGTATTCTGATATTCTAAAATATAAAATCTTTTATCCTTATTAAATATTATGATTAACAGGGAAAGGAGGTTTTGCAGGATTGAGCAGAACAATTTAGGGAGACTGAGTCAGGATTATTAGGGAAACTGAGTCAGGACAATAAAAGAGAACTGTAGCATAAAATTCCATACTCTCTCTCTTCTGAATATTCAAATCATTTTATTACCTTCTTCTAGAAGTTCTTAGCACCATAATTTTGAACAACCCTATGTAAATCAAATAAACCAAAATAAAACTAGAAAAATGCAAGGACTTAAGGCAAGGGCCAGTCTCTCCCTGATAACCCCAGAGTTATTAGCAAAGTCCTCCCTGTTGCAGAAATATCAGGTCTTCTGCAGTTGGGGAGCATCTCAGTCAGAGAATCCAGTTTGAGATGGACAATTCATTGTGAGTTAGGTCTGGGGTCATTTGTGCATTTAACTCAGCCTTTATTTATATTGGGAGTAGCAGTGCTCAAAACAGACCTGCTACCCATGCTAAGAGGGCACCCCAAGTCTGTCAGGGGCTCCAAAGAGGAGAAAAGTGGGGCCTGGAGCAGCTCCACCTGTCCCCTCTCAATAGAACAGGAGCTGCTATTAGGATCCAGATTTCTGAACAAATTATGCGATTAGACCAAGGCAGGCAACCCCAAAGTATAAGAGGTCTGCTACAAAATTGCAAGGTCCTTTGAGAATGCTGAAATACTAATTAAGGACCTGGGGTAACAGGAGTGGAGACACAGATTAGAGAGACTGCTAGTCCCAAGACAGGTGTCTTATTTCTGTTTCTTTCTTTAAAAATAATCCCCAAAACTGAGTATGCTAGGGCAATTCCAACAGAATAAAGTGTTTCAAAGTTAACGCATAACCAGCAAATTATAGTCCAGTGAATTTTAAGCAAGGAGTAAAAACGAAAAAGACTGTTTAAATAATTTCCAACTCAATGTAAACTAATGAGATAGGGGGTGGGGCAGAGGTGCCTAAGAAAAATACATTATTCTTAATACAATTCAAAATATTTTGTCTCAACTAGCAAACTTTTTTTAACTGTGGTTTAAGATTAGAATATAATTTTTTCTCATTTTACCATAGCAGCCAACAATAAGTACATAGAGGATATATTTTTATTACTTTTTATTATTCCTTTCATAATTAAGAATAATGATATTTTGGAGTTTCACAAAACACTGAATAATGATGGTTCATTCAATAATCCAACAAAATACTGAGTACTTATGCTTTCAGAATATCAGATATCTTTTTTTTTAATAGTAAAAATGCTATGTTGTGGTCTACACTCAGTTCCCATAGGCCTCTCTCTGGGTATAGGTGGCTTTCTCCATCACTGAACAACTGTAACTGATATGAATCATCTCGTTGTTGAAGAGAGTCACAAACATCAGAATTGATAGACATCTAGTCTTGTTATTGCTGTGTCTAATGGTAATGCCAGAGAAACTGAGGCAAGACAGAGATGACAGAGTATTTAATCATTTATTTAAAAGGGAGAGGTTTACTGGGACCAAATGGATCCATGGTTTGGGTACCAGGAATGAGACTATCGACTCCAAGAATCCAGCAAATAATATGAGTTCTTAATGACCTATATACATGTGGCTCTGACACAAAGGGTAGACTGAGGCAGGGCAGAGTCAGGATGTTGAGAGCGGGAATGGAACTCTGACAGGGTGGGGTGAGCCACTGGAGATGGGGATGATATAATGGGAGGAGGCACCCTGGAGATGGGGAGAGGCATTCTGATATTCTAAAATATAAAATCTTTTATCCTTATTAAATATTATGATTAACAGGGAAAGGAGGTTTTGCAGGATTGAGCAGAACAATTTAGGGAGACTGAGTCAGGATTATTAGGGAAACTGAGTCAGGACAATAAAAGAGAACTGTAGCATAAAATTCCATACTCTCTCTCTTCTGAATATTCAAATCATTTTATTACCTTCTTCTAGAAGTTCTTAGCACCATAATTTTGAACAACCCTATGTAAAGCAAATAAACCAAAATAAAACTAGAAAAATGCAAGGACTTAAGGCAAGGGCCAGTCTCTCCCTGATAACCCCAGAGTTATTAGCAAAGTCCTCCCTGTTGCAGAAATATCAGGTCTTCTGCAGTTGGGGAGCATCTCAGTCAGAGAATCCAGTTTGAGATGGACAATTCATTGTGAGTTAGGTCTGGGGTCATTTGTGCATTTAACTCAGCCTTTATTTATATTGGGAGTAGCAGTGCTCAAAACAGACCTGCTACCCATGCTAAGAGGGCACCCCAAGTCTGTCAGGGGCTCCAAAGAGGAGAAAAGTGGGGCCTGGAGCAGCTCCACCTGTCCCCTCTCAATAAAACAGGAGCTGCTATTAGGATCCAGATTTCTGAACAAATTATGCGATTAGACCAAGGCAGGCAACCCCAAAGTATAAGAGGTCTGCTACCAAATTGCAAGGTCCTTTGAGAATGCTGAAATACTAATTAAGGACCTGGGGTAACAGGAGTGGAGACACAGATTAGAGAGACTGCTAGTCCCAAGACAGGTGTCTTATTTCTGTTTCTTTCTTTAAAAATAATCCCCAAAACTGAGTATGCTAGGGCAATTCCAACAGAATAAAGTGTTTCAAAGTTAACGCATAACCAGCAAATTATAGTCCAGTGAATTTTAAGCAAGGAGTAAAAACGAAAAAGACTGTTTAAATAATTTCCAACTCAATGTAAACTAATGAGATAGGGGGTGGGGCAGAGGTGCCTAAGAAAAATACATTAGTTTCCACAATTTCCTAACCAGTTTCTTCCTCCATTTCTTTTCTAGTGTACAGGAATTTTCAAATAACCATTCCACATATAACTCCTAAGAGTGAATCAAAATTCCTATATGTAACAGACTAGTACAGTAAGTTTCTTAAAAATCCCTCAAACATAACAGCTATAGTTAGTTTTAACAAATCCATTCCAAATTTTAAACATACAGCAAAAGATGACCCTATCAGGATTCCTAAATTCCCCCATATCAGTCCATCAGGGGTAAGGGATGATGCCTTATTCAAAAACTGCTTCAGGCTGGGCACTGGCAGGAGACTCTCAGTCCATGCAGGGGATACATGTGGTATGGCCTGGTGTGCTAGCAATCAAAGCTGATTTAGGTCCCAGAAGCAAGTCAATACCTGTAAGTTGAACAAAATCTAGAACAAAAACCACAAATCTAACAAATAAAGGTTAGGACAAGCTGATACAAAATGTGAAGAGGTCAGTATGAATTGGCTGACAGCTTATTAGATTTTCTTCACAGGACAAGCAAAAGGCTGTCAGTTATAATCTCGATAGATAAAACAGTAGTGAGACTTTTGTCCTTTCATTAGTTAGAAACCTTTAAAAAAAAAAAAAAAACTTGAATATCCAGACACAATATCCAATAACAGATAGATGATCAGACTAAATACTTATTTGTTCAAGTATTTAGTATATAATAATTATATGTAACCAAGTTGGAAACAGCAAACTATAACATATAACCATATTGGAAATAGCAAGGTATGACATAATTGAATTGCATAAACAGTTTCTTATTGACCATTGCTCTAATTATAAAAATTAGTTACAGGAGGAAAAATGCTGAGACATAACTATAACATAACATAAACAATCAAAACTGATCCCTAAGCTGATACAGGATAAATAAGACACTTTAACCCAGTTTACACCAGATAATTACACCAGAGCTTTAAAACACCCAAATAATATTAATTACAAGCTCTAGAAATTTTTACTTCAAATAACAAATCCCATTAACCAAAGTTTCAAATTAATCCTAAACAGATATTTATACCTTATATTTATAACAGTAAGAATTTCTCTGTAAGTTCACTTCTTTCATATCTAAGTAGACAGTTTCATAAGTGAACATTATACATACAAATCATTTTGCTTTAAAATACATACATAGACAAATATTTCAAATTGCATATTGTCCATAAAAAACTTAAAAGAATGAAAAAATATTATTTTCAGAGGCTTTTTAAATGACCTCAGATTAACCTAATACAATCAATTAAAACTTAGAATATACTATATAGAATATCCTAATACCACATTAAAAAAAAATCCAAGAGGTTCTTAAAACTGTTAAGCTTTTAGAAATACCATAACCTCATATTGATAACAGTAATAAATTTGTTTCAGCAAGTTCACAAGTTATTTTTCATATTTAACAGAAACATTTTCAAAAGGACAAAGAAACACTATTTTTTCAGAAACCCTTTAAATGATTGGCATAACCTTAGGATACAATTAATTAAACTTATACAGAATACCCAATTCCACCTAAAAGAATCTGAAAGATTCTTAAAAATATTCTTTAAACAGTAGAAGCAATTAATATTTGAACCAGCAAGGAGCTGCAGTTTGTTAAAACAAACAAACAAACAAACAAACAAAAAAACACCATCTTAATGGAGGAAGGGGGGTTAAATTGTCCCTTTCCACTTGGTTGCCCTTCCCCCATTCCACCATGCTTCCTGACCCCAACTTCTCACAGCTAATCTTTTAGGGTACTATTTCCCCCAGCATCCAATCTGCTAGCTAAAGACAGGCCCCAACCTCATGGGATATCTCCTTTTCCTGTCTCTTTCCTCCCAATGCCTACTTGCTCAAATATATATATCAGCAGCGCTGACAAATTTTTAAGGCATAACTCATAGTTGACAAATTACCCAATACTTCTAAAAAGCAACGTAGCATCTAAGTAGGGAGATACAAACATGACCTCCAAAGGTAAGCTACTGGCATTTTGTTTTAATAACTTATAGTTTAACTTAAAATCCAACCAATTGCAGCTTTAAATTCCCAATAATTTAAAACTGCTTTTCCCACATTTCAAATAATGAATTTCATTAAACAGCATAGTTTTTCTTTCTTTCCCTCTAGCTCAACGTGGCTATTATTATCAATGGACTTCTCCTAAGCTCCAACTTTGGCAAGAGTTGGCACCTTTAGAAAAGTCAGACCTAATTACATTAGGTAATGTCTACCTAATTAGAGACATAGGACCCCTTTCAGGCAAGTTAACAGAACAATCAATTGTTCTTTCAAGATCTTATACTTAAAGATAACTAAATCTAGCCTGTATAAGCAACAGAAAAAAAATATTTCCCACAATTTAAAAACTGCCCAAAAGAATCTCATAATAAATCTGCCATGCAAAGGCAATAGTAAAATTATTTCCCAGAATTTCAGAATCATCCTAAAATTCCTAGTCAAATGTTTTCTCCATCCTGAGTTTCAATCACATAAGGTTTTATATCCTTTTACTCTAGCAGGTTCTGAAAACCTGTTCCAAGGGGGAAAAAAATCAGCCAGTTTAAAAATACTTACAAATTAGTGCAATAAAGTTAAAAGCAAATCACAAGCAAATTTTATACTAAGTACAGTTGCAACACTGAAATAACCAATACCCAAATCTCTTAATCATTTTTCTTAAAAATTTAGCAAAGCTCTTAAATTAACAATACAGACAGATAAATCACCCACAACACAGAACACAAGTAACACAGACATAGACTATGCAATTATAACATTAAAGAAAACATTTAACACAGAGACTAGGGGTTATCTGGAAACCTTAGAATAGACCCAAGGGAAGTTGTTTCAGCTAGAGAATCTTCCTCCAGAATCCAAACAGAGCCTTTTTAGGCTTTCAAGTCCCAGTTTGGTGCATATCTCTGCCTTCAAAACCAGAGCCAGATGGTGTCTTAAAAGCTCACCCAGATTTATACTCTAGAATGCCCCAGAGTTGTGCCAACTGGCACACAGAACCAGATATGTCTTAGGAGACACACAGGTAGTACCACATAATGTTCTATTGACATTTCCCAGAGTTGCATGGCTCATTAGCCCAACTTTTTCTGGGGACCCAGATTTGCTAGCAATCAGACCAGATAGAAAACTTACCTTACAGGGATTTAAAACCAGATTCTCCCTTGGCCAAATGGAGGGGCCCACCATCAGGTGTAAGGCATAGTTGTGGCTGGAAACTGCTCTTTCCTAGAAACTCTGGGAAAAAAAAATCCGGAGGGCCAGCCTCTCCAAGCAAAGGACCCAGATCCCCAGCCACCCTGAGGCCGAAGGCAGAGACCCAGATGCCATTATTCTCTAATCCTGCTCTCATTTCCTAATATCTCCGTAGGAAGCCTCCAAAATGTAATACCAGGGAAACTGAAGCAAGACAGAGATTAGAGAGTATTTAATAATTTATTTAAAAGGGAGAGATTTACTGGGACCAAATGGATCCATGGTTTGGTCTCAGGACAAAATGAGACTATCATCTCTAAGAATCCAGACAACAATGAGAGTTCTCCATGATATATATATATGCAGGTGGCTCAGGGGATAGACTGAGGCGGGGGTGGGGGGTGGGGATCAGGGTGCTAATAGTAGAAACTGGACTCTGGCAGGGTGGGGTGAGCCACTGGAAATGGAGATGACATAATGGGGAGAGGCACCCTGGAAGTGGGGAGAGGCATCGTGATAAGATGGTATCTGATATTTTGATAGCTTGGGATGGGGAGAGGCATTCTGATATTCTAAAATATAAGATCTTTTAGCTTTATCAAATATTCTGATTAAAAGAGAGGGGTGGTTTGCAGGATTGAGCAAAACATATCATAAACTGAGGTAAGAAAAATTTGAGAAACTGAGGTAGGACACTTTAGGAAGACTGAGTCAGAATAATTAGGGAAAGTGAGTCAGGACAATAAAAGAGAACTGTGGCATAACATAATGATCTCCTGGGTTCTGCTCATTTCACTTAGCATTGGTTCATGTAAGTATCTCCAAGCCTCTCTGTATTCATCTGGCTGGTCATTTCCAACAGAAAAAATAATATTCCATAACATTCATATACCACAATTTACCTAACCATTCTCCAATTGATGGGCATCCATTCAATTTCCAGTTTCTAGCCACTACAAACAGGGCTGCCACAAACATTTTGGACATACAGGTCCCTGTCTCTTCTTTAGTATCTCTTTTGGGTATAAGCCCACTAGTAGCACTGTTGGACCAAAGGGTATGCACAGTTTTATAACTTTTTGGGAATAATTCCAGATTGCTCTCCAGAATGGTTGGATTCGTTCACAACTCCACCAACAATACATTAGTGAGCTAGTTTTCCCTCATCCCCTCCAACATTCATCATTATTTTTTTTCCTTTAATCTTAGCCAATCTGACAGGTGTGTAGAGGTATCTCAGAGTTGTCTTAATTGGCATTTCTCTGATTAATAATGACTTGGAGCATCTTTTCATATGGCTAGATATAGTTTCAATTTCATCATCTGAAAATTATCTGTTCATATCCTTTGACCATTTATGAATTGGAGAATGGCTTGATTTCTTATACATTAGAGTAAATTCTCTCTATATTTTGGAAATGAGGCCTTTATCAGTACCTGTAACTGTGAAAATGTTTTCCCAGTTTATTGCTTCCCTTCTAATATTATTTGCATTAGTTTTGTTTGTACAAAGGCTTTTTAATTAGATGTAATCAAAATTTTCTATTTTGTGATCAATAATGATCTTTAGTTCATCTTTGGTCACAAATTTCTTCCTCCTCCACAAGTCCATAATTCCTACTTGGGCATAGTGTATTATGCTGGGCATGATTTTCTGTAATCTTTTTGCTAATATCTTACTTAAGATTCTAGCATCAATATTCATTAGGGAGATTGGTCTATAATTTTCTTTCTCTGTTTTCAACCTACCTGATTTAGGTATCAGTACCATGTCTGTGTCATAAAAGGAATTTGGTAGGACTCCTTCAATCACTATTTTTTCAAATAGTTTATATAGCATTGGAATTAATTGTTCTTTAAATGTTTGGTAGAATTCACATGTAAATCCATCTGGTCCTGGGGATTTTTTCTTAGGGAGTTGTTTAATAGCTTGTTCTATTTCTTTTTCTGAGATGGGACTGTTTAGGATATTTACTGCTTCCTCTGTTATTCTGGGCAAACATATTTTTGAAGGTCTTCTTCCATTTCCTTTAAGATGTCAAATTTATTGGCATAAAGTTGGGCAAAGTAACTCCTAATTATTGCTCTAATTTCCTCTTCATTAGTGATGAGTTCCCCTTTTTATTTTTAAGAGTAACAATTTGAACACTTAACACCATATACCAAGATAAGATCAAAGTGGGTCCAAGACCTAGGCATAAAGAACGAGATTATAAATAAATTAGAGGAACATAGGATAGTTTATCTCTCAGACTTGTGGAGGAGAAAGAAATTTGTGACCAAAGATGAACTAGAGACCATTACTGATCACAAAACAGAAAATTTTGATTACATTAAATTAAAAAGCCTTTGTACAAATAAAACTAATGCAAACAAGATTAGAAGGGAAACAACAAACTGGGAAAACATCTTCACAATTAAAGGTTCTGATAAAGGCCTCATTTCCGAAATATATAGAGAAGTGACTCAAATTTATAAGAAATCAAGCCATTCTCCAATTGATAAATGGTCAAAGGATATGAACAGACAATTTTCAGAGGATGAAATTGAAACTATTACCATTCATATGAAAGAGTGTTCTAAATCATTATTGATCAGAGAAATGCAAATTAAGACAACTCTGAGATACCACTACACACTTGTCAGATTGGCTAAGATGACAGGAAAAAATAATGATGAATGTTGGAGGGGATGCGGGAAAACTGGGACACTAATGCATTGTTGGTGGAATTGTGAACGAATCCAACCATTCTGGAGAGCAATTTGGAATTATGCCCCAAAAATTATCAAATTGTGCATACCCTTTGATCCAGCAGTGTTTCTATTGGGCTTATATCCCAAAGAAATACTAAAGAAGGGAAAAGGGACCTGTATGTGCCAAAATGTTTGTAGCAGCCCTGTTTGTATTGGCTAGAAATTGGAAAATGAACGGATGCCCATCAATTGGAAAATGGCTGGGTAAATTGTGGTATATGAATGTTATGGAATATTATAGTTCTGTAAGAAATGACCAGCAGGATGAATACAGAGAGGACTGGCGAGACTTACATGAACTGATGCTAAGTGAAATGAGCAGCACCAGGAATTCATTATACACTTCGACAACGATATTGTATGAGGACATATTTTGATGGAAGTGGATTTCTTTGACAAAGAGACCTGAGTTTCAATTGATAAACGATGGACAAAAGCAGCTACACCCAAAGAAAGAACACTGGGAAATGAATTTGAACTATCTGCATTTTTGTTTTTCTTCCCGGGTTATTTATACCTTCTGAATCCAATTCTCCCTGTGTAACAAGAGAACTGTTCTGTTCTGTAAACATATATTGTATCTAGCATATACTGCAACATATCTAACATATATAAGACTGCTTGCCATCTAGGGGAGGGGTGGCGGGAGGGAAGGGAAAAATCGGAACAGAAACGAGTGCAAGGGATAATGTAAAAAAATTACCCTGGCATGGATTCTGTCAATATAAAGTAATTATTAAATAAAATTTTAAAAAAAAGAGTAACAATTTGATTTTCCTCTTTCCTTTTTTAAATCAGATTTACTAGGCTTTGTCTATTTTGTTGGTTTTTTCATAGAACCAACTCTTAGTTTTATTAATTAATTCAATGGGTTTTTTTCTTTACTTTTAATTTTATTGATCTCTCCTTTGATTTTTAAAATTTCAAATTTAGTATTTGACTGGGGGTTTTTAATTTGTTCCTTTTCTAGCATTTTTAGTTGCAAGCCCAATTCATTAACCTTCTGTTTCTTTATTTTATGCAAGTAGGTCTCTAGAGATAGGAAATTTCTCTTTATTACCTCTTTGGCAGCATCCCACACATTTTGATATGACATCTCATTATTGTCATTTTCATGGGTGAAATTATTAATTATGTCTATGATTTACTATCTCACCCAATCATTCTTTAGAATGAGATTATTTAGTTTCCAATTATTTTTGGTCTATTTTCCCCTGGATTTTTGTTGAATGTAATTTTCATTGCATCATGATCTGAAAAGGATGCAATTACTATTTCTGCCTTACTGCATTTGAGTTTGAGATTTTTATGTCCTAATTTATGGTAAATTTTTGTATACGTTCCATGAACTGCTGAAAAGAAAGTGTGTTCCTTTCTGTCTCCCTTTAGTTTTCTCCAGAGATCGTCTTTGACTTCTTTGTTATTTATTTTGTGGTTTGATTTATCTAATTCTGGAATGCAAAGTTGAGATTTCCTACTATTATAGTTTTGCTGTCTATTTCTTCTTGCAGATCTCTTAATTTCTCGTTTAAGAAATTAGATGCTACTCCACTTGGTGCATATATGTTTAATATAGATAGTGCTTCATTATCCATGCTACCCTTTAGCAAAATATAATGCCCTTCCTTATCTCTTTTAATTAGATCATTTTTTTTGCTTTAGCTTGATCTGAGATCAGGATGGCTACCCCTGCTTTTTTGACTTCACCTGAAGCATAGTAGATTTTGCTCCAACCTTTTACTTTTAACCTGCATGTATCTCCCTGCTTCAGGTGTGTTTCCTGTAAACAACATATTGTAGGATTCTGGCTTTTAATCCATTCTGCTAACCGCTTCCTCGTTATGGGGTAGTTTACCCCATTCACATTTATGGTTAAAATGACCAATTCTGTATTACTTACCATCTTGTTAACCCCTGTTTATGCTTTTCTTCCTTCTTTCCCCCTTATCCCCCTTCCCAGTATTAAACTTGTGAGCACCACTTGCTTCTCACACCCCTCTCTTTTTAGTATCCCTCCCCCTGCCTTAGATTTCCTTCCCCTATATTACCCCTTTCCCTCCCCGTTTCCATATTCCCTTCTGCTTAGCTTATTCCTTCCCTTTTCACTTTTCCCTTCTCACTTTTCAATGAGGTGGGAGAAGTTTCACCATAAATTGAATATGTCTAAAATTTTTCTCTTAAAGCCAATTCTGAAGGCAGTAAGATACCCACTATATTCATTCCCCTCCATTCTTTCTCTCAGATATTGAATTTGAAACAAGTTTGTATAATATGATCGTGCTCTCTGGGAGCAGGTTTCTTGGGGAGGTTTCTGGAAGCAGCCTTAGTTTCCATTCAAAGTGATAATCACTTCAAATGCAGTCAGCCAGCTGATAAAATCCAAACGTTTATTTTCTCCTTCCAAGTCTTATCTCTTTCTTAGCGGCCTCTCTCCCTCCTTGGTTCCAAGAGCTCTTCCAGATTGTCTTTTAGCTCTTCCAGCTTTTGTCTCCAACTCGAGCCTTCTCAATCTCCCAGAGTGCTCTTTGGCCCTGAGAGTTTCTTGCTTATATGCTGTATACTGAGTACACACCAATCATTTTATCACTGGGAAACCATATTTGTTGTAGGATTAAATCAATTCTAAACTAGATTTAAACATTGTCTCCTCAATTCCATTTAGTACCTTGTTTCCTTTGCTTCTTCATGAGATGTAGTAACCCCACTTCACCATTTTTCTGGTACAATGTCCTTTCTATATCTAGTTTCTAGAACAAGGTATACATGTATTCTTTATACATCTTTATAGCAGAAATATAGTTGCCAAGATTAATCTTTACCTTTTTAGATTTCTCTTGAGTTCTATATTTGTAGATGAAACTTTTTGTTAAGTTCTGGCTTTTTCATCAAAAATAGGTGAAATTTGCTTACTTCGTTGAATATCCATCTTCTTCCCTGGAAAAAGATGCTCACTCTAGCTGGGTGAGTTATTTTTGGTTGCATACCAAGTTCCTTAGCCTTTCAGAATATCATATTCCAGGCCCTTCGATCCTTTAATGTGGAAGCTGCTAGATGCTGGGTGATCCTTTTTGTGGCTCCTCGATACTTGAATTGGGTTTTTCTACCCGCTTGCAGTATTTTTTCCTTCGTCTGAGGGTTCTGGCATTTGGCCACTATAGTTCTTGGTGTTTTGATTTTAGGATCCCTTTCATTAGGTGATCGATGAATTCTTTCCATGTCTATTTTACCCTCTGTTCCTATGACTTCTGGGCAGTTTTCTTTGATAATTTCCTGGAAAATAGTGTCCAGGCTCTTGTTTTCATCATGCTTTTCTGGGAGTCCAATGATTCTCAGATTGTCTCTCCTGGATCTGTCTTCCAGGTCTGTTGTTTTCCCCAGAAGGTATTTCACATTCTTTTTCCATTGTTTGATTTTTTTTGGATTTGTTTGACTGATTCTTCTTGTCTCCTCGAGTCATTCAATTCCAATTGTTCAATTCTGATTTTCAATGAAGTATTTTCTTCACTCACTTTTTTTAATATCTTTTTCTAATTGTCCAATTGAGTTCTTTTGTTCTATGGAATTTTTTTCCATTTCGCCAATTTTGTTTTTTAGAGAGCTATTTTTTGTTTCCAGTTCACTAATCCTATTTTTCAAGGATTTGATTTCTTTATCCACTCTGTCTTTAAATGAGTGGGATGACTTCTCCAGCCTCTCTTGCCAAGCCTCCTTCTCCTTTTCCCCTTTTTCTTCTAGCTCTCTTGTGAGAGCCTTTTTAATTATTTCTATGAGGTTCATCTGTGCTGTGGAACAGATGATCTCCTCCTTTGGGGATTCACCTGGAGACTGTCTGTTTTTAGTCTCCTCAGGGTTTTTGAGTCTGCTCTCTATCTGTACAGAAGCTGTCAAGGGTTAAAGTCCTCTTCAATTTTTTGCTCATTTTGTCAGAGAAGAATCAAAGACAAACTAGCAAAAAGAAAAAAAAAGAAAAAACCCTAAATGGAATCTGCTTTTTTTAGGGGAGGGGCTGGGTGGTGTTACCGAGCTTCCTCTACAGACTGCGGGGCAGCAGTGAGGCACTAGTAGGACTGTGTTGTGCCTGCGCTCTGAGATCCGAGAGCATGCTGAGACATTGTGGGGGAGGGGTGGCCAGGTCCCAAGAGACTCCAGCTGTTCCAGGTTGTATTCTTCACCCTCTGGTGTTTTTAGCTTCTCTGCTGGGCTGCTGGCTTGCTGCCAGGGCAAAGTATCCAATCCTGTAGCAAAGTTCTTCCCGCAGAGACGGCTGCAATCACACCCCACCCCACTCCAATCTGCTCGGCTGTGAGCTGCGTGCCATGCTCTCAGCTGCCTGCCCGCAGCCTGCACCTGATCTAAAACCGTCCCCACTCTTGCGCAAAAACAGACCTTTCTTGGTGAATCTCAAGGATGTCTTCTCTTGGTAACTATTTGTGGGTTTTTTTTTCAGTCAAGCATTAATTCAGAGGCTTGTAATGAAATGGATAGTGAGAGAAAACGCAGAGCTACACAGCTGTGTGCCTCCTCTCCACCATCTTGGCCAGAAGCCCGAATTTTATTGTTCTGTAAGAAACTACCAACAGGATGATTTCAGAGAAGTCTGGAAAGTCTTTACATGAACTGATGCTAAGTGAAATGAGTAGAACCAGAAGATCATTATACACAGGAACAACAAGACTATACAATGAACAATTCTGATGGATGTAGCTCTCTTCAACAATGAGATTCAAACCAGTTCCAATTGTTCAGTGATGAAGAGAGCCATCTATACCCAGAGAGAGAACTGTGGTAACAGAGTGTGGACCACAACATAGCATCTTTTCTGTTGATGTTTTCTTGCATTTTGTTTACTTTCTCGGATTATTTTTTCTTCATTACCCATTTTTTTTTTGTGCAGCAAAATAACTGTATAAATATGTATATGTAGATATTGGACTTAACATCTATTTTAAAATATTTAGCATGTATTAGACTATTTGCCATCTAGGGGAGAGAGTGGGGAGAAAGAGGACAAATTTGGAACAGAAAGTTTTGCAAGGGTCAATACTGAAAAATTACCCAAGCATATGTTTTGTAAATAAAAAAAAAAAAGCTTTAATAAAATCTCAAAAAAATAAATATATTTTAAAAAGAGTTAATGTAGTTTATGAAGAATGTAAAAATATCTCATTTATGCTTTACAATAACCCTGAGACATATTGCTATTGTTAACCTTGTTTTACAGATGAAAATACTGAGGTAACAGAGAAACTGAGTACCTTGCCCAGGATCATCAAGCTAGTAAGTCTATGAAGCAGAATTTTAATTCAGATTCTTTTGAATCCAAGTTCATTGCTTTATCTCACTATTATCTTCAGTTTTTCCTATACTCTCTTGGTGCCCTGCATTTTTCTAAATACTGAAGATACAAAAATATAGAAAAATGGTTTCTGCCATCAAGGACTGTAAATTTTAGAGGACGAAAAATGAATTAATGCAATCAAATAGCTTATTTAATCATAATTTGAAAATGAATACCTGATTTGATTAAACCTCTTCCTCTTTCCATTCCCCAACTACCTAGGTAAGCAGAAGAACAGTATGAGGACTCGCTATATTATCTTGACATAACATTAAGGCTTTGTGGTGACCAAGTAAACCAAACTGTATGTGCAGAACAATAACTCTGAAGCCAATTAAACTCATACAAGCTTTCAAGCAAATCCTGAACCATCTATTGGTTTATGAACTTACTGAAGACAACTTTGTCTAAGAATATGCCCTTATATTTTCTTGCTTTGTTTTTTGTGCTCTAGCCTGGAATTGTCAGGGTGATTTGTATATCAAAGGGGCATATATCTGATAGCTGAAAATCTTTTATCCCTCTTGTAGATTTCCCTTTCCTTCAGACCACAGAATATTTCCCTTCTTTCTCCCCAAATTCCTTGTTTCCCTATGTTTGAAAAGCATAAATATGTCTGTATTTCCTTTTTTTTTTAAATAAAGCTTTTTATTTTCAAAACAAATGCATGGATAATTTGACAACATTGAGGCTTGCTTAGCTTGTATTTCATATTTTCTCCTTCTTCCTCCCACCCCGCCTAGATGGTAAGCAATCCAATATGTTAAACATGTTAAAATATATGTTAAATAAAATATGTATAAACAATTTATACAATTCTCTTGCTGAAAAATAATTCAAATTAAAAAAAAAAGAAAGTAAATGAGTAAGAAAACAAAATGCAAGTCAACAACAACAAAAAGAATGAGAATATTATATTGTAATCAACATTTAGTTGCCAAAGTCCTAGGTGTAGATGGCTCTCTTCATTACAAGATCATTGGAACTGACATCAATCATTTCATTCTTGAAAAAAAGTCACATTCATCAAAATTGATCATCGCATAATATTGATGCTGTCATATACAATGATCTCCTGGTTCTGCTCATTTCACTTAGCATCATTTTATGTAAGTTTCTCCAGATCTCTCCAAAATCATCCTCCTAATCATTTCTTATAAAAAGAATAGTATTCCATATTATTCATATAGCATAATTTATTCAGAGATTCTCCAATTGATGGGCATGCACTTACTTTCCAGTTTCTTGCCACTACAAAAAGTTCTGCCACAAACATTTTTGCACATATGGGTTTGCTTCTTTCCTTTAGGCTTTCTTTGGGATATAAGCCCAGTACTAACAGTGCTGGGTCAAAGGGTATGCACAGTTTGATAACTTTTTGAACATAGCTCCAAATTGCTCTCCAAAATGGCTAGATCGATTCAATTTTCCTACATTCCCTCCAACATTTGTTGTCTTTTCCTGTTATCTGAGACAATCTGAGAAGTGTGTTGTGGTATCTCAGAGTTATCTTAATTTGCATTTTTCTGATCAATAATGATTTAGAGCACCTTCTCATGAGTACAAATAGTTTAAATGTCTTCATCTGAAAATTGTCTGTTCTTATCCATTGATCATTTATCAATTAGAAAATGGCTTGAATTCTTATAAATTTGAGTCAGTACTTTATATATTTTAGAAATAAAGTCTTTATCAGAACCCTTAAATGTAAAAATGATTTCCCAATTCATTGTTTCCCTTCTAATCTTGTCTGCATTAGTTTTGTTTATACACAATGTCATCAAAATTATCTATCTGATGTTCACTTATAAGTTCCAGTTCTTTGGTCACAAATCCCTTCCTTCTCCATAGATCTGAGAGGTAGACTAGCTTATCTTCTTCTAGTTTGCTTATATCAATCTTTATGTCTAAGTCATGAACCCAATTAGATTTTATCTTGTTACATCAGCAATTTTTGTCAAATAGTGAATTCTTATCCCAAAAGCTGGGGTCTTTGGGTTTGGCAAACACTCGCTTGTTATATATATATTGACTATTTTCTCCTGTGATCCTAATTTATTCTACTCATCAAGTACTTTATTTCTTAGCAATAACAAATGGTTTTGAGGACTGCTACTTTAAAATAAGTCTGGCACACCTAGTCCACTTTTAGCATTTTTTCATTAATTCCATTAAATTTATTGACCTTTTCTTCTTCTAGATGAACTTTGTTACTATTTTTTCCCAAATATGCAAAATAATTTCTTGGGAGTTTAATTGGTATGACACTAAATAATAGATTAGGTAGTATTGTCATTTTTATTATCAATTTGATGGACCCATGAGCACTTGATATTTTTTATTTTTCCAACCGATTTGATCTGACTATTTGTGTAGAAAGTGTTTTGTAGTTTCCACCTTTCCCTTGGCTGATGGATTTTCAAATATTTTAAATTATCAACAGTTATTTTGAATGGAATTTATTTTTCTATCTCTTACTGCTGGACTTTGTTGACAATATATAAAATCCTGATGATTTATGTGGATTTATTTTCTATCCTGCAACTTTGCTAAGGGTGTGAATTGTTTATAGTAGTTTTTTAGTTTATTTGCTAGGATTCTTTAAGTATGCCATTAACTCATTTGCAAAGACTGATAATTTGGTTTCCTCATGACCTACTCTAATCCTTTTCATCTCTTTTTCTTCTCTTATTGCCAAAGCTAACATTTCTAATGCAATATTGGATAATAATGGTGGTAGTGGGCAGCCTTGTTTCCCTCTTTATCCTATTACAAATGGTTCTAATTTGTTTCCATTACACATGATGTTTGTTGCTGGATTTAAATAGATGCTAATAATCATTTTAAGAAAAAGTCCATTTATTTCTATCCTCTCTAGTGTTTTTCACAGGAGTGGGCCTTGGATTTTATCCAATGCTTTTTCTACAACTATTGAGATTATATGATTTTTGTTAGTTTGTTGATATTGTTGATTATGCTAATAGTTTTCCTAATATTAAACCTGCCCTGCATTCTGGGTATAAATCATATTTGGTCATAGTGTATTATCCTGGGGACAACTTTCTGTAATCTCATTGCTAATATTTTAAGAATTTTGCATCAATATTCATTAGGGAAATAAATCTATAATTTTCTTTCTCTGTTTCTTGTAAACAACATATTGTAGGATTCTGGGTTTTAATCCAGTCTGTTATCCACTTCTATTTTATAGGAGAGTTCATTCCATTCACATTAACAGTTTTAAATTAACTAATTCTGTATTTCCTGCTATCTTATTTACCCTAAGTTATGGTTTTCACTTTTTTTTCCAACTTCCTCCTCCCCAGTATTTTACATTTGATGACCATCTTCCTCAACCAGCCCTTCCCCTTTAGAGTCCCTCTTCCTTTTTTACACCTTTCTCCTAATACATCTGTTTTACCTTCTATTAGTCTTTCCCTTTCTTTTCACCTTTTCTCTCTTACTTCCTTATAAGGTGGGACAAGTTTCTCTGTGAAACTAAATATGTCTATGTTTTGTGATTTTAGGGAAAGGTTCAGATTCACTCCTACAAAATGATGCTCTCGGACTCAATTAAAGTGAAAGTAAAATTTAATTATACAATACACGGAACAGATTGCTTGCAATAACAACTAATACAGCAAATAACACATAACAGACAAAGAATGATGAGGATTATGATTAGGATAGAGGAAAGAGATAGAGAATACTTCACCGATTCGAGGAAGCAGTAGAGTGGCTGGGGGCCCCATTCTGCAGCCTTCAACTCAATCGGGAAAAGTGGGTCCCAGGCAGATGAATATCTCCGTGGGTGAGGCTGCAAAATGGAGAATGCTTTGCCCACTTTTTATAGGAATCAGGACAAAGAAGGCTTTGGGCCAAATGAAGACCTCATGTAAGACAGGGACGTACAGACTGGGGCTCCAGGTGGTTTTAGTCAAATGTTGTATTGACAAGGGGACCAGTCCTTATCAACAGCAACAGTTCCAAGGAGTGGTGAGTTCCTGGAATTATGTATTTGGGGCTAAAACACAGGTGGTACGTGCCTATCTTATAGGTTAAAAAATGGTCAAGTTCTCATGGGAGTAAAAGCTAAAACATCTGTTGTTATGGGTTAGGGAACGGTCAAGTTCCCATGGGAGTCATGTCCTACCTCGATTAGGTTCACATGGTTAGGATGGAGATTAGGTTCACATGGAGATTGGGTTCACATGGTTCGGATGGAGATTAGGTTCACATGGTTCGTATGGAGATTAGGTTCACATGGGGAAAGTCATGTTCTTACAATGATTTGAAATGAACTTACTAATAAAATGGAGATTCCCTATTCAGTCTAATATTCTCTCTTTGAGGCAAATCTGATGAGAGTAAGATTCACACAATTCTCATATCCCTCCTTTCTTTCCCTCAAATATAATAGATCTTTGCCTCTTTGTGAGATATAATTTCCCTTATTTTATCTTCTTTGTCCTCATTTTCCAGTACAATTCCTTCCTATCTCTAATTTATTTTTCATATTATCATAATAAAATCAAATTATGCCCACATTTTCTAAGTATACCCATAATGTAAATATAGTTGTCAAGAGTTCTTTCATTTTTAAATTTTAATATTTCTCTTAATTTCTGTGTTTGGAGATCATTTTTTTTTGTTCAGTTCTGGTCTTTTCATTAGAAATAGGTGAAATTCATCTATATCATTCAATATCCATCCCTTTCCCTGAAGCTAATGCTCATTTTAGCTAGATAGCTTACTCTCAGTTGAAATTCAATTTCCTTTGTTTTCATATCAGATTGCAGGCCACAAGATTCTTTAAGATGGAAGCTGCTAGGTTCTGAGTATCCCTAATTGCAACTCTGTTTTATTTTTTTTTTTCTTTCTGGATGCTTGCAATAACTTTTCCTTGGTGTTATAGTTCTGAAATTTAGCTACAATATTTCTTCAGATTTTAATTTTGGTTTCTTTGTTAGGAGGTGATCTGTGAATTATTTCAATATCTATTTTACATTCTCATTCTAAGTTATCAGGGCAGTTTTCCTTTATGATTTCCTGTAAGGCAATGTCTAGGTTCTTTTTATCATTATGACTTTCAGGAAGTCCAATAACCCTTAGATTGTCTTTCCTAGATCTATTTTCCATGTCAGTTGTTTTCCTAGGCAATATGTCATCTTTTCTTCTTTTTTTTTCTTTTTTTTTGTCTTGGTTTGACTGATTCTTGAAGTCTTATTGAGTCATTCACTTCCATTTCTTCAATTCTATTTTTAGTGCATTATTTTCTTCAGTTACCTTTTTTAGCTTCTTTTATAATTGACCAATTGAATTGTTTTGCTCATTTCATTTTTTTTTCCATTTTACAAATTTTGTTTTTCAGTGAATGTGTGTATTTATCATGTCTGTTTTGTAGAGCATGTGTTTTTTCCATTTTTTCTTGAAGTAAACTCTTTTTCTTTCCCCATTTTTCTTCTAACTCTCTTTTAAGATATTTTGTGTAATCCTCCAAGAAAGTCTTGTGAAATGGGAACCAGCTCATATCTCCCTTTGGAGTTTCATTTGGAGTTGCTTTGTCTTTAGAAACCTTAGGCTTTGAAGTCTGTTCTCTCTCTTCAATTTTTAAATAGCCTTTTATTTACAGGTTATATGTATGGGTAACTTTACAGCATTAACAATTGAAAAACCTCTTGTTCCAATATTTCCCCTCCTTCCCCCCACCCTTTCCCCCAGATGGCAGGATGACCAGTAGATGTTAAATATATTAAAATATAAATTAGATACACAATAAGTATACATGTGCAAACCGTTATTTTGCTGTACTAAAAGAATTGAACTCTGAAATATTGTACAATTAGCCTGTGAAGGAAATCCAAAATGCAGGCAGGCAAAAATATAGGGATTGGGAAGTCAATTTAATGGTTCTTAGTCATCTTCCAGAGTTCTTTTGCTGGACATAGCTGGTTCAGTTCATTACTGCTCCATTGGAAATGATTTGGTTCTTCTCATTGCTGAGTATGGCCAGGTCCATCAGAATTGGACATCATATAGTATTGTTGTTGAAGGATATAATAATCTCCTGGTCCTGCTCATTTCACTCAGCATCAGTTCATGTAAGTCTCTCCAGGCCTTTCTGAAATAATCCTGTTGGTCATTTCTTATTGAACAATAATATTCTATAATATTCATATACCACAATTTATTCAGCCATTCTCCAATTGATGGGCAACCACTCACTTTTCAGTTTCTGGCCACTACAAAGAGGGCTGCTACAAACATTCCTGCACATACAGGCCCCTTTCCCTTCTTTATGAACTCTTTGGGATATAAACCCAGTAGTAACACTGCTGGATCAAAGGGTATGCACAGTTTGATAACTTTTTGAGCATAGTTCCAAATTGCTCTCTAGAATGCTTGGATGTATTCACAATTCCACACAATGTATTAGTGTCCCTGTTTTCCCACATCCCCTCCAACATTTCTCATTATCTTTCCCTGTCATTCTAACCAGTCTGATAGGTGTGTAGTTGTAATGGGCTGAGGCTTGAGTTGATGCACTGAGGTCCCAAGCACATGAGGCTAAATAGTAATTGGACCATACTCTATTAATATATAAGCTTGGAGAAAGAATGGCCCCCACCCACTCTTTGTGCAAGTTTTGATGTGTTGTATAAGAAATGATGATTTTGGTGGGTGGAGGCAGGGGAGTGGAAAAGGAAGGGGAGGGAGAGACTTTTGGGATTGCCATTGCCACGGTGGGCTCAGCTCAGATCGCTCTCTGTTAGCTGGCTTCCTGTCGCAGCTGCCTATATTTGCTATCGCAATCTTTATTCACCTCTTCACGTCAATAAATATTGAAGATTTTTCCCTTAACCTGAATTCCTGACTCCGGCTGATTTTAAATACGTGGTCATTACATTTGGCGCCCAAGCGTGGGAACCAAGGACCCTACTTTCACTGAAGAAGTCTCCAGTGACCAGGAACTTACGTGAGTATAAGACAAACAGGGAACTTATTTTCTTAAAGACTAAACTAGTAACTTTTTGGCTGAAATGGGACAGATCCTAGGTAAAGATTCTCCATCCCCCACCCCAACCCCCCCACCCCCAGCCCCGCCCAGGAGTGGTGCTATAGAAAGCCTGCTTAAGCTGATAGAAGAGCAAGGGCTACTTGTAACTTGGGAACACGCAGCCAAACTTCTGGCTATATTAAAACGCACCTCCTCTTGGTTCTTAGAGGAAGAGCAAATCTCTCTAGATAACTGGAAATTGGTTGGTCAACAGCTCTCCGCATATAACAATGAAAACGGTCCTCGTTCAGTTTCCTTCGAGGCATTTTATTTATACAATACGATACAGTTGGCCTTAAAATACTGTATTAGTTCTAGGAGAAAAGGAAAAAAACTCTAAAAATGGCCAAATGCAGAAGCCTGAGATAAAGGAGGAAGACAAAGAACAGATTAATGGCCATATCCCCACAGAAGTGGGGACTTAAGTGAGGCTTAAGGGCAGGGTGAATCTGAGGCAGCTTCAGTCCCACCTGAGGAGCAAGTAATTGACTCTCCTCCATCAACTCCACCCTCCGGGATGGAGGGAGGAGAGGTAGTGGGGGGGGGGGCAATGACAGTACCAGCACCTCCCCCCAGCATCCAGCACCTCCCCCCCAGCGTCCAGCTGCTTCTTTGAGTAGATTGCAAAAGGGACTAATTAAGGCCAAAGAAGAAGGGAGAAATGTATTGGAATTCCAACACCACATTTTTCCAGTCATTCAACAATTTAATTCTTCAGGTCAAGAAAGTAGAAGATACTCTCCTTTTGATATAGATATCCTCAAAGACCTGAAAAAAGCTTGCACTCTTTATGGGGCTACATCAGCTTATGTTAAGATGCTATTACAAAATTTGGCTTTTGAAATCTTGACCTCTAATGACTGGAAATCTATAGCAAAGATATGCCTAGAACCTGGACAAAACTACTCGTGGCTTTCTGAATATAGTGAGCTCTGTAGGATACAAGCCCAACAAAATAGTCAAAGTGAAGTTCATACTGCAATCACCTATGACCTACTAACAGGTGTCGGTCCTTATGCAGATGCCGCAGTACAAATTAGTTATTCTGTAGCAGCACATAAGCAAATTGCTGCTAATGCTACAAAAGCATGGGCTTCCCTCCACAATAAAGACGACAAGGGTGGGGCCTTCACAAAAATAACACAAGGGCCAAATAAACCCTTTGCTGACTTTCTGGGACATTTGCAGACAGCTATCACAAGAACAAATGGAGAAAATCCAATAACAGACATTTTAATAAGGCAACTTGCTAAGGAAAATGCTAATGAGGTTTGCAGAAGAATTATACTAGGACTGCGCAAGGATGCTCCTTTAGAGGAGATCATAAGACGCTGTGCCACAGTGGGCACAGATGCCTTTTATACCCAGGCTATGGTGTAGACTTCCCAAAATCCAAACATCGGAAGACAGAGTCCCTCCTGGCAAGGGACTTCCAGAGAGACTCGTAGATGCTTTCAGTGTGGAAAAGTAGGGCATCTGAAAGCTCAATGTTGGTATAGAGATAGAATGGGAAAACAAGGTGGAAGAACAAGACCCAGTACCCCATGTCCAAAATGCAACAGAGGCTTCCATTGGGCCTCAGAATGTAGACAGATTCAGGGAAACAGGATGAGGGGCCCAGCTCCAGGGCCCAAGGCAAAAAACACTTGGGGCATGATGGCAGCCAATGGTGCACCCAGAGAGTGCCTAGAAGTCCAGTACCCAGACATGACCAATCAGCAAGAAAGCCATATGATGGGAGAAGGGGATTACACAGTCAACCAGCCAGGAGGCAACCTGATGGCAGAAGGGAATTACAATTGGGGAGAATAGAGCTGTATGCAGCTGGGACAACTAAGATACCCCCTGGAGAGGTGAAATCTGTTCCTCTCCAGCCTATGGATCCCCTACCTCCAGGCACAGTAGGCTTGACCATTTCACCTCCTTGTATGTACAAAACAGTGTCCATCCACACACTGATGTGGGAAACTGGGGAATGTGTAGATAATATCCCAGTCACTAATACAGGTAGACAATGTGTTACTTATCATCCAGGAGAAGTAGTAGCATCAGGTTTACTCATACAGAATCCTAATATGATTCTGGTGATAGTCACCCAGATGCTGACTCCAGACCACAAAATCCAGGAATATACTGGACATCAGCTGTAACAGCTGACCTACCTATGCTCACGATCTATATAAATGGCCTATCATTGGAAGGATTGGTAGACACAAGTGCAGATCGTACAGTAATTAGAGGTGCCAATTGGCCCAGTCACTGGCCAAAGATTAAAGCAGACACCTATATGTCTGGAGTAGGAGGATCAATAGCAGCTGAAGTTAGTGCTGTCCATATGAGATGGACTTTTGAAGGCAAAACAGGAGTTTTTACTCCTTTTATAGTTGAAAAACTCCCTATCAATGTGTGGGGAAGAGACGTTTTACAACAATTAGGATAAAAAATGAGTACTTCGGTTTTTAAAGCAGGGCTGCTGTTGAAGGCCTGCCAACACTTTCACCTGTTCCTATCCAATGGAAAACTGATACACCAGTGTGGATAGAACAGTGGCCCTTAGGTAGCGATAAAATTCAGGCCTTATTAGATATAGTACAGGAGCAGCTTGAACAAGGGCATTTACAACCTTCTCTAAGTCCTTGGAATTCCCCAGTGTTGGTTGTAAAAAAGAAATCAGGAAAATGGAGGATGCTCACTGATTTAAGAAAAGTAAATGAACAGATGGAAACTATGGGAACTCTTCAGCCTGGACTTCCATCTCCTACTCAATTGCCTAGAGAGTGGCCTCTTTGGGTCATCGATATTAAGGATTGTTTCTATTCTATCCCTCTGGATAAGGAGGATATGAAAAGATTTGCCTTTTCAGTGCCCAGCTTTAACTTAGCTGAGCCTTATAAAAGATATGAATGGACAGTTTTGCCACAGGGAATGAAAAACAGCCCCACTATGTTGCTGCTGCTCTTGCTCCAATAAGAAAAGCATTTCCAAAAGTTATACTATTACATTATATGGATGATATATTGGGATGTGCACCTGAGGAACAAATTCTAGAAGCATGTCTACAAAAGACCATAGAAACACTAAGATACTACAAATTATACATAGCTGAAGAGAAAATTCAAAGACATATGTTAGAGTTCAAATGCTGGAGTTCTTGTTCTTCTCAAGGCAAAGCCGGTTTAGAGGCTTGGAGCCCTTCGGATCCAAAGGTTCTGTCCTTCAGCCTCTGCCTCTGCTTTCTTCTGCCTCCAACCAAGACAGAGATGGAAGGTCTCTCTTATCTCCTTCTGGGGAGCCCAGCCACCAACTTGCCGTGGAGAGAGGGCTTCTGGCGTAGCTCCACTGAAATCCGTCAAAGTGTTCTCTGCACCAGAGTCGCTCCTCTTGAGTCCAGCGCGATCAGCCAGCCAAGAGGAAAAAATGTATTCTGCCATAGATCCCTCATTGCTGGCCTTTTATCTGACTCTTCTGAGAGAATGGGATTATGGGTTTTCTCCCATAGTGCTCTCTGGCCCAATGAGCTTTAAGGGAGGTGTGGACTCCCTTGAAGTTAGAAAGTGTACTTTGTGAAGATGGCATACTTGTGGACTCCAATGAGTAAAGGTGGGAACACAAGCCTTGTCTTAATTAGTTCTACTTAGTACCTTGTTTCAGGTTCTGGCCAAAACATCTTCTTGTAAGATTAGATCAACTCTAATTAGTTAGCAGTTAGTAAGGATTCCAACAGACATGCTCCTTTTCAATATTTAGGATATGAAGTATTACCCTAAGGTGCTTACAGTACAAAAACTGTCCTTAAGAACAGAGAAGCTAAATACCTTAAATGATTTTCAGAAATTGATAGGAGATATCCAATGGATGCGACCAGTGTTAGGCTTGACTACTTATCAGTTACAACCATTATATGATATTTTAAGGGGAGACAGTGCTTTAAATTCACCAAGCCAGCTTACAAAAGAAGCTCAAGAGGCTTTGAGAGAAGTTGAACTGGCTTTATCCAATGTGGTTGAAAGAGTCACTCAAAAACCCTTGGAAATATCAGTTTTTGCCACACAAGAGGCACCCACAGCAGTCCTTCATCAAGGAGACAGTGTGATAGAGTGGGTGAACCTCCTGGCACAACCAGAACAAAGCCTTACTCCTTACCCAGTGCTTGTGGCTAGAATTTTGTTAAAGGCCATTAAGCGAGCAGTACAATTATCTGGGGCAAGACCTGATAAGATATACACCTTTTACACCAATACACAAATTAATGTGTGTTGTGAGACCATCCCAGAGTGGCAAATTTTATTAGCCATGGCTCCTAATTTTATACATGGGTTTCCATTAAAGATAACCAGACTTTTACATAACTGGCAATGGATTCTTGAAGAAAAAGTTTCTAAAGTTCCTCTTAAAGAACCAACTATCTTTACAATCCACTCAGCAGAACGAATTATATGCAATCATGTTAGCTCTCACTTATTACCCAGGAGATTTAAATATAATATCTGATTCAGCCTATTCAGTAGGTGTGGTACAAAGAATTGCCACAGCCCAAATAAAATTTGCAGCTTCTAATATATATCAGTTCTTTAAGGAACTTCAGGAGCAAGTGAGAAAACATCCAGGTAAGATTTATATCTTGCATGTCCACTCACATAGTGGACTCCCAGGCCCTATTTTTGATGGGAATTCAAAGGCAGATAGCCTTTTAACTATGTTAGCCAGTACACCTTTATTTCAGGAGGCCCAGGAATCCCATTCTAAATACCATCAGGCTGCTCGAGCTTTGCGTTTACAATTTGGGATTACAAAAGAGGAAGCTAGGAGCATAGTAAAAAGCTGTACAGCTTGCCTTCCTTTCCACGCTCCTACACTGCCTCCAGGGAAGAATCCTCGTGGTTTGAGACCCAATGAAATCTGGCAAATGGATGTGACCCATTATAAATCTTTCGGTTGTCTGTCTTTTATCCATGTTGTGGTAGACACCCCAGGATTCACTTTTGCCATACCAGCAGCAAAAGAGACAGCCCGAGTGGTCACTGAATTCCTCATGCAAGCATTTGCCATTATGGGTGTGCCACAAGCAATAAAAACAGACAATGGTCCTGCATACACCTCCAAACATTTTGCACACTTTTGTGCACAGTATAAGATTTTACACACCACTGGCATACCCTTTAATCCTCAAGGACAGGCAATAGTAGAGAGGAGAAACAGGGACATTAAGACACTTCTCCAAAAACAAAAGAAAGGGGGAGCCACAGGTAACCCTAGAGAACTACTAAATCTAGCGCTTTATACTATTAACTTCTTGATTTTTGACAAAGATGCACTGGCTCCAGCAGACAGGTTTTATAACCCACTGGAAGGGCAATGTCCAGTACGAGCAGCTCCACTATCTTTAGGTAACCACCAGGTGATGTGGAGAGACCCAGAAAGTGGTGAATGGAAGGGACCAGATAGTCTAACTGCTTGGGGGAGAGGGTTTGCTTGTATCTCTACAGGTGGAGAAGGAATCATATGGGTGCCAACGAGCCATATTCGCCTTGTCCATCGCAGAGAGACAGAGCAGACCCTTGAAACGAAGGAGAAGACCCAAGAAACATCGGGTGGTTCTGTTGCTGATTGTGCTCACCATTGAAAGAGTGTGTCAGTTATGGCATTTGACTCATGGACATAGAAAATCATTGGACTTCAAAACCCTCAGAAATCATTGGATTCTCTGAGACATAAAAAGACTTTTGCTGGACTTCAAAAACTTGGGGGGATCATTGGATTCCCTGATATGTGAAGCAATGGACAATAGACTGGTTTTGGACTATCTCTTGGCTGCTGAAGAGGTGTATGTGTGACTGCTGTTTACATACTCTCTTTCTAGGACTTCTGGCAATCTTTTACATCATAATGTTGATTTATATTGTTTGTTATACCGTTACTTGGGTGTATAATTCATGTTTGTTACACCACATCAAGCCTGCACTGACTGTGGGGAGAGTCATCATTAATAGTCTCTGTGTTGTTGCTATGTGCTATGTGTTCCCATGCTGATGGGTTTGTGCATAATAAGACCCTTGAGCCCAGAAATCTGCTAGCAACCCCCACTTCCCTTTGGTGCTTTTCATCTCCCTTCCTGAGATGTCAGGGAGGGTGTGATTATCTCCTTTTTAGTGCTTTCACTTCCCTTCCTGAGAAGTCAGGGGGGTCGTGATCACCTCCTTTTCAGTGCTTTCACCTCCTTTCCTGAGAAATCATGGAGAGTGTGATCACCTTCCTTGGGGGCACTGACCTCCCTGAGGAGTCAGGGCTAGCATGATCACCTGTGTTCTAAAACAAAAGAAAGCGGGAGATGTAATGGGCTGAGGCTTGAGTTGATGCACTGAGGTCCCAAGCACATGAGGCTAAATAGTAATTGGACCATACTCTATTAATATATAAGCTTGGAGAAAGAATGGCCCCCGCCCAATCTTTGTGCAAGTCCTGATGTGTTGTATAAGAAATGACGATTTTGGTGGGTGGAGGCAGGGGAGTGGAAAAGGAAGGGGAGGGAGAGACTTTTGGGATTGACATTGCCATGGTGGGCTCAGCTCAGATCGCTCTCTGTTAGCTGGCTTCCTGTGGCAGCTGCCTATATTTGCTATCGCAATCTTTATTCACCTTTTCACTTCAATAAATATTGAAGATTTTTCCCTTAACCTGAATTCCTGACTCCTGCTGATTTTAAATACGCGGTCGTTACATGTAGTGGTATCTCAGAGTGGTCTTAATTTGTATTTCTCTAGTTAATAATGACTTGGAGCATCTTTTCATATGGCTAGAAATAGTTTCCATTTCTTCATCTGAGAATTGTCTCTTCATATCCTTTGACCATTTATCAATTGGAGAATGGCTTGATTTCTTATAAATTAGAGTCAATTCTCTATATATTTTGGAAATAAGTCCTTTATCAGAACCTTTGATTGTAAAAATATTTTTCCAGTTTATTGCTTCCCTTCTAATCTTGTCTGCATTAGTTTTGTTTGTACAAAAAATTTTCAGTTTGATATTATCAAAATTTTCTATTTTGTGATCAGTAATGATATCTAGTTCTTCTTTGGTCATAAATTCCTTCTTCTTCCAGAGGTCTGAGAGGTAAACTATCCTGTGTACCTCTAATTTATTTATAATCTCATTCTTTATGCCTAAATCATGAACCCATTTTAACGTTATATTGGTGTACGGTGTTAAGTGTGGGTCGATGCCTAGTTTCTGCCATACTTGTTTCCAATTTTCCCAGCAATTTTTGTCAAACAGTAAGTTCTTATCCCAAAAGCTGGGTTCTTTGGATTTGTCAAACACTAGGTTGCTATAGTTATTGACTGTTTTGTCCTTTGAACCTAACCTATTCCACTGATCAACTAATCTATTTCTTAGCCAATACCAAATGGTTTTGGTAACTGCTGTTCAATAATATAATTTTAGATCTGGTACAGCCAAGCCAACTTCATTTGATTTTTTTTTTCATTAATTCCCTTGAAATTCTTGATCTTTTGTTTTTCCATATGAATTTTGTTGTTATTTTTTCTAGGTCTTTAAAATAGTTTTTTGGGAGTCTAATTGGCATATCGCTTAACAAATAGATTAGTTTAGGTAGTATTGTTATCTTTATTATATTCGCTTGTCCTATCTAAGAGCATTTAATATTTTTCCAATTGGTTAAATCAGACTTAATTTGCATGGAAAGTGTTTTGTCGTTTTGCTCATAAAGTTTCTGATTTTCCCTTGGCAGATAGATTCCTAAGTATTTTATACCACCAGTAGTTACTTTAAATGGAATTTCTCTTTGTAACTCTGACTGTTGGATTTTGTTAGTGATATATAAGAATGTGGGTTTATTTTGTATCTTGCAACTTTGCTAAAGTTGTGGATTATTTCTAATAACTTTTTAGTAGAATCTCTGGGGTTCTCTAAGTATACCATCATATCATCAGCAAAGAGTGATAATTTGATTTCCTCATTGCTTACTCTAATTGCTTTATTCTCTTTCTCAACTCTTATTGCCAAAGCTAGCATTTCTAATACAATATTGAATAGTAGCAGTGATAGTGGACAACCTTGTTTGACTCCTGATCTTATTGGGAATGGATGTAATTTGTCCCCATTACACATGATGCTTACTGATAGTTTTCAATAGATACTGCTGATTATTTTAAGGAAAAGTCCATTTATTCCTATACTCTCAACTGTTTTTAACAGGAATGCATGATGTGTTTTTTCAAATGCCTTTTCTGCATCTATTGAGATGATCATATGGTTTTTGTTAAATTGCTTATTAATATGGCCAATTGTATTGATAGTTGTCCTTTATATTGATAGTGATAATATTGAACCAGCCCTGCATTCCTGGTATAAATCCTACTTGATCATAGTGTATTATCCTGTGGATGATTTTCTGTAGTCTTTTTGCTAATATCTTATTTAAGATTTTAGCATCAATATTCATTAGGGAGATTGGTCTATAATTTTCTTTCTTTGTTTTCAATCTACCTGGGTTAGGTATCAGTACCATGTCTGTGTCATAAAATGAATTTGGTAGGACTCCTTCATTCTCTGTTTTATCAAATAATTTATATAGCACTGCGGCTAATTGTTCTTTGAATGTTTGGTAGAATTCACATGTAAATCTATCTGTTCCTGGGGATTTTTTCTTAGGGAGTTGATTAATAGCTTGTTCTATTTCTTTTTCTGAAATGGGACTATTCAAGTGATTTACTTCCTCCTCTGTTAATCTGGGAAGTCTATATTTTTGGAGGTAGTCATCCATTTCACTTAGGTTATCAAATTTATTGGCATAAAGTTGGGCAAAGTAATTCCTTATTATTTCTCTAATTTCCTCTTCATTGGTGGAAATTCTCCCTTTTCATTTTTAAGACTACTAATTTGATTTTCCTCCCTCCTTTTTCTGATCAGATTTACCAAAGGCTTATCTATTTTATTGGCTTTTTCATAGAACCAACTCTTAGTTTTATTAATTAGTGCAATAGTTTATTTTTTTAATTTCAATATTCTTAATTTTAGAATTTCAAATTTAGTATTTGATTGGGGGTTTAATTTGGTCTTTTTTTAGTTTTTTTAGTTGCAAGCCCAATTCATTGATCTTTTCTTTCTTTGTTTTATTCAAGTAAGCCTCTAAGAATATAAAATTTCCTCTTATTACCACTTTGGCTACATCCCACAAATTTTGGTATGATGTCTCCGTTGTCATTATCTTGAGTGATATTATTAATTGTATCTATAATTTGCTGTTTCACCCTATCATTCTTTAAAATGAGATTGTTTAGTTTCCAATTACTTTTTGGTCTGTTTACCTCTAACTTTTTGTTGAATGTAATTTTTATTGCATCATGATCTAAAAAGAAACATTTAATATTTCTGCCTTCTTGCATTTAATTTTGAGATCTTTATGTCCTACTGTATGGTCAGTTTTTCAAAAGATTCCATGAACTGCTGAGAAGAAAGTGTATTCCTTTCTGTCTCCATTAAATTTTCTCCAAAGATCTATCATTTAATTTTTTCTAATATTCTATTTGCCTCTTTAATTTCTTTCTTATTTGTTTTGTGGTTTGATTTGTCTAATTCTGAGAGTGTAAGGTTGAGATCTCCCATTATTACAGTTTTGCTGTCTATTTCTTCTTGCAACTCTCTTAACTTCTCCTTTAGGAAGTTAAATGCTATACCACTTGATGCATATATGTTTAGTATTGATATTACTTCGTTGTCTATGCTACTCTTTAGCAAGATATAGTATCCTTCTTTGTCTCTTTTAATTAGATCAATTTTTGCTTTTGCTTAATCTGAGATAAGGATGGCTACTCCTGCTTTTTTCATTTCACCTGAAGCATAATCGATTTTGCTCCAGCCTTTTACCTTTATTCTGTATGTATCTCCATGGTTTAGATGTGTTTCCTTTAAACAACATATTGTAGGATTCTGACTTTTGATCCATCTGCTATCTGCTTCCTCTTTATGGGAGAGTTCATCCCATTCCCATTTATGGTTAAAATTACTAATTCTATATTTCCTGCCACCCTAATATCCCCAGATAGTGCTTTTCTTTTTCTTGCCCCCCCAACCCTCTTTCCCCGTTTTAAACTTATGTGCCCCACTTGTATCACGACCCTCACCCTCTTTAGAATCCCTCCCTCCCCCCCTTTGAATCTCTTTCCCTTTCTTGTATCCTTCCCTTATTACTCTTTTTCTTTTCCCTTTTCCTCTCCCCCTTTTTAATGAGGTGAGAGAGGATTTTCTGTAAAACAAGTATTGTTGTGAGCCTTTTCTTCTCAAAACACAGCCAGGTGATAAAAGTTCAGATCTTTTATTATCCCAATATAGCCCGGTTAGCTTAGAGGTCTATCTCTCTGCTTGGTTCCAAGAGCTCTCTCCAAATGTCTTTAAATCCAAAGGTCTGGTCCTTCAGCCTCTGCCTCTGCTTTCTTCAGCCTCCAGCCAGCTCCAGTCTTCATGTCATTCCGGTGAAATCTCGACTTGTAGCATCTTCCTTTCCAGAGCACTCTCCGACTGGCCCATTGGCCTATTTATGCTCCTTCCATAGAGAGGGATTATGGGTAGTTCTACTTAGTACCTTGTTTCAGGTTCTGCCCAAAACATCTTCTTGTAAGATTAGATCAACTCTAATTACTTAGCAGTTAGTAAGGATTCCAACATCTCCCCCTTTCTTTTGTTTTAAAACATAGGGGGTTTCTGAGGGGGTACACATAAATCCATCAATATGGGCCAGAACTTTGTAACAGATATACATGGTATACATAAATCCATCAATATGGGAAGCATTATACATAATTTATAAAAGCACACAGCAATATAACACAGGCTAGTGGTAATGTAACAAATAACATGAATCAACATGAAAATTTAACTACTGCAAAAGTCTCATCAACAATCTTTCATCTCAAGAAATCCAATGATTCTTGCAATTGCTTAAAATACATAAGCACATAGTAATATAACACAGGCTAGTAGTAATGTAACAAATAACATGAATCATCCTGAAAATTTACACATGTCCATAAGTCCTAGAAATAATCCAATAGGATTCCATTGTCCATTAGTTCATGTGCCAGGAATCTAATAATTCCTGTAAGCTCTGAAGTACTGCAAAAGGTCTCATCAACAATTTTTCATCTCAGGGAATCCAGTGATTCTTGCTGGTTTTTCAGGAACTGAAAGCTGAAGATTTTAAAGTTCTTTTGACAGTCTCATTGTTAGCCTTTTCCACCTGTGAAAATATAAGCAGATCCTCTTCCCCAAGCAATTAACCTATTTAATTCTCTTCTATTTACCAAGTTTGGGATTTCTCCTCATCATCTGGTAATTACATTGGAGTTGTTTGCATTGGATATTGTCTTGTTGTCTTAAAAGGCCTGTATTCTTCCCAACTGTAATCCTGATTGCTTTTCTGTTGGTTGATGACATCAGAGTTCGAATCTTTACCTAGGATCTGTCCCATTTCAGCCAAAAAAGGTTGTACTCACTCAGTTCCTGGTCACTGTAGACTTCTTCAGTGAAAGTAGGGTCCTTGGGCCCCACGTTGGGTGCCAAAATGTTGTGAGCTTTTTCTTCTCAAAAAGCAGCCAGGTGATAAAAGTTCAGATCTTTTATTATCCCAATATAGCCCGGTTAGCTTAGAGGCCTATCTCTCTGCTTGGTTCCAAGAGCTCTCTCCAAATGTCTTTAAATCCAAAGGTCTGGTCCTTCAGCCTCTGCCTCTGCTTTCTTCAGCCTCCAGCCAGCTCCAGTCTTCATGTCATTCCGGTGAAATCTCGACTTGTAGCGTCTTCCTCTCAAGCCCTCTCCGACTGGCCCATTGGCCTATTTATGCTCCTTCCAGAGAGAGGGATTATGGGTAGTTCTACTTAGTACCTTGTTTCAGGTTCTGCCCAAAACATCTTCTTGTAAGATTAGATCAACTCTAATTAGTTAGCAGTTAGTAAGGATTCCAACAAAGTATGTCAATTATTTTCTCTTTGAGCCAACTCTGATGTGAGTAAGATTCATACAATGTTCCTCCTCCTCTCTAAATTCCCTCAGATATGATTAGTTTCCTTTGCCTCTTCATGGGATGTGGTTTCCTTCTTTTTAATCCCCCTTTCCCCCCTTTTCTGACATTATCCCTTTTCCATATCTACTTCCGTTTTTTATATTAGGAAAATCAAATTATACATGTAGTCTTTTTGTATATCCACAACAGAAATGCACTTCTCAAGAGTTCCTTTTACCTTTTCTGAATCTCTTGAGTCCTATGGTTGGAGATCAAATTATTTTGTTTACTTCTGGTTTTTTTCCTTAGAAACAAATGGAATTAATTTGTTTCATTAAATGTCCATCTTCTTCCCTCGAAGAAAATCCTCAGCTTAGCTGAGTAGTTTATTCTTGGCTGCATTCCAAGTTCTTTTGCCTTTTGGAATATCAGATTCCAGGCCCTTTGATCCTTTAATGTGGAGGCAGCCAGATCTTGGGTGATCCTTATTGTGGTGCCTTGGTATTTAATTTGTTTTTTCTGGCTGCTTGTAAAATTTTTTCCTTAATCTGATAGTTCTGAAATTTGGCTACAATATTCCTTGGAGTTTTTATTTTAGGGTCTTTTCCAAAAGGTGTTCGATGAATTCTTTTTTTCATCATAATTTTAAGAAAGTCCAATAATGCTCAGATTATCTCTCCTAGATCTATTTTCCAGGTTTCTCATTTTTCCAAGTAGATATTTAATGTTTTTTTTTTCCATTTTTTTTATCATTTTTTTGATTTTGCTTGACTGATACTTGCTGTCTCAATGAATCATTAGTTTCTATTTTTTCAGTTCTGATTTTTAATGAATTGTTTTCTTTATTGGCTTTTTTTCCCCACTTCTTTCTGTATATATCCAATTGAGTTTTTAATTGAATTGTTTTGCTCTATGGAATTTTTTCCATTTCACTAATTTTTTTTTTCCTTTTAGTGAATTATTCTCTTTTTCCAATTCACAGATCCTACTTTCTTGCAAGTTCTTTGTCTTTTTCAATTCACAAATCTTACTTTCCAGAAATTGTTTTTACTTTTTCCAATTCACAAATTTTGTTTCCCTGTACTTCCTGGGAATTTTTTTATCTTTTCCAATTCATATTTCAGGAAGTTATTGCTCTCTTGCAAAGCTTCTTTTTCCTTTCCCCATTTTTCTTCTAACTCTCTTTTGAGACTTTTAAGGGTCTTTTCTATGACAGTATTATGTAAAAGGGGAAAGGTAACATTCCCCCTTGGGGTATTGTCTGGTGCCTGTTTGCTATTAGTCTCTTCAGGGCTGCTCTTTTTCTGTATAGAAGCTGTTGATAATCCTTTTCATTTTTTAATTCATTTTTTAAAGCCTTTAGGATATGCCTTCAGGGCAAAGAGGTTACCAGCTTCCTCTCCAGAGCAGGGAGTGTTGTATACCAGTTTCCATCTAGGAGGTATGGGAGTGTTCTGAGTGAAAGTTTTCCCTTCCCCCAACTGGAGGTGAATTAGCACTGGTGGAGCTATTGAAGTGCCCAGTTGAGCTGTGTAGTTTAGCGACTGCCCCAAGGCTGGAGACTAAGCAGTAAAAGTGTTACTGCCCCAGGCCAGAGCCCCTTGTGGGGCTGTGGATATTAGCAGCTGACCACTGAATAGCAGGCTTAGACCGAAGTCTCTGCCCAGAAGTCTGTGCCCGGAGGCAAATCACCTTGTGAAAGCTCTATTGCCCCAAGCTGAGCCCCACATTGTGCAGATTAGAGGCTGCCTTGGGCTGTGCCCCCATGTCATGCAGGTTCACAGCTCCCCCAAGGAAAAGCTCTGTACTGAGGGTTGGGGCTGTGAGCTTGTGCTTCAATCTGTGCTCTCACTTTTGGTTTGGGGCTCCACTGCTATAGTCCTCTCCCTGCTTGTGCTGATCTTCTCTCCATGCCAAGGACAAACCTTTTTTGGTGACATTCCAGATAATCTTTGGCTGGTGAGTTGTTATACTTCTAATCTTTATGAGTTGTCACAGTCAAGCCTATTTTTGAAGCTGGATATAATATTGATAATGAGGGTAAGAGAGGAGCTTAGAAAGTCACGTGTGCCTTCTCTGCCATCTTGGCTCTGCCTTTTCTCTCTCTTCATAAAGGTTGCTTATGTTTAGAGTTCTTTTTGTTTTTTCACTCATTTTTTAAGACTTGAGGTATGTTCAATGCAAAGGAATGACAGCTCAGTTGTTTATAATTTGCTTTTTGTAGCAAATCTACCAAACCACCTACTTGCAACCAGGACAGGATGGCCTAAGGTGCTCACAGAAGATTCCTACATGTGTGAATGCTGCAATGCTCTGACTCCCTGCCCCAACTCCTTGCCTTGGACTCCATGTGCTGTGGTCTGGGCTCAGCAGACTGTCCCTTTGCCTGTTTGAATCAGACCTGTTCTGAAGTTCTTCCAAGGTATCTTCTTCTAGAAATTTGTTGTACTCTAAATATTTGCAGGTTCATTTATTCCAAAATGAGTTTAAAGGCTTAATCTGCTGTTGGTTTGAGAGAAAGTCAGAGGAGATCACAGAAAGTCGTGTCTGTTCTCCACTATCTTGACTCTACCCCGCCCAAGTCAATCTTTCCACCTGACTTTCAACATGTCAGAATAGACATTTTTCCAGTTTGCATAATTATTCTTAGCCAATAAATGCAATTGTGTAAATTATGAATGGCCTCTGGTTTATTCTAGGGTCTCCTTTTAGGGCTGAGGATCTAATAGTTCCCAAATGGCTTGTTTTTTTTTTTTTTTTCATTAACCACAATCATGGCATGATTAATATGATTATATTACTAATTTTTCAAGTAATTACATATAATCTTATACCATTACTTTAAATTCATGAAACATTTAAGTCTTAGATGGATATAATTAGTGTATTCATATACTCTATGCTGTGTCATAAAGATTTCTGTGTCTCTTTACCAAATCAGATATTTGGGTATAAGGTACATTCTAGGTAATTTTGTCTTACTGTATTTGAACCAAAACAATCTCATTAGTCGAATAAATTTGAATAACTCATGAACCACTCAAATTTGTTATATCTCTTCAATGTCTTTGAATTACTTTTAAATATGAAAAAATTAATTGAGAAATTTAATGTAAATTTTTGCTACATTTTTCATTATCTGTGTTTTTCACTGGGAGAAAAGACACATATACAAACACATGCCCACACAAATACACAGAAACCCTCCCAATATCATCTATATTATCACAAGTTAGTTAATAATGTTTCTGCGTTTCAGTTTCTTTTGCTAAAAAATGAAGGAGTTGGATAATGGGACCTCCAACTTCCCTTCCAGTATTAAATATAGTTTCCTATGATAACTGCAATATTATATATGTACATATATTTTAATTAAAATTTAGGTAAACAAGATATACACGCAATACATATGTGTCTATATGTGATCATATATATACATATATATGTTTATATTAGATTTTCTTTTGATATTTTAGTAGCATTCAATTTCTATGACTGCAAAAGAACTCTTGCCCCTTTCCCTGATATAGTGTATCTCAATATTCTTTTACATCTGTGACTATTCTGCTTCTAAACAACTCTAGCTGGATTCCCAAAGCATAGAGATTGAAATAAAATTTATCAACTTTTCAAGCCCCAAGTTTACTAATATAGAGAATCACAATAAATATAAGCAAGGCAATTTTTAAAGTATATACACTAGATAGATAAAAATATACAGAAACACATATACATACACATACATATGTATGTGCACATATTAATGACACAGTTGGAACCCTCATGTATGTTGCTTTCAAAGGGTGAAATTTTATGTGAACTTTTCTTGATCTCCATAAAAAGAATACAGAAAGATGGATTTGCATGGAGTGTTTTCAAGTAGACACTTCTGAAATAGAATAATTCATGCAAGAGGAAGACATTTAATTCATGTTGCAACATGAGTAGGAAAAAAAAAACTGGTATTTGTTAAGGTAAGAGAAGGTTTATGGAAGACAATAGTTTTCTTAAAGTTTTTGAAGTGGTGCCACTTGGAAGAAGGATAAAAGTTGTACTCTATGGAGATACAAAAAAGACCAGAAGCAATGAGTGAAAGTTGTTACATTGCCAGGAGAAAACAATTATACTTCAACATATTTGAAGCAGTCCAAATGTGGTTTAGGCAACTTTGGAAGGTGGTATATCCCTACTTTATTTAAAATCTTCAAACACAGATGGTGAAGACAAAACGTTGTGGTCTTTCTTTTTCAGGTCTGGCTAATCGAAATATCTAAAAGCATTTAAAACTGGGGGGCATGGTAGTTGTTAGTGTGTGTGTGTGTGTGTGTGTGTGTTTTTAAAAAGACTTTAAGGAGGTTTTGTGCTTTTGAAAGGAGAGCTTTTCAAAGTTTTCAAAACTGTGAAAACCATGCTAGCACCCCAGACACCCCAGAATCAGCCGGATTCAGGATAAGCAAAAGTCCTTAGTCTTTATTCTTGGTTTTTAGACATAGGATTGAACAGGATGGAAGCAGAATCTCTGTGACCACCTTCTTCCTCATCTAACGCAAAGAGTAACTCTGGCTAGTCTTACTGTACCCCCTAGATCCTCCTACAATCCTCTGTATACACCAATCATTGAGCCATCCCAGGATAGTGGGAAGGACCATTTTCCAAGCATATGCCCATAGAGTATTGTCCAATTAATAATTATCCCTAAGTGCTTGAACCGATCTCAGTGCAACAACTCAAGAGTTTCAGTTCTCTACACAAAACTAAAAATACAATTTCTCAATGATTTAGTATGTATGTAGTTTAGATAGATTTTAGCAAAATACTTCAAAAGAAATCTCAGTCTATTTTTAGAATAGTTTAATCACATGAATCAACAGATTTTTAAATAGCTAAATGGCTTGAGCAAAAATGGAATTTGGTGGTTTAATGCAAAACTAAAGGTCTTCAGTGATGTAGCTGATGAATTTCTGGTTCTAATTCCTGTTATGTTTTTCATCTTTTTCCAATATCTCACCTTAAGTCACAGGAACAATTCATTGTAAATAATAAATGTCAAGCTTACCTACAGATAAAAGTAGAGCTAATAGAAGTAATGATAATTAGAATTAAAAAAAAAAAGTCTTGACAGATGAGAACAAAACAATATGATTAGGAAATTGATAAGATTCTCTGATCAAGCCATTCTTTAATTAGATAAATACAAACTAGATAAACACTAACATTAAGAAGAAGCCTTTCCTCCAACATTATGACCAAGTTAGCCTCTGCATATGAAGGTTATACTTACCCAGTTAGTGTCTAATCATTTGATATTTCCAAAGAATGATTTTTAATGGCAGGATACTATTCCAAGTGTAAGATGATAATGGTTGTTACATGGTACTGGAAGTGTCAGAGGAGAGAATGGGACCATAAACAATAGATGTTACAAAGATGAGAAAAATAGGAATTGAGAACTACTTAGTATGGAAGGTAAATAAGCATGAAGTAATGATAATGATGCCTTTATGACCACCTTTGGTGACTAGGAAGATAGTGGAATTATCAACAGTGTTGGGGAATTTGGGAAAAGATGAAGTTTTGAAGACAAAGATAATAAATTCAATTTTCTATATCCAAAGTTTAAGAGGTCTGATATGTGGAACACATGAACTATAAGTTCTAGTAGTATGGGATCTTGCAGAATAATTACTCTGTTTTTTCAGTTATACATTTTTTTTTCTTCTCATAGTGTTAGCATCTCTGATGGTCATGTTGTCCAGTAGATTTCACTGGGCTTTTTATTTCTTCTTCTTTTTTTAAATAGCTTTTTATTTACAAGTTATATGCATGGGTAATTTTACAGCATTGATAATTGCCAAACCTTTTGTTCCAATTTTTCCCTTCCTTTCCCCACCCCCTCCCCTAGATAACAGGATGAGCAGTACATGTTAAATATATTAAAGTATAAATTAAATACAAAATAAGTTTACATGTCCAAACCATTATTTTGCTGTACAAAAAGAATCGGACTCTGAATTATTGTACAATTAGCCTGTGAAGGAAATTTAAAAAAAAATTATGCAGGCAAACAAACATATAGGGATTAGGAATTCAATGTAATGGTTCTTAGTCATCTCCCAGAGTTCTTTCACTGGGTGTAGCTGGTTCAGTTCATTACTGCTCCCTTGGAACTGATTTGGTTCATCTCATTGCTGAAGATGGCCAGGTCCATCAGAATTGATCAACATATAGTATATTGTTGAAGTATATAATGATCTCCTGGTCCTGCTCATTTCACTTAGCATGAGTTCGTGTAAGTCTCTCCAGGCCTTTCTGAAATCATCCTGTTGGTCATTTCTTATGAACAATAATATTCCATAATATTCATATACCACAATTTATTCAGCCATTCTCCTATTGATGGGCATCTATTCAGTTTCCAGTTTCTGTCCACTACAAAGAGGGCTGTCACTGGGGCTTTTCTTATCTTCAGCTGAACTCTGGATCAGTTAAGAATAATTTCTCTTACCTTATCTCTCCTTTTATCTAAATGTTGGCTTTGCCAACATTTTAGAGTTGAGTTCCATGAAGTTATATAAGGGAATATATATATCTTTATTTTCACATTTAATTGATATTCAACTTTTCTTTATTTAAAATCATTTAAATTATATCTAATTTATTTTATTATTTAAAAACATTCTGAGAAGCTGTTCATAGGTTTCAACAGACTGCCATATAGACTTCATAACACACACAGACACACATACATACACACACAGAAAGAGAGAAAGGGGAGAGAGGGAGACAGAGACAGAGAGGCAGATGGAGAGAGAGAGAGAGAGAGAGAGAGAGAGAGAGAGAGAGAGAGAGAGAGATGAAGATTTGCAAGGATTTTCCTTTGAAAGGATTATCATCATCTGATTAATTATTTTACCTTCCTATGACCTGTCAATCTCTAATTCCATGCAATTTAATTTAAGAATTTCTTCATACTTTATAAAGGAGTAATAAATATCATTTCATCTTTTTATGCTCATTTTTTTTCTTTATTTATAATCTTAAATTCACATAACTTTTTAGTTTGCCATTTGTTTTTTTTTTTTGTAATATTGTTGGTTGATCTTCATTTGGGAAGAATAAGAAACATCTGTTGATCAGGTCTCCCAGATCAAACTCTAATTACAAATCAATAAGTCAAAGAGTTTGCATTTGGCTTAAAAAAGATTAATGTCATAATTACAAAAGGAATAAGAGGAGTTTAGAATATAATTTATTATGAAAACAATTTGAAAATGTTACCAAATTCTAAGTATCTATAATCAGTATAAAAAATGGACAAACTAATGTAATGTAAGGCTACATTAAAATAAAATGGGCAATAGGAGGAGAGAATTTGGATAGCCTCAATACTGAGTGTTGTATTATGTTCTAGATATGACATGTTTGCAAAGACATGGATAATCTGGAAACCATAAAGAGAAGGGCAATGAGACCAGGACTGATTACATAATGTTTAAAAGACTGAAGAAAAAAAGTCAGACGTGGGGGTCCATGATAGCTATATTCAAATATCTGATTGTCAATCATAAAGATTAAATATTAGATTTATTTTACCTGTCCAAAGAAAACAAAACTAAAACTAAGGGGCAGAAATTACAAAGAGCCTCCAAAATGTCTGATATAAGGGGAACAAAAGATCTTATAATTTTACATTATTTTGTTCTGATCTCTCTTTATTCGAATATTTTCCCTCCATTCATCATTTCTAATTTATTTGATGTATAATTTTTGACTGTGAGTTCTTTAAATAGGGGCTTTCTTTGTATCCCCATTATTTAGTATAATGCTTAGCTCACTGCAGATACTCATTAATGTTTATTAGCTTCCTGAAAGTAGAATGGAATGCCTTGGCAAGTCTCCTTAGAGGAAGTCTTCAGACAAAAGCTAGATGAACTACTTGTTAGGCAGGTATGTTACAGTAATAATGTTTATTAATAGATAGGAGTGCTAAGCTTAGAATCAAAACTTGAATTTAAATATTTCTTCAGATGCTTATTCTATGAGACACTAGGTAATTAATTTAATTTTCCTCTAATACACTGGTCTTTCCCACAACTGTCATCAAAATCAAATGATATTTCTAAAGAAATTTGTAGTAGATAAGTTTCATTTTGCTTTCTTGGCATTGGGAAATATAGTTTTTGTTGCTGCTATTATGGTTGTTTGTTTTTGCATTTCCTAAAGTTATTAATTATTCAGATGTGAATGGAACTAGATGGTGCTTGAAGTCCCTATCAACTTGGCAATCCTAGAATCCAATGATTCCATGATATATGCATCATGCCAGCACAATATCCTTTCCGAATTTCAACTTATTTGGGTATTTCTTTCATCGATTCATGCTTGTTTTCTCATTATTCTTAAATAGAGCTCTCCTTAAAGGACCAAATTCACAATTAATTTAATAAAAGTTTATATCAGGAATGTAAGCCTTTAGTTTTTTATTGAAGGAAGAGTAATTGGGAAGGGAGTTGATTTCCTGAAAGCCAGCAGGTGTGTATGCAGGTGCAAATATGATGGAAAGTAGCTTCACTGAATCATTTACACCATGGTATTAAAGATGATTCAGGTTCCCACATTTTCTCTGAGCTCAGAAACATCACTTTCTGATTTAGTCTAGTCAACAAGTACTGTCTTCTTTACTTTAAGCCTAAAATAGTTTCTTCCCAGACTAACAGATCTCAGTGTTTTTGGCTTCGCCTTTTACATATTTTCACTGCCTCACTAACCCTGCAGCTATTGAGAATTGCGGGCAAGCTGCCAATTATCAGATGCCTTGCTGTTAGCATCCTACTCAAAATAGCACATATGAGGGATTTGGGTACTTAAAATATACTCAAGATAATATGCTTAAATAATATTAAAGCAATGATACAAGCTGACAAAATAAGAAATTTTCAAATCACTGCTAACATTTATATCCATGCAAACATCAAATTTATTAGCCCAAAAGGTTTGAAAGTTAGGTCAGATTACATTTAATTCTGATAATCATTATTTGCAGGTTATTTTGAAGCTTGGACAGGGCTTTCTGAATAAATAGTGATGGACTGAATGTCTTCTAATTAAAACAAAACAAAACAAAACAAACAAGCAACAACAACAACAACAAAAATGAGACTTTTTAATGTTCTTTCCTTAGCCATAACATTTACTCTATTACATAAATCTTGCCTTGACAGCACAGTTTCCAGGTAGAGAAATTCTCATCTAACGTTACCTAAAATAGGTTTGGTTCAAGAGAAAACAAATATTCTATTTAATTGATTTCTTTCATAGTAATCACTTAAAGTATATGTCATCAAAGAAGTTTTTGATCATTAGAAAATATTTAAATTTATTTGATTCTAACATGTAAATACTCTAAATAAAGACTTACATTTCCAATATTGAGTTGCCTGTCCTATAAAAATTTTCCATGTTTGACCTAAAAGAAGTTGACTAAAATTTTTTAAATGTCTAACACATGCACTGAATTCTCAAAATATGTCTCTTGGGGATTCATTTGAGGAATAGAATCCCATGGAAAGCTTTTTCTTTATTTTTTAAAATCCTCAAAGTCTTTCCTATTTTTTTCAATTGTAGGCCTTCAATATCCTTTGCTTCCTTCACCCCTTACACAAACCCTCCCAAAAATAATTGAATTATCTTGATTTAAAGTTTCTATATTTTCTCTCTGTCTATCCTAAAATTTTACCTATTTATTTCTATAATGTTAACCTAAGTAGTTATTAAAAATATTTTCAGCATTGTTAACAACAATATTGCTTTTTTTAGATCAAGTATGCGTTAAATACTTAACAATGAGTAGCTTTACTTTTGAATTGAAGAAGTAGGGGTAGCTAGGTTGTGCAGTGGATAGAGCACTAGCCCTGAAGTCAGGAGGAACTGAATTCAAATCTCAAATATAGTCTCAGACACTTAACAATTGCTAGCTGGATGACCCTGGGAAAGTCACTTAACCATAATTGCCTCAGCAAAAAAAAAAAAAAAAAAAAAAAAAAAAAAGAAGAAGAAGAAGTAGATGCTATTATTACCCTTTTTTATAACTGAATAATATAATATGAGGTAAACAAAAATGTTGTGACTTGACCAAGGTTGTACAACTAGTAAGTGCCTCAGGCCTCATTTGAATTCAGAATTTTTGACTACACACTTGCACTAAATCCACTTTAGCACTTAATTTTACATAGGAAATTTTTTTTGCCTGTTATAATTAATTTATTTTTATTATAACTAATAATAATTAATTAATTAATAATTAATGTTTATATGACAACCTGTATCAAATAATGACTGGAGGGAACAGATTGTGTCAAATACCAATATCCATAGAAAACCAATCAACTAAACATCATGCTCTCTAAAATATGTTAACTCACCAAATTGTTTACTTGGGATGGGATTTCTTTTTTAAAGAAAAAGGTGCAGAACTAAAAATAAATTAGGTTATTCTTTGAGACAAATGCATGTAAATTTTTTGGCCTTTTTAGAAGAAATATCACTATCAGTAAATATGTGAGTGACCATGAAGAATCACTCTGATTTTATTGGTTTCTTAAACACCTTTGTCTCTATCTTTCTCCTTCTCTCTCTTTTCCCCCATGCAAAGAAAGTTTTTATTTTATCTCCTTTTTTTTTTTTTACCCCAGTCATATGCCAAACTATTACTGATGTTCAAGTATACTAAATGATAATTTTTAAAATACTTATTTGCACAGTGAGAACTCATTAATATCACATTGAAATGTTTTTGAATCACTTGCTTAGTGAATGGTTTGAATTCACATGCATCTGTGATTAAATTGACAGGTAAGGAGGCATGCTATGTTATTTACTCAGCAATATATTAGGACAGACTTCAAAAGAACTTGAAAATTGCCCATTAATAATAAACCATGAAAAATTTAAATATATATTATTATTATTATTATTATTATTATTACCCATGACAGAGATAGAGAAAAGAAAAAGTCAGGGTAGGTCATATAAACATTGATGAACTTTATGAATTAAAGTACCATGAAAATAATGTAAAATGATTTTTTTTATGAAATAGGTTAAGTTTAAAATATTCTGCAGAATATTATGTCTGCAAAACTCATGAGACATGCCATATCTTCTATTTAATAAAAAACAGTTTTTGTAAAGCATTTATGTTAAGTTTAAGGATAAATTAAATTCTGTAATTCGATAACTTTCTTCAATTTTTCAACAGTGAGATATCCTAATATCTTATAATCACTATGGATATTGTAAATACATTATTGCAAGTACACCTAGGTTTTTTCTTAAAATTATGTACTTTGCTTTCAATGACTTACTTAGAAGGGGAATTCATTTAAGTAAAACAATAAATTCATAGTAAGCTGTTACTTAAATTATAGGACTGGTAAATATGAAGAAACATTAAAAGTGTTACAAAATTTTATAATCCTTTTACTTGTTCAAAGATTCCCAAATGTTCTTTCAACTTCTTTCATCATTCACCCAAAAACTTCACTTTAGATAATAACTTCAGGAGTGGAGCCAAGATGGAGGAGAAGGCACCTCTAAACCCCTCTCATACCTTCACTACTAATTACTGAATTCAGCTTCAAAAATAGCGCTATTGCTAAAATTCATGAAGATTGGAAGTATAACACCTTAGCATCCAAAGACAATGTAGAAGATTGCCAGAAAGCATTCATCATGAACAGCAGGAACATGCCAGCGCAAACAGAGAGATAGGAGAGGCTAGCATAAAAAGCACACAGGGGTGGGGGCTGTCTCCATGGCTGGAAAAATTACAGTAAGGACTCTATCATGGGTTGGCTGCTCTGCTTTGGTTGCAAAGCAGTAGACAAGCAGAGACATTAAAGCCAAAGGTAGATATTACTCCAAAATATATATATATATATACCAGAACCTAACAGGATCTGGCTATATCCACCCAAAACCAGAAGTGAGTGAATGAGCACAGACCACAGCACAGCTGTGCAGCCAAATTCTGCAGCACAGGGATTTCACCAGCAGCAATCACAAATCTGGACAGCAGGGGGCGCAGCCTGGGGCAGCCTTTAATCTGCACAGTGTGGGACTCAGCCTGGGGCAATAATAGAACTTCCATAGCTCAACTCTGCTCCTCAAGGCAGAGACACTTCCGGTGCAATGTAGACCTATTCACTATAGCCACAGCAGGCTTTTGCCTGGGGTAGTAACACTTTCAATGCTCAGCCTCTAGCCCCAGTACAGTTACTAATCTGCATAGCATGGCTCTTAGCATTCTGTAGCAAAGGAAAGCTATCGTATCTGAAGGAATTTAGAAAGGGGGAGGAATATTGTGCGAATCTTACTCTCATCAGAATTGGCTCAAAGAGAAAATAATTGACATATTTGGTTTACAGAGAAACTTCTCATACCTCATTTAAAAATGGAAGAGGAAAAGGAAAAGGAAAAGAGTATTAAGGGAAAGGTACAGAAAAGGAAAACAGATTCAAAGGAAAGGGAAAGATTCTAAAGATGGAGAGCTGTGTGAGGCAAGTGGTGCCCATAAGTTTAATACTGGGAATGGGGTAAGGAGGGGAGGGGAGGGCGCAAGAAAAAGAAAAGCATAATCTGGGGATAATAAGATGGCAGGAAATACAGAATTAATAATTTTAACCATAAATGTTAATGGGATAAGCCCTCCCATAAAACAAAAATGGATAGCAAACTAGATCAAAGTCAGAACCCTACAATATGGTGTTTACAAGAAACACATTTAAAGCAGAGAGATACATACAGAGTAAAGATAAAAGGCTGGGGCAGAATATATTATACTTCAGGTGATGTCAAAAAAGCAGAAGTAGCCATCCTTATCTAAGATCAAGCAAAAGCAAAAATTGATCTAATTAAAAAGATAAGGAAAGAAACTATATCTTACTAAAGGGTAGCATAGACAAAGAAGCAATATCAGTACTAAACATACATGCACCAAATATATAGAATCTAACTTCCTAAAGGAGAAGTTAAGAGAGTTGCAAGAAAAAATAGACAGCAAAACTATAATAATGAGAGATCTCAAAATTGCACTCTCAGAATTAGATAAATCAAACCACAAAACAAATAAGAAACAAATTAAAGAGGTAAAGAGAATATTAGAAAAATTTGGTATGATAGATCTCTGGAGAAAACTGAATGGTAACAGAAAGGAGTATATTTTCTTCACAGCAGTTTATGGAACCTATACAAAAACTGACCACATATTAGGACATAAAGTTCTCAAAATTAAATGCAGGAAGGCAGAAATAGTAAATGCTTTCTTTTCAGATCACAATGTAATAAAAACTACATTTAACAAAAAGTTAGGAGTAAATAGATCAAAAAGTAATTGGAAATTAAATAATCTCATTGTAAAGAATGATTGGATGAAACATGGAATTATAGACACAATTAACAATTTCACTCAAGATTATGACAACAATGAGACATCACACTAAAATTTGTGGGATGCAGCCAAAGTAGTGATAATGGGAAATTTTATATCTTTATAGGCTTACTTGAATACAATAGAGAAAGAGAAGATCAATTAATTGGGCTTGCAACTTAAAAAGCTAGAAATAGACCAAATTAAAAACCCCCAATCAAATACTAAATTTGAAATTCTAAAAGTAAAAAGAGAAAATAATATTGAAAGTTTAAAAAAATGATTAGATTAATAAATAAATATGAGTTGATTTTATGAAAAAAACAATAAAATAGATAAATTTTTGGTAAATCTGAATTAAAAAAGGAAAGAGGAAAATCAAATTGTTAATGTTAAAAATAAAAAGGGAGAACTTGCCACTGATGAAGAGGAAATTAGAGCAATATTTAGGAATTACTTTGTCCAGCTTTATGCCAATAAATTTGATAACTTAAAAGAAATGGAAGAATACTTTCAAAAATAAAGCTTGCCCAGATTAACAGAGGAAGACATAAATTAGTTAAACAGTCCCATCTTAGTAAAAGAAATAGAACAAGATATTAATCAACTCCATAAGAAAAAATCCCCAGGACAGATGGATTTACATGTGAATTCCACCAAACATTTAAAGAACAATTAACCCCAATGCTTTATAAACTATTTGAAAAACTAGGGAATGAAGGAGTGCTACCTAAGTCCTTTTATGATACAGAATGGAACTAATACCTAAACCAGGTAGACTGAAAACAGAGAAGGAAAATTACAGACCAATCTCCCTAATGAATATTGATGCTTAAATCTTAAATAAAATAATAGCAAAAAGAATCCAGAAAATCATCCCCAGCATAATACACCATAACCAAGTAAAATGTATATCAGGAATGCAGGGTTGGTTCAATATTAGGAAAAATATTAGTATAATTGGCCATATCAATAACCAAATTAACAAAAAACATACGATCATCTCAATAGAGGCAGAAAAAGCATATGATAAAATCCAACATCCATTTCTATTAAAAACACTTGAGAGCAGAGGTATAAATGGACATTTCCTTTAAACAGGCAGGAGCATATATTTGAAACCGCAGTAAGCATCATATGTAATGGGGGGTAAACTGGAACCATTCCCAGTAAGATCAGGAGTGAAACAAGGTTGCCCACTCTCAGTATTACTATTCAATATTGTATTAGAAATACTAGCTTTGGCAATAAGAGTTGAGAAAGAACTTAAAGGAATTAGAGTAAGTAATGAGGAAACCAAATGATCACTCTTTGCTGAAGATATGATAGTATACTTAGAGAACCCCAGAGAGTCTACCAAAAATCTATTAGAAATAACCCACAGCTTTAGCAAAGTTGCAGGATACAAAATTAATCCACATAAGTCATGAGCATTCTGTTATATCATTAACAAAATCCAACAGTTAAGAGTTACAAAGAGAAATTCCATTTAAAATAACTACTGATAGTATAAAATATTTGGAAATCTATCTGCCAAGGCAAAATCAGGAATCATATGAGAAAAACTACAAAACACTTTCTACACAAATAAAGTCAGATCTAACCAATTGGAAAAATATTAAATGCTCTAACATAGGGTGAGCAAATATAATAAAGATGACAATACTTCCTAAACTCATCTATTTGTTTAGTGCTAAACCAATCAGACTACCAAAAAACTATTTTAATGATCTAGAAAACAACAACAACAACAACAACAAAGTTCATATGGAAAAACAAAAGGTCAAGAATTTCAAGGGAACTAATGGGAAAAAAATCAAATGAAAGTGGCCTAGCTGTACCAGATCTAAAATTATATTATAAAGTAGCGGTTACCAAAATCATTTGGTAATGCCTAAGAAACAGACTAGTTGATCAGTGGAATAGGTTATGCTCAAAGGACAAAATAGTCAATAACTTTAATAATCTAGTGTTTGCCAAACCCAAAGACCCCAGCTTTTGGGATAAGAATTCACTAATTGACAAAAACTGCTGGGAAAATTGGAAATTAATATGGCAGAAAGTAGGTATTGTCCCACACCTAACACCATACACCAAGATAAGGTCAAATTGGGTTCATTGCCTAGGCATAAATAATGAGATTGTAAATGAATTAGAAGAACATAGGATAGTTTATCTTGCAAACCTGTGGAAGAGGAAGGAATTTATGACCAAAGAAGAACTAAAGATCATTATTGATCATAAAATAGAAAATTGTGATTATATCAAATTGAAACGCTTTAGTACAAACAAAACTAATGCAGACATGATTAGAAGGGAAGCAATAAACTGTGAAAACATTTTTGTAGTCAAAGCTTCTGATAAAGGCCTCATTTCCAAAGTATATAGACAATTGATTCTAATTTATAAGAAATCAAGCCATTATCCAATTGATAAATGGTTAAAGGACATAAACAGACAATTCTCAGATGAAGAAATTGAAACTATATCTACTCATATGAAAGGGTGTTCCAAATCACTATTGAATAATGCTAATTAAGACAACTCTGAGATACCACTACACACTTGTCCAATTGGCTAAAATGACAGGAAAAAATAATGATGAATGCTGGAGGGGATGTGGGAAAACTGGGACACTGATGCATTGCTGGTGGAGTTGTGAACAGATCCAACTATTCTGGAGAGCAATCTGGAATTATGCCCCAAAAGTTATCAAATTGTGCATACCCTTTAATTCAGCAATGTCACTACTGGGCTTATATCCCAAAGAGATTTTAAAGAAAGCGAAGAGACCTGTATGTGCAAGAATGTTTGTAGCAGCCCTCTTTGTAGTGACCAGAAACTGGAAACCGAGTAGATGCCCATCAATTGGAGAATGGCTGAATAAATTGTGGTATATGAATGTTATGGAGTATTATTGTTCTGTAAGAAATGACCAACAGAATGATTTCAGAAAGACTTGGGGAGATTTACATGAACTTATGCTAAGTGAAATGAGTAGGACCAGGAGATCATTATATACTTCAACAACAATACTATATTGTTGGAATCTTTACAAACTGCTAACTCATTAGAGTTGATGTTTTGGGCCAGAACCTGAAACAAGGTACTAAGTAGAACTAATTAATACAATGCTTGTGTTTACACCTTTACTCATTGGAATTCACAAATATGGGAGATTCACAAAATAATCTTTGTTGAACTAGAGACCATTACTGATCACAGAATAGAAAATTTCGATTACATCAAATTAAAAAGCTTTTGTACAAATAAAACTAAGGCAAACAAGATTAGAAGGGAAGCAACAAACTGGGAAAACATTTTCACAGTTAAAGGTTCTGATAAAGGCCTCATTTCCAAAATATATAGAGAACTGACTCAAATTTATAAGAAATCAAGCCATTCTCCAATTGATAAATGGTCAAAGGATATGAACAGACAATTTTCAGAGGATGAGATTGAAACTATTACCACTCATATGAAAGAGTGTTCCAAATCATTATTGATCAGAGAAATGCAAATTAAGACAACTCTGAGATACCACTACACACCTGTCAGATTGGCTAAGATGACAGGAAAAAATAATGATGAATGTTGGAGGGGATGCGGGAAAACTGGGACACTAATGCATTGTTGGTGGAGTTGTGAACGAATCCAACCATTCTGGAGAGCAATCTGGAATTATGCCCAAAAAATTATCAAATTGTGCATACCCTTTGATCCAGCAGTGTTTCTATTGGGCTTATATCCCAAAGAAATACTAAAGAAGGGAAAGGGACCTGTATGTGCCAAAATGTTTGTAGCAGCCCTGTTTGTAGTGGCTAGAAACTGGAAAATGAATGGATGCCCATCAATTGGAGAATGGCTGGGTAAATTGTGGTATATGAATGTTATGGAATATTATTGTTCTGTAAGAAATGTCCAGCAGGATGAATACAGAGAGGACTGGCGAGACTTACATGAACTGATGCTAAGTGAAATGAGCAGAACCAGGAGATCATTATACACTTCGACAACGATATTGTATAAGGACATATTTTGATGGAAGTGGATTTATTTGACAAAGAGACCTGAGTTTCAATTGATAAATGACGGACAAAAGCAGTTACACCCAAAGAAAGAACACTGGGAAACGAATGTAAACTATCTGCATTTTTGTTTTTCTTCCCGGATTATTTATACCTTCTGAATCCAATTCTCCCTACGCAACAAGAGAACTGTTCGGTTCTGCAAACATATACTGTATCTAGGATATACTGCAACATATCCAACATATAAAGGACTGCTTGCCATCTAAGGGAGGGGGTGGAGGGGGGAGGGGGGAAAAAAATCGGAACAGAAACGAGTGTCAATATAATGTAATTATTAAATAAAAAATTAAAAAAATAAAAAAAAAATAATCTTTGTAAGTTTGTGAATTCACACTCCCTTGAAGCTCTTAGGCTCAGAGAGCACTATGGGAGAAAACCCATAATCCCATTCTCTCAGAAGAGTCATATATAAGCCCAGTGAAAAGAGGTTCATTCCAATATTTCCACTTGGCTGGCTGGTGGCGGAAGAGAGTTCAGCTGTATTGGAGAGGAGCACGCTGGGACAGACACAGAGCACTCTGGGAGATTGAGAGCCAGAAGCCCTCTCTCGGAGGCAAGACAGATTCAACTTGGTGCTAGCTCTGGAGGCTGAAGAAAGCAGAGGCAGAAGCGAAGAACAAAGATGCAAGATCTCTTAGAATCAAGGAAAGAGAGAGAGGCCTCTAAGAAAAACTAACCAGGCTATACTGGAGATTGAGAGCCAGAAGTCCTCTCTCCAAGGCAAGAGAGATCCATTCCATTTTCCACTTGGTTGGCTGGAAGACTGAAGGACAAACCTTTGGATTTGGAGACATTGGGAGGGAGCTCTTGGAACCAAGCAGAGCTATAGGCCCCTAAGCTAATCAGGCTATATTGGAGACAATAAAAGATTTGAACTTTTATCACCTGGCTCTGTTTTGGGTGATTATTTACTCTTAATTGAAACTAAGGCTGCCTCCAGAAAACCTCCCGAGAAATCTCCTTTCTCACCAGAGAGAACCTTTTTATTATATTATTTTAAAGAAGAACAAGAACTCCTACACTATATGTTGACCAATTCTGGTGGACCTGGCCCTCTTCAGCAATGAGATGAACCAAATCAGTTCCAGTGCAGTAGTAATGAATTGATCCAGCTATACCCAGTGAAAGAATTCTGGGAGATGACTAATAACCATTACATAGAATTCCCAATCCCTATATTTTTGTCTGCCTACATTTTTTATTTCCTTCACGGGCTAATTGTGCACTATTTCAGAGTCTAATTCTTTTTGTACAGCAAAATAACTGTTTGGACATGGATACTTATTTTGTATTTAATTTATACTTTAACATGTATTGGTCAACCTGCCATTTAGGGGAGAGGGTGAGGGGAAGGAGGGGAAAAATTGGAACAAAAGGTTTGGCAACTGTCAATATTGTAAAATTACCCTTGCATATAACTTGTAAATAAAAAGCTATAATTAAAAAAAATAAAACCTTTAATTAAAAAAAGAAAGAAAGAAATTCTTGACCTTTTGTTCTTCCATATTGATTTTTTTTGCAATTTTCATTGGTCAGTAAAATAGTTTTTTTTTTTTTTGGAATTTTGATTTGTATAGTACTAAATAAATAGATTAGTTTAGGTAGTATTGTCATCTTAATTATATTTGCTTGACCTAACCAAGAGCACTTGATATTTTTCCAATTTTTTACATCTGACTTTGTGTGGAAAGTGTTTTGTAGTTTTGCTCTTACTGTTCCTGACTTTTCCTTGGCAGATAGATTCCCAAATATTTTATACTATCAACAGTTATTTTAAATGGAATTTCTCTTTGTGTCTCTTGCTGTTGGGTTTTGTTAGCAATGTATAAAAACGCTGATGATTTATGTGGATATATTTTGGATTCTGCAATTTGCTAAAGTTGTAGATGGTTTGTAATAGCTTTTTCATTGATTCTTTGGGGTTCTCTAAGTAAATTATACGCTCATCTGCAAAGAGTGATAATTTGGTTTACACATTACCTACTCTAATTTCTTTAATCTCTTTTTCATCTTTTATTATCTAAGCTAGCATTTATAATACAATATCAAATAGTGGGCAAATTTGTTTCAACCCTAATCTTATTGGGAATAATTCTAGTTTCTCTCCATTATATATGATGCTTACTGATGGTTTAAATCGATGCTACTGTGTGGCTCAACAATTATGAGGGGTCACCACTAAAAAAAACCCCAAAAAACTGGAGACAATTCTAGGAACAAAACAAAAATTTATTGTACATTCTTGCGAGAATCGGGCATCCCACACATTGAGCAGGCAATCTAAGAGAGGAAGTACCTTTTATGACAGGTTTGACACTTAAATAATCCCTAATGCAAATACTCCTCTCACCACTGACCTTCATCCTCATTGGCTTAGGGTCTTACATTCTATACTCGGGAACTACCCAAGAAATTGAACTTGACCAATAAGTACATAAATGCTCACATTTGATTGAAATAACGAGAAAATGATGTCATGGGAGTATAGCAGGAAAGGGACTTAAATATGCTCTTGCATCAATGCTCAGAAACCTTCAGGCTTACTCAAACTCTGAAGTAGATGAAGCCCTACTCGATTTTTCACAATTGTCTTGAAAGATCCCACCATATCTCCTTCACTACTGACTATTTTAAGGAAAGTCCATTTATTCCTATACTCTCTAGTGTTTTTAATAGGAATAGGTGTTGGAGTTTATTTAAAAAAAAAAAAAAAAAAAAACATTTCTGCATCTATTGAGATAAGCATGTTTTTTTTTTTTTTTTGTTAATTTGATTATTGATAAAGATTATGCTAACAATTCTCCTAATATTGAACCAGTCCTGCATTCTTGGTATATATCCTACTTGCTCATGGTGTATCATCCTGATGGTGATTTTCTAAAATTTCTGTTCTAATATTTCACTTAAGAATTTTGCATCAAAATTCATTACAGAGATTAGTTTATAACTTTCTTTCTCTGTTTTGGTACTACCAGATTTAAGTATCAGCACCATGTCTGTGTCATAAAAGGAATTTGGTAGGAGTCCTCCATTACCTATTTTTTCAAATAGTTTACAAATAATATTGGAGTTAATTGTTCTTTAAATTTTTGGTAGAATTTACATGTAAATCCATCTGGTCCTGGGAATTTTTTCTTACACAGCTAATTAATAGCTTGTTTTATATATATATATATATATATATATATATATATATATAATATATATATATATATATATATATATATATATATATATGTAATGGGATTATTTAAGCAATTTACATCCTTCTCTGTTAATCTGGGCGATCTATATTTTTGTAGATATTCCTCCATCTTACTTAAATTATCAAATTTATTGGCATAAAGTTGACTGACCTTGATTCTTAAAATTCTTTCTCATGCCCTTTGCTTGTACCACATTCTTTGATCCTTTTAAGACTTCTTTTCATTTCCTCCCCCCTTAAATGTATTTATTCTGATTCCTCTTCCATTGAGATAAATATTTGCTTCATTGATGTTTGCTTCATGTTTTGCATAGCTACTCAATTCAATTAGCTCCTCTTAACACTAAATTGATAAACTTATTCTAATGATGGTATTAACAGGTGATAAGAACTTAATTTCCTATTCTTTTTCTATGAGAGTATCTTCCCAGGTACTCTTCCCAGCCTCCATTATCTTAAACCAAAAGAATAACTCATGCAGAAATGGGAGGGGCAGAGAACAGTAGCTGGACAATGAAATAAAATTACTTCCATGGGTTCCAAAATTTTTCATATCTTTTCTCCCTAGTAAATACTTTCCTATACAGTGTAAGGATGACTCTAATATTGAAGGTCTTGATCTTTCCTGGCATGTCTGATATAAAGAAAAATATTAACGCTTGTAATGTCTAGGCTGCAAGACAAAGACAAAATTCTTGGTCTTAGGATGGAGAAGTGAAGGAGACAGGAGAGTAGCCAAGTGGCTGGACCAAGATGGAGTCTGGAGTCTGAAGCCTACTATGGCTGAGAGCTGCTGCTAAGAGCTACTACTGAGAGAAATCCCCTCTGTCCCTATTTAAGGATTCTCCTTAAATATCCCATCATGATTATATTACCATACCACACTGGGCATGTGCTTCTGTAGAACATCCCATCAACACATTAACCTAAATATATGCCATCCAGATTGACCATATCATTATATTACATCAAGTATGTGCTTAAAGAATCACTATCTCACACCAAGGAAAGTACTTAATTACAAGCACCCTGCTTTCTTAGATTCAAGTATACCCTTTTAGAGTTCTGGTCACTACAAATGTTTACTTTTAGCCACCTGGGAACATGCTTACATAAAAGTGCCCAGATGTCCCGGCCTGCAGGACAGAGAGTATGTGTGGGCCCTGAAAGAGAAGAGAAGGAACAAAAGACAGGAGGAAATGCTTAGAATGGAGACAAGACAGGCTTTCTGATCAAGTCTCGTTTATTGTGGGCAAAAGTACCAGTATTTATGGTGGGTTGTAAGGGAGTGGGGGTTGTGCGAACTCAGTACAGAGGGGACCCCAGACAAAGGATTTGTAACCCACCAAATGATGAATTGATCAGGGGCCTTTGATGATGTAGGAAACTCCAGGAGGCATCTAGATGTCTGTTTATTCAAGGTTAGAGTAGTTTTAGGAATGTGGCTTTACCACATGTAGATTAGTGCCGGCTCCCCACACCCAGAAATCTGGAGAAAAGATGCAAATGAGCAGAAGCAGAGAAAAAGGTCAAAGTTTGTCTAAAATCGGATTATTGTTTAAGGAGAATAAAAAGACAACCAGTTCATTCAATTAACATCAGGCAAGAGAACACATGTCCCAAGGGACATAAGGTATATATATTTGGGTACTTAATGTAAAAATAGTCTTATATTCTTCTCTAGTGAGTAATACAGATCACAATTTTTACATTTTATTAAATCAGAATGAAGGATTTTCTAAAACATCCCTGGGGAAACTAAATAATGAAAATATGAAATATTTTAGAGTGATCCATATGGAAGACTGTATACTGACTTAGATAAGAGTTTTAGGTTCCACTAAGGCAGGGTACAAAGTAATCAGTCTGACCAGCTTAGTTTTTTTTTTTTCTTTTAAACAATTCAAAGCACTTACATAGCTGCTATCTCTTATATTTAAATAAACTTGCTCTCTAAATGTTCTTATTTGTGGACCTTAATTGATTGATTACTTAGGGATCTATCTGCCAAGGGAAAATCAGAAACTTTATGAGTAAAACTACAAAACACTTTCCAAACAAATTAAGTTTGATCTAACCAACTGGAAAAAATATTAAATGCTCGCAGATTGGGTGAGCAAATATAATAAAGATGACAATACTACCTAAACTAATCTATTTATTTAGTGCTATACCAATCAGACTCCCAAAAAGCTATTTTGATAACCTAGAAAAAATAACAACAAAGTTCATATGGAAAAACAAAAGGTCAAGAATTTCAAGGGAATTAATGGGGAAAAAAAATCAAATGAAGGTGGCCTAGCTGTAGCAGATCTAAAATTATATTATAAAGCAGCAGTTACTAAAACCATCTGGTATTGACTAAGAAATAGAGTAGTTGCTCAATGGAATAGGTTAGGTCCAAAGGGCAAAACAGCCAATAACTTTAATAATCTAGTGTTTGACAAACCCAAAGACCCCAGTTTGGGGGAAAAGAATGCATTATTTGACAAAAATTGCTGGGAAAATTGGAAATAAGTATGGAAGAAACTAGGCATTGACTCACAGTTAACACCGTACACCAAGATTATAAGGTCAAAATGGGTTCCTGACCTAGGCATAAAGAATGAGATTACAAATAAATTGGAAGAGCATAGGATAGTTTATCTCCCACTACACTATGGAAACCCACCTATCTCGCAGACCTGTGGAAGAGGAAGGAATTTATGACCAAAGAAGAACTAGAGATCACTATTGACCACAAAATAAAAAATTTTGATTATATCAAATTGACAAGTTTTTGTACAAACAAAACAAATGCAAACAAGATTAGAAGGGAAACAATTAACTGGGAAAACATTTTTACAATCAAAGGTTCTGATAAAGGCCTCATTTCCAAAATATATAGAGAATTGACTCTAATCTATAAGAAATCAAACCATTCTCCAATTGATAAATGGTCAAAGGATATGAACAGACAATTCTCAGACGAAGAAATTGAAACTATTTATAGACGTATGAAAATATGCTCCAAATCATTATTAATCAGAGAAATGCAAATTAAGACAACTCTGAGATACCACTACACACCTGTCAGATTGGCTAGAATGACAGGAAAAGATAATGGGGAATGTTGGAGGGGATGTGGGAAAACAGGGACACTGATACATTGTTGGTGGAATTGTGAACACATCCAGCCATTCTGGAGAGCAATTTGGAACTATGCTCAAAAAGTAATCAAACTGTGCATACCCTTTGATCCAGTAGTGTTTCTACTGGGCTTATACCCCAAAGAGATACTAAAGAAGGGAAAGGGACCTGTATGTGCCAAAATGTTTGTGGCAGCCCTGTTTGTAGTGGCTAGAAACTGGAAAATGAAAGGATGTCCATCAATTGGAGAATGGTTGAGTAAATTGTGGTATATGAATGTTATGGAATATTATTGTTCTGCAAGGAATGACCAGCAGGATGAATACAGAAAGGACTGGTGAGACTTACATGAACTGATGCTGAGTGAAATGAGCAGAACCAGGAGATCATTATATACCTCAACAACGATACTGTTTGAGGATGTATTCTGATGGAAGTAGATCTCTTCGATAAAGAGAGCCTTAATTGATCAAAGATGGACAGAAGCAGCTACACCCAGAGAAAGAACACTGGGAAATGAATATAAACTGCTTGCATTTTTGTTTTTCTTCCGGGTTATTTATACCTTCTGAATTCAATTCTCCCTGTGCAACAAGAAAACCGTTGGGCTCTGCACATATATATTGTATCTAGGATATACTGCAACCCATTCAACATGTAAAGGACTGCTTGCCATCTGGGGGAAGGAGTAGAGGGAGGGAGGGGAAAAATCGGAACAGAAGTGGATGCAAGGGATAATGCTGTAAAAAATTACCCTGGCATGCGTTCTATCAATAAAAAGTTATTAAAAAAAAAAAAAAAGAAAAGAAAAAAAAAGAAAGAAAAAGAAAGAGCATAGGATAGTTTACTTCTCAGACCTGTGGAATAGGAAGGAATTTATGACCAAAGAAGAACTAGAAATCACTATTGATGACAAAATAGAAAATTTTGATTATATCAAATTGAAAAGTTTTTGTACAAACAAAACAAATGCAGACAAGATTAGAAGGGAAACAATAAACTGGGAAAACATTTTTACAGTAAAAGGTTCTGATAAATGCCTCATTTCCAAAATATATAGAGAATTGACTCTAATTTTTAAGAAATCAAGCCATTTTCCAATTGATAAATGGTCAAAGGATATGAACAGACAATTCTCAGATGAAGAAATTAAAACTATTTATAGTCATATGAAAATATGCTCCAAATTATTATTAATCAGAGAAATGCAAATTAAGACAACTCTGAGATACCACTACACACCTGTCATATTGGCTAAGATGACAGGAAAAAATAATGATGAATGTTGGAGGGGATGTGGGGAAAGTGGGACACTGATGCATTGTTGGTGGAGTTGTGAACAAATCCAACCATTCTGGAGAGCAATCTGGAATTATTCCCAAAAAGTTATCAAATTGTGCATACCCTTTGATCCAGCAGTGTTACTTCTGGGCTTATACCCCAAAGAGATACTAAAGAAGGGAAAGGGACCTGTATGTGCCAAAATGTTTGTGGCAGCCCTGTTTGTAGTGGCTAGAATCTGGAAAATGAATGGATGCCCTTCAATTAGAGAATGGCTGAATAAATTGTGGTATATGAATATTGTGGAATATTATTGTTCTGTAAGAAATGACCATCAGGATGAATACAGAGAGGCTTGGAGAGACTTACACGAACTGATCTTAAGTGAAATGAGCAGAACTAGGAGATCGTTATATACTTCAACAACGATACTGTATGAACATGTATGGAAGTGGATTTTTTTTTACAAAGAGACCTAACTCAATTTCAATTGATCAATGATGGACAGAAACAGCTACACCCAAAGAAAAAACACTGGGAATAAATGCAAACTGTTTGCATTTTTGTTTTTCTTCCTGGGTTACTTCTACCTTATGAATCCAATTCTCCCTGTTCAACAAGAGATCTGTTCAGTTCTGCACACATATATTGCATCTAGGATATACTGTGACATATTTAACATATATAGGACCGCTTGCCATCTAGGGGAGGGAGTGGAGAGAGAGAGGGGAAAAATAGGAACAGAAGTGAGTGCGAGGGATAATGTTGTAAATAATTACCCGGCATGGGTTCTGTCAATAAAAAGTTATTATAAAAAAATTAAAAATAAATTTAAAAAATAATAATAAATTAACAAATAAATAAATAAAAGTAAATATGGTGAGTGTTATCATGAATTGATTAAAGAGCAAATAAGAGTGAAGGCCAATGATGATGTGATTAATCCAATGCTGAGGTCTCATAGGGCAAAATCTTCAATAGAAAAAAAGGAAAAAATGGACTCAATTAGAGGACAGTAGAGTCAGTTTCTCAAGTGCTCAACTCAATGGAGTGCTTTGCATAGCTAAAGCTGGAATAATGATTTTAAAAAGAACTGAAGGCTGGAGGAATTGTCATGATGGTATAGGTGGAAAGAAAATGATTCGGAGTTCTAAAGCAGAAAGACAGATGGAATTACCACAGATTATGATCAGAAAAAGGAATGTCAGAATTCCTGAACATAGCTGTGGAATACTTTTAGATCTTGTTAAGATTAAGTGTGTGACCATCTGTGTGTATAATTTTGGTCTGATTGATAAATAGTTTTTATAAAGAGAGTAAGTGGAAATATTGGGACATTCTAGTGTTTAATAGAGTATCAATCCCTTGTCAATTTCCCTTGTCACCAATATTTGCTTCTGATCATCCCTTCCCTCAAACAGCCTTCCCCTTTTTCATACCTCTCCCCAACTACATCTGTTTTCCCTTCTTTTAGCCTCACCCTTTCCTTTCCCCATTTCCCACCCCCCCCACTTATCTATAGGCTGAGACAAGCTTCTCTTTGAAACCAAATATGTCTGATATTCTCTGTTTGAGCCAAATCTGATGAGAGTAAAATTCATACAATGTTCATCGCCTTCCCTTTTTTCCCTCAATTAAAATAGGTCAATTTTGTCTCTTCATGAGAGGTAATTTCCCTCATCTTATGTGCATTTTCATCTTTTTCCAGTACAATAATCTTTCCTCCTCTAGTTTCTTTTTATATTATCATAAAAATACCAAATTATAACAACTTTCTAAGTATACCTATAATAGATATAGTTCTCAAGAGTTCTTTCCTTTTTACCTTTTATGTTTCTCTTAAGTATTGTATTTGAAGATCAAATTTTCTATTCACCCCTGGCCTTTTCATCAGAAATAAATGAAATCCATCTTTTTCATTGAATTTCTCTTTTTCCCTTAAAGATGATACTCTATTTTGCTGGATAGTTGATATTTGATGCAATCCAAGTTCCTTTGCCTTTCAAACTTACAGATTCCATGCCCTTCAATTCTTTAAAGTGGAAGTTTCTAGATCTTGGGTAATCTTTATTATAGTTCTTCAATATTTGAATTGTTTCTTTCTGCCTGGTTGCAATATTTTTCTCTTTGTCTGATAATTCAGAAATTTAGCTATAATATTCCTTAGAGTTTTAATTTGGGGGTCTCAGGTGGTGATCAGTAAATTCTTCCACTGGATAGTTTACTTTCTGGTTCTATATCAGGGCAGTTTTTGTTGAGGATTTCCTAAAATGTGATGTCTAATCATTTCCCCCCTCACCATGGTTTTCAGGAATTCTAGAAAACCTTAGATTGTCTCTCTTAGATCTATTTTCCTGGCCAGTTGTTTTTCCAATGAAGTGTTTTATATTTTCTTCCATTTTTTTCATTTCTTTTGTTTTTCTTTGATTGATTTTTGATGTTTCATTGAGTCATTCACTTCCATTTGTTTAATTCTAATTTTTAGTGCATTATATTCTTCAGTTATCAATTTGAACTCCTTTTTTATTTGTCCAATTGAATTTTTAAATGAGTTGTTTTGTTCAATAGATTTTTTTCCATTTCACAAATTATGTTTTTTTTTTCCATTTTAACAAATCTATTTTGTAAGAATTATATGTTTTTCCGTTTCACCAAATTTATTTTGTAAGGTGTTTTCTTCAGATAAGTTGTGTTTTTCCTTTTTCCAAATTATCCTGCAATGTTCTCACGTCCTTTCTCCATTTTCTCTCTATCTTTTAACATCCTTTTTGAATGCTTCTGAGAGAGCCTTGTGGTATGGGAACCAACTCATCTCACCCTTTGGGGCTTCATCTGGAGTTGATCCATTTTAGTGTCCTCAAGGTTAAAGGTTTGTTTTTCTTTCTCTCCATAAAATTATCTATGGTATGAGCTTTTTTTCTTTTTTTCTTTTTTACTCTTTTTTTTTTTAAATGTCGAGATGTGCTTTTAGGACAAAAAAGAGATTGTCCAAGCTTCTTCTATAATTGACAGTGATTGGGATTTAGAGGCTCACATTTGCCTTTTGTATTTGTGTTGGATATCTCACAGCTAATGTTATTATCTACTAGCTTGCAACCAGATCAGAATAGCCAATACTGTTGTAGATTCCTTCCAGTAGATTCCCCAGTGTATAAAACCTACACTGCCCAGTGTCTGTTTGCACCTTCACTTTGCTGCCTCCCTTCATGGCCAATTGGAACAGATCTTCTCTGAAGTTCTTCCAAAATATATTCTGCTGAATTTGTTACACTCTTAATATTTGTGGGTTCAGTCACTCCACAACTAATTAGGCTTGATTTGGTGTTTATTTGAGGGAGATCTCAGATAAAGACATGTTTTCTCTTCACCATCTTGACTCCACCTCCCAAGTCATGATTTATTCTTTCTGATTTTCCTGATCTGTAAATGAAAGAAGTTGAATTTCTGGAAAGTAATTTGGCATTATGCATAGAAAACAAACAAATGAACCAACAAAAATTATATGACTTGTTGATGCAATAATTGCACTGCTAGGTCTATATCTTCAAGGAGGCTAGAGTTAGAGTTAAATGTGTATAAATTAAAATATTAAAATGACATTTTATTTTTTCTTATTAAGGGAATGAAACTAAATATTTCCTTAGTTTAAACAATGACTAAACAATTTGTGGGAAAAACATGTAATGGAATATACCACATTTCAAAACATGATTAACATGAAAAATTCACAAAAAGAAGAAAAAATATAAACATTCAATTTAGTAAATGAACAGAAGCAGAAAACAATACAATCATTACATTGATGTACATGAAAAGGAGAATAAAGTGGCACTGGATACTCTACAATTGTACTGATCACATTTGACCCCAATACAGAGTTAAGAAAATGTATTTTCACTTCTTCAAAAAGGAAGCAAGCTAGGATGTGAAATATTGCATATATTCTAAAAACAAACAAATAAAAAAATATGTGAGGAAGGATTCTGGGAAGATGACTGATTAGGTCAATAAATTTCAAACTCACCAGATTTCTCTCACATACAGAACAAATTTGCATTCCAGGGCAAATATAGACTGCTTTTCAGCAGTCTATTTCTTAATCAATAAGACTTGGGTAGAACAAGTATTCTTCTGGTACAACCAAGAAGTCCTGAAGAAAGACCCCCATATTAGGGATTAATTAGTATAAAGTAGAAACATCTCTAGCCTAAATCCATAGAAAAACCAAGAGGGAATTCCTGGGGCTTGATGGATTTGGATGAAGCTTCTGCAGGAATCATAGAAACTTTTACCTCCTAGATTTTATGCAGACTATGGTGTCTAAATACAGAAAGACTGAGTGAACCTTGGCCATTTAGAAATGCCAGAGCCAGCTGTGGTGCAAAGTCACAGACCTAGGTGAGAAGGGGTCAGCTCACCTATGAGTATCGAGGCAGTGAGGCTGGCACTTACCTGATGGTAATTTTTTTTGTTTGTTTGTTTGGAGTTACATCAGAGAGAAAAGCTGAAGTGAAGCTAAAGACTCCATACCGCTCACTCCTCATGATTAGAGATGTTTACACTATTATTTATTTTTAAAAAAATGAACTGGCAAAATAGAAGGAAACCAACTATAAAAACTTACAATGGAAATCGGGAAGACTGGGGTTCATTTCAGAGGAAGACACTGAAGGAAAAAATCTCATTTTACCCAAAGAGTAATGTTAAATAGCTCCCTGCTCAGAAAAAAAAATTAAGAAAAATTTTTAAAAATGAAAAATTAAATGAGACATTGAGAAAAAAACTTTAAAATTCAAGAAAAACAAGATTTTGAAAAAATTAATTAGAAAAGAAGTATAAAGTGTTAAAAATAAAAACAACTCTGAAAATTAGAATTAAGCAATGGGAAACCAGTGAAGCTGCAAGAAACCAAGAAATAAAATATGATATTCAGGGGAAAAAAAACAGAATATAATGTCAAATATCTTCTACAAAAACAACAGATTTGAGAAACAGATGAAGAAGAGAAAATATAAGAATAATAGAACTATCTGAAACTATTAACAACAAAAAAAAAGAACCTTGACATAATAATGGAAGAAAACAACAAAAAATGTTCTAGAGTGATAGAACATTAGAGGAAAGTAGAAATAGGGGGAAAAAAATCCATTCAACAGTACTTCAATGATATTCTTTGAAAAAAATAGGAATATTATTGTCAAATTTTGAACCTCCCAAATCAGAGAAAATTCTTCAAGAAACAAGAAAAAAATCAAATATTTAGGAGCTACAATCAGAATTTTTCAGGGCTTAGCAGCAGCCACAATAAAAGACTGCAAGTGCTGTAATCATATAAACCAGCAACAGAAAGAACTAGGTCTATAGTCAAAAATATTATAAACATCGAAATTCTTAATAATATTCAATGGAAAAATGAATATTAAACAAATTTGCCAATTTTCAGGAATTTCAGTCAGTCAGACCTAAATTGAAAAGAAAATATCAAAGCCAATGTCAAAGATCAATTTCAATGAACTTCACATAAACAAATCATTTATGCTTTTTACATGGAAATGTATACCATATATTTAATATTGATTTCAGAAGTTGGGTAGTTCAAAAGAAAGATTGGCGCAGAGTTGACTATGTTCTAATTCTAAAAATCAAGAATGCTTAAGAAAAGGAAAAAAAAAAAGTAGTAATTATGTTATATAAATGTTGTGTAGAGAAATATATGCAGAGACATTAAAAAGAGGAGAAAGGCTCTTAGTTCTGAAAACCTAATTATATCAGGAGTGGATTAAAGAAGCAACACTGCATATATACCATGGATTGTATAATGTACGCCTAAATCTATAAAAAATAAGAGGGAAGAGATGGTCAGAAGGGGGAGCAGAGCATAGGGGAAGAAGACAAGGGAGGGATTCATAGATTGGTGGGAAGTTTAAGTAATAGCAATGCAATTTAAAGAGAAGAATTAAAGCACAAAAGTTAGCAGAGATAGGAAAGGAGATAAACATAAACATTACAACAAGGATGAGGAGTAGAATTTGGAAGAAAAAAAAGGCATGGCTAGTAAGCATGAATCTTAGATAAAGTCAAACTTTAAAAGTTAATCAAGAAAGAAATATAAATTATAGGCCAACCATACTAATATTGTTCTAGATACATGTTTACATATGGGGAAATGCATGTGTGATTGTGTGTGTGTTTGTATTCATATTTACATATGAGTGAATATGTATGTATATATGTGCATATCTTGATATATTTAAATATGTAAATATGTTACTCTGTATATGTGTGTATATAGATGCATGTTATGTGAATGGATCTGTGTGTGGGTATTAATGTATATGTATATATGTATTTTGGTGTGTGCACATATATACCTTCATAAGTATATAATATTATCTGATTGGGGGAAGTGGGAGAGATGAGAGGGGAAAAATAATAAAGTAAAAAAAAATTCACAATAGAGAACAAAAGGACAACCAACCAAGAAACAAAGAAAATATAGACACTCATGAATATAATTTCTTCTACTATAATATATCCTTTCTTGAACTAGTAATATATTGTTATATATTCTGAATCTTCCCTGTAGGGCACATGACAATGTTCTGTTTTGTTGTCTTTTTGTTATTGTTACTTGTTTTTCTTTTCTGTTTTTTTTAAATAAAAGAGAAATTTAAAAATGAAAACAAAAATAAAAAAGCAATTAATAAAATTTTAAAATAACAACAATGTGTTAATAGGTTTTATTTGTTTTACCCCTTTCATTATGAATCTTTGTTCCAAGGAATTACCCACTGGGAATGGGAGGGAAAAGGGGTAAAATGCACTATGAAAACATATAAATTCAAAAATAAATGTTATACAAAACAAAATATACCAATATATTAAAATGTTACAACACACAAGCAAATTAATATGTTTAATTAAGTATTTATTATAGTAAATTAATGTGATCTTTGAGATTATTATCTGGGAAGTAAATTGGCTATAAGAATAATCTATTTCTTGAGTCCTTTGGAAGACATATTTGCTATATTGGTACCTTTGATTTCCTATTCAAGTTGAAACTGAACTTGTGATTTGAGAGTTTTAAGGGTCTCCTTGAAGAAGAAATACCCTTTACTAATTTAGGTAAGCATCTTCTCTGTAATTGAACATCTGAGTTCACCCTGAGAAAATAGAATTTGAGAAACTTGCCCAGTATCAAACATATATTACTAATAATAAAACTAATACTGATGATGATGTCTGTGGTGAAGATGATGATGATGATGATGGCAACTAGTATTTAAGATGTGTAAATTGTTTAAGGAATAATCTCTAAATACATACAATCAATATCCAGAAGAGATATTAACGGACATAAAAATACAATAAAATGTGGTGGTTCTTACCCTCAAAAGTTTTAAGAATAATAGGGGAATGCAAAATATAAAATGTATTTACAAAGAAAGGTAGATGGGAAAAGGGGAAGAAAAGAAGCTGATAGGGGATAGAATAGTAGGGATAATTAATTTAACTGGGAAAATGTGAAATATGAAGCTTGAATGCAGATTTTTTTTAAACCTCCTGGTCAGTTCTTTATCTACAATATCATAGTTTCCTCAACAGAAGGAAACATTTGTTAAATGGCACCATGAAAGAATTAATATCTTGAGTAGGATGTTTTCAAGAATAAGATCTATCTCCTAATTGTTATATAAAACATTGCCTTTTACAGGATGAAAATAATGTAGAATATTCTAGTAAAAAGAGGTCATACTTTTGAATATAAAGACTTGTTTTTGAGTCTTGTCCCTGTCACTAGTGGAAAGTTAATTCATCTTGGAATATTGAAATTTTCTCCACTGTAGAAAAAGGGATTAAAACAATTTTATAACCTTTTTAATAGTCAAACAAAAGGATTCTTGTGAAAATAAAATGAAATTACCCATGTAAACATATTTTGTAACAATAATTTGTTATACACACCTGCTATTTTCCTACCTACTTCACTATGTATTGCTAGTCATATAGGAGTGTGACTGTTTGAGTTGAAGTATGAAAAAACATGCTTCTTTCCATTATTTAATTAGCATGGTTATTATTAATTTAATAGTAAGAATGTAAATGCTAAAAAGTAAATTTCAGTAGAAGTTACTGTATAATTGATGGCTTATTGTTTCTATTTTCTTTATAATAGACATGAAAATTTCAATAATATGCCAAAAACAGATGTGTAAAAATCATTACTCTTTGTCTTCTTTCTGTAAACTCTTTACTTGAAATGTGCTAGTCCAGTGATTATAGTGGCTATATGCTAGCAATGTTTGTAAATAAAGTCAAGCTCCTAATTCTTTGCTCACTTAGAAATAGTACTTGAAATTACGTTCTGAGTCAAAGTGGAAAAACAGTGAGTTTCTTTTTATGGCACATATAATGGAGGATTTATGATATTCTCCATTCAGGTTTAAAATTCTGCCCAGCTTTGGGCACAAGTAAAAAAATAGTCTTACCTATATAATTTTAAATGTTATCTGATGGTTGTGAGTAGCCATTGATTTTAATCTCCTCATTGCCTAGCAAAATATTAAAGCTGCTTCTGTGTACATTTTCAACCCATCCTGAATTGATATCAAGACAGTGAACTGGCTTTGTTTTGTTCTTTTATTCTGATTATATTTATTTTCCTGACACCCTTTCACTTCTTTTGAACTTCTCATCCATGTCCTGATTTTGCATCTATTTTTCAAGTCAGCTGCCTCTAAAATTTTCTCGCTTCATATATTCTTCAAACAAGTTTCCTCATCCACCATATGGTATCTGATTTATTCTAAAGAGATTTTCTAAACAAGACACTTGCCAAGTTTAATTAGATTTTCCACTTGTGAACTTCAGGGTGACACAATTTGAAATAATTAACTTTACTCAGAAGGACATCCTAATACCCCATGCAGGGCAATTATTATTTGAGGAAAAGTTGAGTAGAATTAATAGAGTATATCTCAGTTTAGCATAAAGCATTTGTAAGTCTCAATGTATCATAAGTGTTAGAATATTATTTAGATTTGGAATCAGAACCTCAGAAATCTACACTCAATTTAACTTAGCCAATGGAAGGAGGACTTTTTATTGAAATATCATTTATTTTTTGAGGTGCCCAGAGATATCTCTTGGGTTTGATTTCATCCCCAAACTTCCAAATCAATCTTAATTTGTAGGAGATGATAATGTTTTTAAATAGTATTTTTTTTCCAAACACATGCAAAGATAGTTTTAAACATCCCCCTTTGCAAAACCTTGTTTCCAAATTTTTCTCCCTCCCTCTCCCTAGGTAGCAAGCACTCTGATATAAATTGAACATGCCTAATTCTTCTAAACACGTTTTCATATTCAATCAAAAGAGAATAACAAAGAACAAAGAGAAAGAACTAAAAGAAAATAAATAATAATAAACAAAAAGAAAGTAAAAATATTGTGCTTTGACCTACATCATGCTCCATAATTTTTTCTCTGAATGTGGATGGCACTTTCCAGTCCAAGTCTATTGGATTTGCTTTGTTGAAAACAGCCAAATTCATCACAGTTGGTTATTACATCTTATTACTGTGTATAATGTTCTATTGTTTCTGCTCACTTTACACTACATCAGTTCATGTAAATTTTTCCAGGGTTCTCTGAAATCAGCCTGCTCATTATCCCATTATATTCATATGCCATAATTTATTCAGTCATTCTCTAGCTGATGGGCATCCACTCATTTTCTAGTTCTGTGTCACTATAAAAAGGCCTACAAACATTTTTGCAAGTCAGTTTTCTTTTGTATATCTCCTTGGGATACAGACCCAGTATAGACACTTTTGGATCAAAGGACATGCACAGTTTTATGGCCCTTTGGGCATAGTGGTAATGATGGGGTTTTTTGTTTGTTTGTTTGTTTTTAATGAAATAAGTATTATTCCAGACTTAAGTAAATGACATCACAGTGAAAGATATACCCCATGTAAGCCCTATTGCCAACATCTTGACAGAGTTCAAGCCAGTCTCCGTACTCCAATCAATTCCTAGCCTTTCTGAGACTTTGACCTTAGGTGTAGATAGAAGATATAAGCAAAGAAACAGATAATAAATATAAAACTACTGTATTATGGGAAGATTAGTAGTAGAAGGTATCTTTGCCTTTTGTTTTAGTACATATAGTTATAGTAAAGAAGAGTTCAAAGGAGGAATAATTTTCCTGCTCAGGTTAAATATTTGAAAGATGCATGTTGATCTTTTTATTTTCCTTTTCAGAATGAATTATTTTATTCTTTGTTTTGTTTGCTTTGCTTTTAAATAAATTCTTTTCATAATTAAATAAATTATTCCATTTTCTTCTTTGATTTATAATGGGCATAGTATGGTCTTGTTTAAATTTATACTCTTTTATAGTTAAAGTTCCTTTTCCCAATTGCTAAAAAGTTTCTTGTTAATGAATTAACTTAATTTAATGACCATGTGTTGTAGTTTGAAGCCTTTTTTCTTGGATGATATTTAGTGATTCTTTTACTGATATGTTGTTTTTCATATTCAGTTTTTAGAAATTTTCTTGTGATTTTTTCTTGAATTATGATTCTAAGGTTTTTGACTTCCATTTTCTTCTTAAAGAACAATCTTGTTTATATTGTATTTTTTTCTTTTTGTCTTCTAAATTATCTCTCACATTAGTATATATAACTTATCAAATAACTTGCTATCTCTTATAGATTTTGGAGAGACTTACTATCATAGATTTAAATTGTTTTTTATTTCTCTATTCTGCTAATTATTTCTGTTCCATACCCACAAACTATTTTAAGACTACAAAAAACATAGGGATAAGCTAGTATCCTTCTTTTGGTTACAAATTAATAAAATGTTCAGTATATAATTTCTCATAAATATCAACTGTTTCTCATTCCTTAACAAATAGAAAAACTTAAGGTTTTCATGAATGATGATACCTTTGAAGTCATGACATTTAATATTGAATTATGTGAGATAATTTTACTCTGGAAAAATTTCCCCTTTTGTAACATAAACATTGTTTCTACAATCTCAGGTCTTAAGAATTTTACTTCTAATCATTCAAAATTGTAAAAAGTTTTAATTTTTTTTTTTTACAATATGTGGTATAGCAAGTACTGTATATTTAGAAAAAGTTTGTTTGATATTTTTATAGCATAGTGGAAAATTGTCTAGACAGATGACCTGTGAATTGAGAAGATCTAAGCTCAAAATCTGTGGTGTACAATAATGTGACCAGGGACAAAGATTTAATCTTTCAGAATGAGAAATAATTTCCTAGGACTCTAATAAATCCACTAATAAATCTAATAAATTCCTCCTATATGCTAGGCACTTTATTTGATGCCAGAGATGCAAGTACAATAAATTAAATAATCCCTACTTAAAAATACTTTATGTTTAAAATGGAAGAGAAACAAGTACTTTTAAAAGGAAACCTTACCAAATTTAAAAAGAAAGTGTGAACAAATATAATAAACAAATATAACAAATATAAAGTTTAAATAGGGTATCTAGTGATAAATAGTAAAACAATTATAGATATGTTAACACATAGAAATATAGACAAAGTAGTTAAATAAAAAGTTATTTGGAAGAGTACTGGCAGTAAAGAAAAAAGAAAATGTTCCAAAGAGACAGAAATTGAGCTGTACTTTTCCTTTAGGAAAAGTGAGAATCAATGAAGCAAAGAAAATAATATAATTAATTTTAAGTATATTCAATAGCTAGTAAAAAGCATAAAGAGGGAAGATTATGTGTCTGTGGTTAGGACAAGAAAAAAGATCATCAACTAGATTTATTTATATGTGGGAGAGGGAATCTGAAGAGTTTTGTTAGCTAAAATTTTAAAAATTAAATACAGGGTCAGGTAATCAAAAAGAAAATGAGTTTACAGGGGTTAGCAGTAGGAAAAATGTAGCATTATCTCTATCTATATATCACCTATCTTTGTTTCAATCTATAAATAAATTTTCTAAGATTACTTTTTTGCCTAACATTGGATCTCTTTTGGTTGAAGCAGAAGCCTTTCCAGAAGAAGTTGTGTGACTGTGTTCTCTTGAAATTCATTGCAAGTTACTAAAATACAAGTCCACCTTCCATCTTTGCATTAAGCCAATAAGAGATTCAGGGTCCTTTAATGGACAAGATCTCTGTGGCTGCTTCATTCAATGAATAAGAAAAACTCTGGAAGCTGGAAGTGATTTATAGTAAAGGCCCATTCAGAGTCCAGTTTAGACAATTTGTATATCATCGCTGAAATTACAGACAGAAAAGGATCTCAGATACTGGCATTTCTTTATTTAGACATTTTCAAATATAAGAACTTCAAGATATTGGATGTTCAAGACAAGGTCAGGGTAGTAAGGAAAGATCTGTTTAGTAGAAGAGGTCAATTTAATAAAAGACATAGCTTTAAATCAGAAAGTCTAATATTTCTTCTTTGTTTTTTTCTACAAAAGTATAAAAATGAAAAGACTATTTATGGAAATTATACATATTGGCAATCTGTTGCTTGTATTTCACATCAAAGAAGCATTAGACATTTTTATTTAGAATAATAAAAATAAATAAAATATTTAAAGAGAACCTGAAAATTTGAATGTGCTGTCTATAGAAATAGCACTTCATATATATGTTTTTTCTGATTGTGAAATATAAAATAATTAATTGTATTCTGGTTATTTTAACTGATACCTCAGATTAAAAGTAAGATATTTTATTTATAAACTACATGAGGAAAGATAGCAGAGAAAAGATAGCAACCTGCCTGAGCTCTCCACCAAACAATGTTAAATAATGCCATCAAAATATCTAGAGCATCAGAATCCATAAAAGGATTGGGTGAAATAATTTTCAGCTAAAGACAAATTGTCAGCAAGACAAATCGCTTCCACTCAGGTGAGAGAGGAACATGATCAAGTGCAAGCCATGACTGAAGAAATCCTGCCTAAGCAAACCAAGAGCAAATCTTGGGGGCCAATAAGAATCAGGTCTGCCAACAGCTGCTTTTGGAGCCCTCCATTCACAAATAATGAAGTTGTTGAATTACTGCTCAGCAGAATAATGCTGGGGTGTCTTTGCTAGCACTAAGGCAGGACTCTGTTGCTTTGCCCATTCTCAGATTCAAGGCACAGGTCTGGGTGGCAGACATTGTTCAAAGAGGACTAATAACATCATAGCTTTAAGTCAAAGTTGAGTGAACACTACTCACAGTTCCAGGACAGAAAAGAGTACTTGTGGTCACTCACACACTAGAATACAGGCCAAATGAGAAGTAAGCACATCTCTCTATAGTTATAATACTTTAGAAGAATTAAAAACTTACAATTCCTTAAAAGCATCTCTGTAAACAGTTGCACAAAACTGCTGAAGTAATCCCCTACTTTGAAAGCAGAGTTCTACTTAAACAAAGAGTTAAAAGTCAATAAATGGCTTGGGAAAATAGGTAATCAAAAGAAAAAATATTCTGATTATAGAAATGGTGAGTAGTGGGTATAGATATGGTGACAAGATGGATCAAACACACACTCAGAAGAAGATAATAACAAAGTGAAAGCTGCCATATCCAAAACTTCCAAGATAAATATGAATATGATCTCAATCCATGTAAGAACTCAAAAATATGTTGAAAATTAAGTAAGAGGTATAGAGAGAAATGATGCAAGAGAAAGGACAATGATGCAAGAAAATCGTAAAAATAAATCAGTAGCTTAGTAAAGAGACATAAACATACACCAAAAAAAACAAAAAAACAAAAAAACAAAAAACACTTTTAAAAAAATCAGACTAGGTCAAATGGTACAAGAAGTACAAAAAATGAGAGGAAGAATGAGTTGAATTCTCCAATGTTGTGGACAGGGAGCTGTTGGAATACATGGGAGCCACGTGACAGTGGCTGCTGGAGATCCAACTCAGAATGGATCTCCTTGTGTGAGAGGATGATACAAGGAGACTGAGAGGCAGTTGCTGTTCTCTGACCTCTCTGACTGAGAGGCCATTGCATTGTCTGATCTCTCTCTTCTTCCCTGTTGCCTTCAATTTATCTCGTTCCCAGTACACAAGCAACACCTATGTCAGCAAAGGCTACCTCGCAACTCCTTCAGATGCTATGATCCACAGCTATGGAGGCTCTCAGAGAATTGACCTGCCCCTTAGCAGGCCAAATAGAAAAAAGACACAAAAACTCACTGAAGATAAAAAAAATAAAACTCTAAAAAGCAAATTGGCTAAATGAAAAAGGAGGTGTTAAAAGTCATCAAAAATAATTCCTTAAAAATTAGACTTGAGCAAATGAAAGCCAATGACTTTATGGCATATCAAGAGACAATAGAACAAAACCAAAAGAATGAAAAAAGACAATAATATATAATAAAATATCTCATTGGAAAAACAACTAACTTGAAAAATAGATACAGGAGAGATAATTTAAAAATTTTTGGACTACTTAAAAGCTATGAACTTCATAGAAGGAAAAAAAAACTCAAAATCATAGCCAAATTTCATAACTTCCATGTCATGAACAAATATATCAAGCAAAAAGAAAGAAACAATTCAAATATCATGGAGCCACAGTCACAATAAGAGGATATTTTGCAGCTTCTACATTGGAGGGCTTGGAATAGGATATTCCAAAGAGCAAAAGAGATAGGATGACAACCAAGAATCACCTACCCAGGAAAATTGACTATAGAAAGATGATGCTTGTAACTAATAAAAATTTTCTCAGGACAAATTGGTAGAGTAAACATAGACAGCACAGGTGTAAGTTGAATATGAGGGATGATATCTAATAAAATTAAATTAAGGATAGAGAAAGACTTGTACTGGGAGAAAAGAAAAGGGAGAAATAGAAATTATCTCACATAAAAGAGTCAAAAAATTATAGGAGATGGTAAGAGGAGGGAGGTAGGAAGTAGTGAGAGAATTATTGACTGACAAAAAAATTGACTTAAAGGAGTAACGTTAACATTCAATTAGGTGTAGTCATCTATTTTATTCCACAGGAAGAAGAATTTAATAAAGGAATAGGAAGTCATAGAAAATTATTTTGGAGGAGACAGTGGTCAAAAGCATATCACAGTGAAAGATGGGAAGATGGGGAAGGAGGAAGGGAATGAATTTGGAACTCAAAATTTTAAAAATAAAAATTTAAAATTTGTTTTACATGTAACTGGATAAACATAAAATATAAAATGAATTTCAAAAAAAATAAATTCTGAAATGAATCCTAGGATCAATTATAGGCAAAACTATTAAATAGATAAAAATTTAAAAAAAAACTCTACATGAAAAATGAAAATTATACAAATACAAAGATATAAATAAAATAAAATTTCATAATAAAATCAATTTGTTGAATACTTAAAATTCACAGAGGCAGATATGTCAAATCCATAATACTTCAGTAATAAATATTTCTATGAACTTAAAGGTAAAATAAAAAATTTTGAAAGTTCCAAGTCTAAAGCATCCACCAAGAAAATAGATGAGATTGAATATATAAACTATTTTAGAATCAGTCCATAAAACTCCTTGTAATTACCTGACACATTTATGCATCTACTTTATGTACCAGAAAATCTTAAAATACTTGATCTATCATAAAAATAATTGCTAATATAATTCTGTTTGTCTCCTTGGATATAAGTTCATAAATAGATTATGTACTCATTTCAAATTAAAATATCATATGCTTTTGAAAAAACTTGCATTTTATTCTTATCAATAGCTAAGGTTCTTTTCAATAAACCCTATCAACTTTTTGGTGTCTATTTTTTGTTAACTTGCATATGTAAATTTCCTCTGTAAATTTCTTCCTTTCCTTCTCCAAGCTTAAAAAAAAATTTTGAAAAGAAAAAAAAAACCTCCCTATGATGATCATAACTTTTATATAGATGGTCTAAGGACAAATTTAAACATTTAGCACTCTATAAAAGCATTCTTATATCAAAATTTCATTCACATGAAGAATCTTTATGATTTTTAGTGATTATTTTTGAAAATACTCAAAATCCAGATAAAAATGAACTTTGAGTGAGCCTTTTTTGCACTCACTTTTGTGGAGGCGTTGCTTTAAAGAAAAAAAGAAAAAAAAATTCAAAGAAAACTTGAGTGTTGAATCATGTGCTATAACATTACAATTCAGAACTCATCTCCTCTTCCAGTTTCTTGTTTTCTTTCAAATCCTATCACCTAAGAACAGACACTTTGTTGACTTTGAAATTAGAAGACTATATGATACTTACTTTTTAACATACAATGTTGGTGCTGTTACTATTTACAGTGGCAATGGAACTTTATCAAAACGGTGTGAATTGAAGAATAATTTGAAAGTTTGTTGTCCTTAGAGAAAAGCCTTTGTCTGCAGAATGTGTTACATTTGGTTTTATTAAAAGGTGGATCTGAAGCTTTTACAATGCTATCAAGAAATTTGAATAACATTTTTGTGGTGAAGAGCTCATAATTATTTAATTGGGCCAGTGATTCAGGGATTGGTTATCTTATTTCACCTAAGGCATGGATTTATTTGCAAGCTGCAGAAAGTGCAAAGGCAAATGTCCTTATCCCTTAGCACAACATTAAGTAATGATTGCTAGGTTGCTTTAGAGAGTAGGACTTTGCAGCCTTCATGCCAAGGAGACCATTTGGTTCTTTTTTAATATTTTTCCAAAAGAAAAGTTTGTGCCAGGTCCTCCTTTAAGAATTACTAATGAGCTTGATTTAATAGCAGTGATAAATATTAGTTAGCATCCAAACCACTCTATTCACAAAATCTGTATTTAAAAATTGTTTGCACTGTAATTTTACAGCTTAATGATAGTATAATCACTATACTTTTAATTATTACAAATATCCAACCCTGTAGAAATAATTGAAAAATAAAACAAATATTTTAATCAGTCATGCAGAACTTTATGATTACAATCAAAGTAAAAGCTTCTATATTGAAGGATTTAGAATTTAGACCTGGAAGGGATAATAAGTATATTGAATTTTCTGTTTGTCATCTCTTCATTCACTATCTCTTTTGTCTTGCAAGGAATCATTTTACTTTTGGTGACCTTAGTTTCCTTATGTATAAAGTGAAAATGATGGGTTCAATGATTGTAAAAGCCCTTCTACTTCCAATACATTATGATTCTAAAATCAACTTTAAAAAAAGCCTTTTTTGTTTATTAAAAAAAAAAAAAGAATAGAAAAAAAGAAAGACCAAAAAGAAAAATAAAACAAACAACAACAAAAAAATAACAAATAATTGCCATGTGCCTAACAGAATCCTTGGAAAGGATTCAAAATATATAACAACAAATATATAATAGAAGAAATTATATTCATGAAAGATTATTTTTTTTGGGGGGGAGGCTTTCTTGGTAGTTGTTCTTTTGTTCTACTGAACACTTTTTTAAAACGTTATTCCTTCCCCCCCTTTCATAACTTTCACTTTCCCCAGAAACTATAGTTAAATTCAAATATATTTATATGTTCCTATAGAGATATACATATATACATTTGAGGTTAACTCAGTCTTTCCTGACTCAGACTCCCTACTCTGCAAGCAATCTGGGAGATGAAAATTTCTGTGGTATCTACTGAATATAGCTCCAGGGGGCCACACCAACTGTTTGTGTAGATATCTTGGAGATAGTTGTACTTCACACAGGCCTGGGGTCTTTCTTCTGGAATCCTTATTCTGCCCCAAGTCTACTTGGTTTCTCACCAATCTAAGTTCCTTCTGAGGTCTGTATTCACTCTATTTGTGGGGGAAATATAGATAGTTTGAAATTTATCAACTTATTCCGCCATCTTCTCAGAATCCTGCAAGATCTTCTTTTCTGATCTCCTCACTATATAGGAGATGAAACTGACATCTAAAGATCATCTTTCCCAAATTCTTAGAGGTAGCAAAGGAAAAAGTCAACATTTGAATTTTCTTCATTTTTAGAAATCATGGCATTCCATAACTATACGTTACGATTTTTACAGATTTTTTTTTTCTTTACAAGTTGTAAAAAAAAAAAAAAAAAAAAAATTGTTGTTGTTGTTTTGTTTGTTTTGTTTTGTTTTTGCAGGGGGTGGGGAGGGGAATACACAGAGACTTTGTGTAACCTCTTACAACTGAAAAAAAAAAAAAGATGCCAGTTTAATTGCTATCAGGAAAAATGGAGAAGGTTATAAAAATGTTTAGCTCATGAATTTCTTTGTGTAGTCATCAACATAGGTGGAATAAGGTTATTAAACTTAGCACTGGCTGCTTCCCCCTGATTGATACTCATTGTCAGATTTTAAATTTCTTCCAACCCAGGCTTGTAATGTATGCATTTTCCAGACAGCATTTTGTGGGGCTTTAGAAAAGTTATATTGTTCTAGCTTTATTTTATCATTTTTCAGAGGTTACTTTGAGCTCTCTCTGTTCTGTCATTGTCTGCCTTTCTGTCTCTCTCTCTCTCTGCCTGTTCATCTCTGTGTGTATCTCTGTTTTTCTCTGAGTCTGTCTCTGTCTCTATCTCTTTGTCTTTTCCTTTTTGTTTCTGTATCTCTATCTCTATTGCTCAAATTCTGCCTTTGCCTTTGTCTCTGTCTCTGTTTCTCTCTGTCTCTATCTCAATGTCTGTTTCTCTCTGTCTCTGTCTCTGCTCTGTCTCTGTCATAGTGTCTGTCTCTGTCTCTTTTCTCTCTCTCTCTCTCTCTCTCTCTCTCCCCTCCCTTCTATCTCTTTATCTCTCTCTGTCCCAAACAAGTTAAAGTTTAACCATGTATTTAAATATTGATTAATGGCTTTCTTTTGTTTTGTTTTAAATTCTTTAGCAGAGGTTCTTGTTGAATACATAAAGTTTTAAAATATAATTTTCAAGTAAAATTAGGCCTTTGGGTAGCTTATCATTCCATTGGAAAGAGATATGTTATCACTTTTTTTTTCATAACATTTACAAGATTCCTATTGGTTTTTCCAAGGCAAGATGAAAAACCCACTATGTAAGAGATTCCTAATTATAAACCTAATCAAAAATAAATGTGCTTTATTGAGTGCCTTCATTGGCTGGACATTAAAAAAGGAAGCTCCATAAAGGATAATTTTCAGCCTGCAAGAAAACAGTGAGATCTTTGTTACATATAGTGAAATAAGTTCTTATTGAGTTATATCTCATATATTTGCATAGAGAGACTAAATTCCTAAAAAATGATATTTTAGAAACACATGTATTAACTGAATAAAACAAGAGTTTAGTTATCCTTTCTGTTCTATCATTATCACACTCACTCTTGGATAAGAAAATTGTATCCTTGCCATATATAGTTTTGGTTTTTTTTTGTTTGTTTGTTTGTTTGTTTGTTTTTGTGTGTGTTTTTTTTTTATTTAAATTTTATTTTATTTAATAATAATTTTGTATTGACAGAATCCATGCCAGGGTAATTTTTTACAACATTATCCCTTGCACTCACTTATGTTTCGATTTTTTTCCCCTCCCTCCCGCCACACCCCCCCCAAGATGGCAAGCAGTCCTATAAATGTTAAATATGTTGCAGTATATCCTAGATACGATACATATTTGCAGAACCGAACAGTTCTCCTGTTGCACAGGGAGAATTGGATTCAGAAGGTAAAAATAACTCGGGAAGAAAATCAAAAATGCAAATAGTTCACATTCGTTTCCCAGTGTTCCTTCTTTGGGTGTAGCTGTTTCTGTCCATCATTTATCCATTGAAACTCACCATATATAGTTTTGAATGTCAATATTAAACTTTTTGTAGAGAATTCAATTATGGCACCGATGGGATGTATATAGTGTTGTAATGCCGGAGAAAATGAGGCAGGAGAGAGATTAGAGAGTTTTTAATATTTTATTAATGGGACAGTAAAATTGACTGGACAGGACTCTCATCTCAGATTATCCAGACAGAGATAAAGATATACTGGGACCAAGGAATCCATGTTGGTCCCAGGGCTGGAAGAGACTGTCATCCCAAAGGATCCAGCGTCCAGCATCCACCCACCAGCCGCCATCCTCCAGCAATGAATGGAGGAACTCCAACTTCTTAAATATCTTTTCTCTAAACAAAGGAAAGGGTAAGAAGCTGCAGGATGGGGGAGGCCATAAATCCTAAAAACCCAGAGAAAGGATGTGTGAATACAAAGAAGTAAAGATATGAGTGAGATATCTTGGAATATTTTAGAGGGATATTGTAAATTCTTGAGGACAGAAAAGAGTCAGGAGGTCTACTCTCTTGTTTATCTTCCTAACAATTTATAACCTTAGAGCAAATAGTCCTCAGTCATTCCAGAGTGGGGGGTTTACAACTTAGGGGATTAAGACAGAACAGTTAAGGAAACTGAGACAAGGGAAGCTAGTGCAGGGAAACTGAGTCAGAACAGTTAAAGAGAACTGTGGTATAACAGTGTCGATATGTTCTACAACTGGAAACATTCAAATTTACTCATTGTGAGTTAAGGAGACACTGGGCCTATGAAGTAACATGCCATGTTAACTCCATTAAATCAGAATCATAATCATTAAAAATATATATATATATATATATATATATATATATATATATATATATATACATATATATGTATATATATATACACACACATACAGAGAGAGAGGAATGTGTGTATACATATATGTGTATATATATATATTAACAAATACATCTGTAAACATAAACATGTGCATACATGTATACACACATACATATATATATATTATAAGCTAGAAAGCTAACATAAAAAGCAGGGGGAATTGAATTCAAGTCCTTTCTTTGACATACACAGATGACTCATCACAGTGAGCAATTCATTTTATTTTTCAGTGATCTAAAAAATTCTCCAAGAGTGTTAAAGTTGTAAATGAAATTCAAACCAACATTAACAGAAACTTTCTCCATATTTCAATGAATTACCAATTCCAGTCCCTATACATTGTCAAAAATATTTTCATTCATTGTTCATTAGTTATTCTTTATAACTTCTTTTATGAAATGGAAATTTATAATGATCCTTATTGAGGAAACGGAAATATTAAATTCACAAATTATTCCTCTAGATTATCCTTTCACAATAAGACTTTCTCATTATTATGAAATTTTTAAATCTATACCATCAAAAAGGGAACATAAAAGGTAAATATGGTTGTCTCCTCTACAGCTGGGCATTATTACTGACAGTCTTTCATTCTTGAAATGGCCACCTTCTGGATTTTCTGGCTTCCTTCAAGTACCAGCTAAAATCCCATCTTCTTTAGTACATTTTTAATGATCACTTTTCATTTTAATTCCATGGCTGTGTTGATTATTACCACTTATCATATATCTAGTTTATTTGTATTCGTTTGTATCTCCTACCTCAAAATGTAAAGTTTTTTGTGTTTAAGGACTGTTTTTGTTGTTGTTGTTGTTGTTGTTTTGCCTTTCTTTGTATCTGAAAGGCTTAGCATAGAGATTGGCAAATAATAGTGTTCAGCAAATATTTAGTGTCTGACTACTTTCTTGTTTGACAGTGAAGGTGATTAGATTTAAGATAGAAACAGATGGAATTTTGTACTGAACAGAGAATCCTTTGATGAGGATGTAATCATATACTTTTTTCTTTAGCATCACCTGAATCTGAGAAACATCTTTGATTTTAAAGAAATACTGTTTCTTTCAGCACAATCTGTTTGATTTTGAAATATCATTGGAGTTATGAATGCTATCAAAGATGTTAATGTCCTCCTTGGTGAGTTCTTTACAAGGTTGAAAAATGGGTGGTTCTATGCTCTTGAAAATTTTTCATATAAAATAAAAGTTTAACTTTCACTGTCCCCACTTCATTGCTGAATGATTTCTCATAGTTTTTTGCTCCTTTTTGAGAATAAGCCTCATCTGTCAGATACCCCCTATGTGCCCATCTTTGAACAGACCTCATCTCTTTACTTCAGGCTATATTTTGCTTGATATAATTGTCATATATTTCATTACTTTGTGTATTTCTTGAATTATTTTAATTTAATCTTAGTAAAACTTCCCTATAATACACTGACATTAGTGCCTTTTTTAACAAGAAAATTCATAAAAATGAAAGACAAAAGGTAGTTAGCAAACAAGGGGTAAAATGTAACTTCTTATATCACTAAATTTATTGAACATTTTAGTTTCTCATAGAAGACACAAAGGAAAAAAAAATGTTTAAATGTCAGCTGTGGTATAGGTTGTGATAAGATCAAAAGCTTAGTGCACTGTCATAAGAAAAAATCAGAGATATAAAACCAGGTAATTTTTTGAATCATGAACTATATTAAATTCTTTTCTTGCACTTGAACATGTATGCACTAAAGTAAATGTTTCTGAGTTTATGTTGATTCATTAACTACTGACCAATGACCAAGGACACAAGAATCATTTTCCTCAGAACTGCTAGGCTTTCAAGAGAGAGGTGATAAGACTTTTTTTTTTTTTAGCAGAATTAACAAGGAAACTGAACACCAATCACTGGGTCCATTTCAATGTTGACAGTTTTTGCAGAATCTCGGTTTTCATAAGAAGGGATTTCCTAACCTCCTTGACTTAAAATGTACAAGTGAAATTTTAGACTAGTCATGACCTTCTGAAAACTTGAAGCGTATATGTTTCCGAATCTGGGTGGAAGTAGGATAAAAAATTGTGGAGAAAATACCACTACTCTTAAAAATGCCTCAAAAATAACAAAAATAAAATTCTGGTTGCTTCAACACCACTTCCAAAGGGTTCTCTAAATCAAATCCCAGATATAATTCCTTTTCCTTTTCCCTCTCTATTTATATTTAAAGATTATTTTAAAATAATAGGCCTAATTTTAATCAATCTAAGTTGTAAAGCTACATTTCAGGTCAAAGCAGGACACTAAGTAGATAGTTAAAATATATTTCTGTAAAGCTAAAAAGAATAGGTGCATAGATCAGTGATGTCCACATTCTGGAAATAGTCATTCAGCTTCCAGAAAGCGATTGAAACTGAAAAATAAAAAAAGTGAATGCTCAAGAATACATGATGAATATATGAAAACTTTGGTGTTTTTAAATATTAAATTTGGAAAAAAGTCATAGTCTTATTCCAGAAGAAACTTTAACCTAAAACCATCAGCAAGTGTTATTTGTAACTGGGATAAGCAAGAAGCCTTCCCAGTAAAAAGCAGGTGTGAAACAAGAATGTTTACCATTACCAATATTATTCAGTATTATGTTGGAAATAATAACAATAGCAATAAGAGAAGAAAAAGAAATGGAATCAGAAGAGGAAATGAGGAAATAAAACTAATTTTTTGTAGATACTATAATGATATACTTGGAAAATCCTAAAGATTCAATGAAGAAGTTATTTGAAATAATTTAAAGCAAGATAGCAGGATATAAAGCAAACCCACATAAATCATTAGTATTTCTATGTATCACTATATATGTCACTTAGCAGTAAGAAATTACTGGAGAGTTCCCATTTCAAAATATCTAGACAATATAAAATGCTTAACAAAATAAAACTAGAAATTAGATGAACAAAACAATTTTTAAAACATCTTATCAGGTTTAAATAAATGGAGAAATATTAATTTTTCATGGGTAGGCAGGGCCAATATAATAAAAATGACAATTTTACCAAAATTAATTTATATATATCATCCCAACTAAATTAACAAAATATTATTTTACTGAGATAGAAAAAAATAACAAAACTCTTTTGGAAGGATAAAAGATATTCTTGAATATCTATATCCAAGGAAATAATGGGGAAAATATAAAGGAAGCAATTTTAGCAGTAATAGATCTTAAGCTAAACAGTAAGTATCAAAACTATCTGATACTGGCTGTAAAATAGCAAGGTAGAACAGTGGTCAGAGTAGATATACAATTTACAGAAGCAATCAATTATGAGAATTTAGTTTTTCACATGTCAAGAGGTTTAAGTTTTGGAGATAAGAATTCATCATTTGATAAAAATTCAGGAAACTTAGAATGCAGTCTAATAGAAATTGAACATACATCAATATCTTACACAAAAAAATTACGAAAATAAGGTCAAAGTGGATATATGCCCTACATAAAGGGATATATTAGAAGAAAATTTGAAAAGTATTTCATATATTACCTATAACACTTATAAGTAACTGAAAAATTTATGAACAAACAAAAAATAGTATTGTGAAATGTAAAATAGATAATTTTATTTGCATTAAATCGAGAACTTTTTTCTATGAGTAAAACAAATATAGCCAAGATCAAAAAGAAAGCAGAAAACTGGGAGAGGAAGGGTATTATAAACAGTTGCTAAGAAAAAAGTCTTATATTTCAAATATTTAAATGATATTGTTGAATCTATAAGACTTGATATATATGTATATAAAGTGATAAATGATCAAAGTATATGAAGAAAGTTTTCTGATGAAGAAATCATAATTTATACTCATATGAAATTTTTTGTATCTTTATGCCAAGTATCTAGCACAAAAAAAACAAAAACAAAAACAAAATTTAATCCTTGCCAATTATCCCAATAACTAACTAGTACTTTCCCTCAAAATTATCTTGTTTTTATTTTACATACATGTGTATGTATATATAATATATATATGCATGTGTATATATGTATAGATATACATGTGTATAGATCTATATGTACATATATTATGTATGTATGCATTTTTCATACATTCACACAAATTCTTTTCTAATAAAATATAACTTCGTTAAGTGAAGGAAAGTTTCATTTTGTCTTTCTAATCCCAGTATCTAAAAAAATGCCTAATATATAATAAGTGCTTAAAAAATATTTCTTCATTCCTTGGTTTACAAAGTACTCTGCCAAGGAAGCTATAGTATGATTAAAAAATACTGGATCATGTGTATGTGTATCAAAATTCAAATCCTACTTCTGACTCTGATATTTACTATTTGTGTAATCCTGGGCAAGTCTCTGATTTTCTCTAAGAGCTTGACATTCCACATCTGTAATATGAGGGGCTTGAGCTAGTTTTCTATAATATTCCTTCTAACTATAGTTTTATGATCTGTCTTTTTTGTTTTTTAGGGTTTTCTGCCTCAAGCCTTTACTCCTATTTTAGTGCTAGTACCCCTAGCTTAGTGCTTTGTCAATACTGGTTTTCAGTTGCTACAAATCTTTTCATGTCATGTGTCCAGAATTGTTGGGGTTTTTTTCATTGATTTCCTGGTATTTTATAAATTACAAAACTGATGCTGCCTCTGTCTTTTTATCTCTCATTTTCTCTCTCACACACCTGTTATACGTATGTATATCCATTCTAGCCTCATTGCCAAGAAAGCCAAAATTATTAAACTATTTTGATCTTATCTTGGTATAGGATACTAGATGTGGTTCAATGCCTAGTAATTTTTTTATTTTTTCCTGCAATTTTTGTCAAATAGAGTTCTTATCCTAGAAACTGGAGTCTTTGGATTTATCAAATATCAGGTTATTATATTCAATTACTATTGTGTCTTGTAAACCTAACCTATTTTCCTAATCAATTATGTATTTCTTAGCCAGTACCAAATGGTTTTGTTGACTGCTGCTTTATAATATGGTTTTAGACCAGGTACAGCTAGACTAACTTAATTTGCATTTTGTTTTCATTAATTTCCTTGGAATTATTGGCCTTTTGTTCTTCTAGATGAACTTTGTTATTTTTTCTAGCTCTGTAAAATATTTTCTTGGGAATTTGATTGGAATCCACTGAATAGGTAGATTAATTTAAGTAGAATTGTCATTTTTTATAATATAATTATAATTTTTATATATTAATATAATATTTATCCTTGGCATTTGAGATTCTTCCAACTAATTAGATCTGACTTTATTTGCATGGAACGTATTTGTGTACATACATATACATATGTATAAAATAAGGACATGTGTGTGTGTGTGTGTGTGTATGTGTGTGTTCTTATTTTGTCTTCGGCAAATAGATTCCCAAATATTTTATATTATCTACAGTATTTTAAGTGGAATTTCTCTTTGTATCTCTTGCTGCTGGACTTTGGGTAACATAGAAATGCTGATGATTTATGTGTTTTTCTTTTCTATCCTGCAAAATTGCTAAAATTGTGAATTGTTTCTATTGGGTTTTTAATTGATTCTCTAGGATTCTCTAAGTATTCTAACATATCATCTGCAAAAAGTGATGATTTGTTTTCTTCATTACCTACTCTAATTCTTTAATCTGTTTTTCTTCTTCTCCTATTGTGAAAGGTAATATTTCTAATACAATATTGAATAGCAATGGTGATAGTAGGCACCTCTATTCTTATTGGAAATATTTTTAGTTTATACCCATTATATGTAATATTTGCTGATAATATTATATATAATATTTTAAATAGATGCATTTTAAGGAAAACTCTATTCTGATACTTGTCTTTTAATTAGAATAAGTATTGGGTTTTGTCAAATTTTTTGTATTATTGAGATAATTATATAATTTCTGTTATATAATCAAATTTGCAAATAATTTTCCTAATATTGAGCCAGCCTTGCATTTTTGGTATCAATCCTACTTGATCATGGTGTATTATCCTGGTGATAACTTCTTGTAATCTCTTTGCTAATGTTTTAGTGAAGATTGTTGTATCAATATTCATTAGGGAAACCCGTCTATCATTTCCTCTCTCTGATTTGTGCTTACCTGGCTTAGATCTCAGAACTATACTTGTGTAATAAAAAGAATGTGGTAGGGTTCCTTCTTTCCTTATTTTTCTAAATAGTTTGTATAGTATTGAAATTAATTGATCTTTAAATGTTTGATAGAATTTATGTATGAATCCATCTAGCCCCAGATATTTTTCTTAGTGAATAAATAAAGAGCTTATTAAATTTCTTTTCCAAAGTGTAATTTTAAGTAATTTATTTCCTCTAGACATCTAGACAATCCATATTTTTGCAAGTATTTCTCCATTTCACTTAGATTATCAAATTCATTAACATACAGTTGAGCAAAATAGAACTTAATTATTGTTCTAATTTCCTCTTCATTGATGGAAAGTTCACTTCTTTCATTTTTGATGCTATCAATTTGATTTTCTTTTTTCCTTTTTTCTAATCAAATTAGCTAGAGTTATCTGTTTTATAGCTTTTTTTAGTAAAACCAACTCTTAGTTTTATTAGTTCAATAATTTTCTTAATTACAATTGTATTAATCTTCCATTTGAGTTTCAGACTTTTATATTTGATATTTAATTGAAGACTGTTAATTTGCTATTTTTTTTAGCTTTTTTATCTACATGTCAAATTCAGTCATTTTCTCATTATTTTATGCAACTATGCACCTGGAAATATAAAATTTCCTCTAAGAATTGCTTTGGCTGTAATCCCTAAAGTTTTGGTATATTGTCTCAATATTTTCATTTTGTTGGAAAAGTTTTGATTGTTTTTATCATTTGTTGTATCACCCACTCATTCTTTTTTCTTTTCTTCTTTTCCCCTGAGGCAATTGGGGTTAAGAGACTTGCCCAGAATCACACAGCTAGGAAGTTTTAAGTGACTGAGATCAGATTTGAACTCAGGTCCTCCTGACTTTAGGACTGGTGCTCTATCCACTACACCAACAAGCTGCTCCCACCCATTCATTTTTAGGATTAGATTATTTAGTTTCCAATTAATCTTTGATGTATTTTCCCTAGCCATTTATTACATGTAATTTCATTGCCTCATGATTTTAAAAGGATGCATTTACTCTTTTGGCTTTTCTGCATTTAATTTTTTAGATTTTCATGTCTAATACATGGTCAGTTTTTAATGTAAGTTTCATGTACTACCAAGAAAAAAAATCATATTTCTTTCTGTCCCTATTCAATTCACTTCTGAAAGTCCATTATACCTTACTTTTCTAGAATTCTATTTAACTCCTTAACTTCTTTCTTATTTTGTAATTTGATTTATCTAGTTCTGAGAGAGAAAGGTTGAGGTCCCTCACTAGTATAATTTTGCTCTCTGCTTTTTCTTGCAGCTCTCCTAACTTCTCTTCTAGGAACTTGAATGATATTTCTTTATTATCAATGGTACCCTTTAGCAAGATGTAGTTTCCTTTCTTACCTTGTTTAATTATATCTATTTTTCTTTTTGCCTTATCTGAGCCAGGATGGCTATCCCTAACTTTTTTTTTTTACTTTAAATGAAGCAGAAGAGATTCTGCTCCAGTCTTTACCTTTACTCCATATGAATCACTCTGCTTTAAATGTGTTTCTTTTAACAAACATATTGTAAGATTCTTCCTTTTAATCATGTTGCTATCATCTTCCATTTTATGAGGAGTTTATCTCATTCTTATTCATAGTTAAAATGACTAACTCTTTATTTCCTGTCACCTCCCTCATTATGTTTTTCCTTTTTTTTCTCTTTCCCTCCTTACCAATATTTTGTTTCTGACCACCACGTTTCTCAATCTGCCTTGCTCTTTTACACTGCCTCCCCACTTTCTTATATCTTTCCCCGTCTAGTTTTCTTTTCTCTTTTATTACCTCCCTTTTCATTATCCTTTTCTCCTCCTCCTTCCTTATAGGATGAGACAAGTTTCTATATTAAACTAAATATGTCTGATATTCTCTCTTTAATTCCAATTCAGGGAGTTTAAGTTTCATACAATGTTCATCTGCCTTTTTCTTTTTAACTGCAATAAATCTTTTTTTGTCTCTTCATATGACATAATTCTTCCATTTTACCTCTTCTTTTCATTTCTTCTAGAACAATCACTTTTCCACCTGTTACTTCTTTTTTTATATCATTACAGTAAAGTCAAATTATATATACATCCTCTAAATATACCCCTAACAAAGCTACAGTTCTCAAAAGTTTAAGATGCCAACATCCTATATATGGATGCAATAACTTTAACCTTTAAAAAAACAGGTTGGTTTGTTTTTCCCTTCCCTTTCTGTGCTTCTCTTGTGTTCTATAGTTGAAGATCAGATTTTTGTTTAGCTCTTGTCTTTTCATCAAAAATAAATGAAAATCCCCTATTTCATTGAATATCTGTTGGAACACAGGAGCCACTTGCCAGTGTCTGCTGGAGGTCTAACTAAGACCTGTAGATCTCTGAATGTGAGAGGATGATGGTGATGGTGATAATACAAGGAGACTGAGAGGCAGTTGCTTTGTCTGATTTCTCTCCTTTTCCCTCTACCTCCAATTTATTTCATTCCCAGTCCACAACCAACACCTGTATTAGTAAAGTCTGCTTTGCAACTCCTTCAGATATTATGATCCATAGCTGTAGAGATTCTTTGGAGAATTGACCTGCCCTTAACAATTGTCTATCTTTCCTCTGAAAGATAATGCATAATTTTGCTGGATAGTTGATTCTTGACTGCAGTCCAATTTGCTTTGCCCTCCTGATTATCATATTCCAGGACTTTTGGTGCTTTAAGGTGGAAGCTACTATATCTTGGGTAATCTTGATTTGAATTGTTTATTTCTGATAGCTTTGGGGATATTGTCCTTTATTTGCTAATTGTGGAAATTAAATACAATATTCCTTAGAATTTTCATTTTTTGGTCTCTTTCAGGAGGTAATCAAAAGAATCTTTCAATGGCTATTTTATTCTCTTGTTTTTGGACATCAGGACAGTTTTCCTTGATGATTTCCTGAAAGATGATGTCTAGACCTTTTTTTTTTCATTGTGGTTTTCAGGTAAAATAATAATTCTTAGATTGTCTGTCCCAGCTCTATTTTCAAAGTCACTTGTTTTTCCAGAGAGGTATTTTACATTTACTTCTATTTTTTTTTTTTTTTTTTTTTTTTTGGTTTGGTTTGACTGATTCTTTATGTCTCATTGAGTCATTTGCTTCCATTTGTTCAATTCTAATTTTTAGTGCATTATTTTATTTATTTACCTTTTATATTTCCTTTTGCATTTGGCCAATTAAACTTTTAAATGAGTTATTTTGTTCATTGTTCATTTTCCAATTCACAACTTTGGAATTTTTCAGGGAGTTTTTTCAAGGAATTTTTTTCTTTGTCTATTTCACCAAAATTATTATTTGAGGAGTGCTTTTCCTCTGACAATATCTGTGTTTCCTTTTCAAGAGCTCTGATTTCTTTTTACCACCTTTCTTCTCTCTTTTAAGATACTTTTTTGAATTTTTCCAAAAGAATCTTGTGAGAAGGAGAACAACTTAAATCACCCTTTCAGATTTCATCTGGAGATGTTTTACTTTTAGTTTTCTCAGGATTTGAGTTCTATTCTTCCTTGTCTTTATAAAAGCTTTCTATGGTCAAAGCTCTTTATGTTTTTTGCTAATTTTAAAGTTTGTTTTCTGCTTCTTGGGCAAAGGGGAGATTGTCCAGAGCTTCTTCTGTGGGCAACAGTACCTTCATGTTGCCCCGGGCCCAGTTCTGTTGGCTTACTTCCTTTGCTGGGTAAGCATGGCCAAGCTTTTTGCCATGCTGGGGTTGAAGGGCTCACATTTGTCTTCTCTAGATGTGTTTGAATTCACATAACTAGTCTTCTGATACACTGGCTTCTGAGGCAGGACAAAGTAGCAAAAGCAGCATTTTGCCTATGAGCTTCCCCCTAGTTTCCCCCAACATGCAGAAGCCTCTCTGCACTAGATCTCCCAATACTGTGGTATGCCTGAGCTGGCTTGCAGGCAACACCACCTGTACTCTCACACCATCAACTGGTTAATTGAGACAGATCTTTATTGAAGTCCTTTTAAAATATCTTTTGCTGCAAGTCTGTTTTATTCAAATATTTTTGGATTCTTTCACTCCAAAACCTGTTCAGAGACTTGATCTGGTGTTGATCTGAGGGAAGCCATGAAGACCTGTTCCTATATAGGGTTTTATAAATGGAATTTCTCTTTCTATCTCTTCCTGATGGGCTTTGTCAGTAATACATAGAAATATTGGTGATTTGTGTGGGTTTATTTTGTATCCTGCTATTTTGGTAATGCTGTTAATTTGTTCCAGATAGTTTTTGGATGATTTTGTAAGATTCTCTAAGTCTATCATTATATCATCTATAAAGAGTGATAGTTTTATTTCCTCATTGACTAGTCTAACTAATTTGTTTTTTTTCTTTTTTTATTGTAAAAGCTAACATTTCTAATACAATGTTGAGTAATGTGGTGATAATGAGCATCCTTGTTTCATCGCTGAACTTATTAGGAATGATGCTTGTTTTTGGTGTTAGATAAAAACTGATTATTATTTAAGGAAAACTCCCTTTATCTCTGTTATCTCTTGTGTTTTAATAGTAATGGGTGAGATATTTTCTCAACAGCTTTTTCTGCATCTCATGAGATTATAATATAATTTATTAGTTTTGTTATTAATATGCTTGATTATGATAATATTTTCCTGATATTGAACCATCCCTGCATTCTTAGTTTAAATTCCAATTGATCACAGTGTATTATCTTGCTGATCAACTGCTGTAATTCCTTTGGTAATATTTTACTTAAAATTTTTGCATCTGTATTCGTTATGGAAATTAGTCTGTAATTTTCCTTTTCTGTTTTAGCTCTTCCTGAGTTAGGTTCAATACCATATTTGTGTCATAGTAGTAATTTGGCAGTACTCCTTTTTTACCTATTTTCCCAAGTAGTTTACATAGTATTGAAAATAATTGTTCTTTAAATGTGGAGAAGGAATCAGATGTGTGACAACAAGCTTTATTCATCTTGTCCATCGCAGAGAGATGGAGCAGACCCTTGAAACAAAGGAGAAGACCCAAGAAACATTGGATGGCTCCGTTACTGACTGTACCCAACACTGAAAGAGCTTGGCAGTTATGGTGTTTGACTCATGGACATCAAAAATTGTTAGACTTCAAAACCCTCAGGAATCATTGGATTCTTTGAGACATAAGATTGTTGTAGGACTTCAAAACCCTCAGGAATCAATGTATTCTCTGAGACATGATAAGATTGTTGTAGGACCTCAAAACCCTCAGGAATCATTGGATTTTCTGAGAAATGATAAGACTGTTGCAGGACTTCAAAATCTGCTGGGATCATTGGATTCCCTAACACATAAAAAAACTGTTGCAGGACTTCAAAAACTTGTGGGGTTTTAAGTCATTCCAGTTCTGTCAAACTCTTCATGATACTACCTGAGGTTTTCTGGTAAAGATACTAGAGTGGTTTGCTATTTCCTTTTCTAGCTTATTTTATAGGTGAAGAAATGGAGACAAATATTGTTAAATGACTTGTCTAGGTGACCCAAATAGCAAGTGTCTGAGACTGGATTTGAATCTGACTCCAAGCTGGAGTCTTCCTGACTCCAGGCCCAGCTCTCTATCCATTGCAACCTTTGGCTTCTTCAAAACAAAGACTTTTCAGGACTGAGACATTGATTTGAAATATTAGAAAATATCGAAATAATGCTCTATTATTTGAAGTTATACAGCATATAAATCTTTTTCTATATTGATTCTTATATTTATTGAGTGAAGTATAATTCCCCACCACTAGGAGAATCATATTGAGTAACATATACCTATTATTACTACTATAGTGATGGCTGTGGCTGTTTTCGACCCATATTTGATGCAGAACACTTTGGAAAGATTCACGGCTCTACATACACATTTATATGTTTTTTTTTTCTTCTTTATATTTAAACCAATAATTTGAATTTATGATTTACTTTCTTTAAAATCTCATTTCCCTATTTTTACATTCTAGAGACATGAACTAGTTATAAATCTGGGTTCTATTTTGATCTAGTTCTTATCTTTTCTTCCCTTTTGTCCATCACTGAACTTTGTCTATTCTTATATTTCTCTTTTTTTTTTTTTTTTTTTTTTTTTTAATAATAAATTTTATTTTATTTAATAATAACTTCGCATTGACAGAATCCATGCCAGGATAATTTCTACACGACATTATCCCTTGCAATCACTTATGTTTCGTTTTTTCCCCCTCCCTCCCTCCTCCCCCCCCCCAGGATGGCAAGCAGTCCTATATATGCTAAACATGTTGCAGTATATCCTAGATACAATACATATTTGCAGAACCAAACAGTTCTCTTGTTGCACAGGGAGAATTGGATTCAGAAGGTAAAAATAACTCGGGAAGAAAATCAAAAATGCAAATAGTTCACATTCATTTCCCAGTATTCCTTCTTTGGGTGTAGCTGTTTCTGTCCATCATTTCTCCAATGAAACTCAGTTAAGTCTCTTTGTCAGAGAAATCCACTTCCATCAGAATACATCCTCATACAATATCGTTGTCGAAGTGTATAATGATCTCCTGGTTCTGCTCATCTCACTTAGCATCAGTCCATGTAGGTCTCTCCAAGCCTCTCTGTATTCATCCTGCTGGTCATTCCTTACAGAGCAATAATATTCCATAACATTCATATACCACAATTTACCCAGCCATTCTCCAATTGATGGGCATCCATTCATTTTCCAGTTTCTAGCCACTACAAACAGGGCTGCTACAAACATTTTGGCACATACAGGTCCCCTTCCCTTTTTTAGTATCTCTTTGGGGTATAAGCCCAATAGAAACACTGTTGGATCAAAGGGTATGCTCAGTGATTGGTATATAGAGGATTGTAGGAGGGACTGGGGATGGAGCAAGACTAGCCAGGGACACACATTCTTGGTGGTAGACAAGGGGAAAGGCGGTTGTAGAGATTCTGTTTCCATCCTGTTCAATCCTGAGTCTAAGACCAGGAAGAAAGATGGACTTTTGCTTATCCTGACTCTGGCTGATTCTGGGGTGTCCTGGGTATTAGCGCAGTCATTACATTTGACGCCCAAGCGTGGGAACCGAGGACACTAACTTCACTGAAGAAGTCTCCGATGACCAGGAAATAGGGTGAGTATTTAAATAGACAAACAGGGAACTTAACTTTTTTAAGGGCTAACCTAATAACCTTTTCTAGCTACAAAGAGGCAGATATTGGGAAAAGATCCAGCCCCAGCCCCCGCCCCACCCCCACCCCCAGCCCTGCACCAAGCAGGTGCTATAGAAAGCATGCTTAAGCTGATCAAAGGACAAGGATTAATTGTAACTTGGTTGCAGATGGCTAGACTGTTGGGTATATTAAAATGCACATTGCCTTGGTTCTTAAAGGAGGAAGAGATAGGGCTAGATAATTGGAAGCTGGTAGGAAAGCAACTATGTGAATACTACAGTGATGATGGTCCTCGTTCAATTTCCAAGGAGACATTCTATACAAACAACATAATACAATTGGCCTTAAAAAATCCTGCTAGTTATAGAAAAAAGGAAAATTCTAAAAATGGCCAGATAAGGAAGTGTGAGGAAAATGAGGAGGACAAAGGAGGAATTAAAAGCAATATCACCAGAGGGCATGAGGAGTTAAGTGAGGATGAAGGGATTGGTGAAGGGCATGGTGATTCTGGCTCTCACAAAGCAACTTCTACCCCACCTAAACCAGAACTGGTTCTTGACATGCCCCCATCAACTTCACCTTCCAAGATGGAGGGAGAAGGAGTAGTGGGAGAACTAGTGACACCACTAGCACCTCCCCCCAAAAAATCACCCCCTCCTTTGACAAGATTGAAAAAGGCAGTAGTTAAAGCCAGGGAAGATGACCAGAATTTAAGTGATTTGCAACTGGAAATGTATCCAGTGATTCAAGAGTTTGACTCTTCAGGTCAAGAAAGTAGAAGATATGCTCCTTTTGATATAGAAATCCTCAAAGACCTGAAAAAGGCTTGCACTCTTTGTGGGGCTACATCAGCTTATGCTAAGATGTTACTACAGAATTTGGCTTATGAAATCTTAACTCCTAGGGGCTGGAAATCTATAGCAAGGACATGCTTAGAACCTGGACAAAACTTGTTGTGGATTCTGAAATATAGTGACCTCTGTAGGATACAAGCCCAACACAATAGGCATAGTGGACTTAATCCTCCAATCACCTGTGACCAACTAACAGGTATAGGGTCTTATGCAGAAATTTCAGTACAGATTAATTACCCCTTAGCTGCTTATGGGCAAATTGCTGCTACTGCTATCAAAGCATGGACTTCACTGCCCAATAAAAATGACAAGAGTGAAGCCTTCATAAAAATAACACAAGGGCCAAATGAACCCTTTGCTGATTTTGTGGCGCATCTGCAGACTGCTAAAATATGTACTAATGGTGAAAATGCAGTAACAGACATTATGATTAGGCAACTTGCTAAAGAAAATGCTAATGAGGTTTGCAGAAGAATTATACTAGGACTGCACAAGGATACTCCTTTAGAGGAGATCATAAGAGGCTATGCTACAATGGGCACAAATGCCTTTTATAGCCAGGCTATGATGCACACTTTCCAAAATCCAAACATGGGAAGACAGGGTCCCTTCTGGCAAGGGACTTTCCAGAGAGACTCGTCAATGCTTTCAATGTGGTAAAGTAGGACATCTGAAAGCTCAATGTTGGCACAGAGACAGAGTGATAAAACAGGTGGGAGAACAAGGCCCAAAACCCAATATCCAAAATGCAACAGAGGATTCCACTGGGCCTCAGAATGTAGACTGATTCAGGGAAATGGGATGAGGGGCCAGTCCTAGGGCCCAAGACAAAAAACACCTGGGGCATGATGGTAGCCGATGCCACACCCAGAGAGTGCCTAGAAGTCCAGTACCCAGACATGACCAATCAGCCAGGAAGCCATATGATGGGAGAAAGGGATTGCACAATCAACCAGCCAGAAAGCAATCTGATGGCAGAAAGGGATTATACAATCAGTCAGCCGGGAAGCAACCTGATAAGAGAAAGGGATTACAATTGGAGAGAATAGAGTTATATACAGCTGGGACAACTGAAATACCCCCTGGAGAAGTGAAATCTGTTCCTCTCCAGCCTATGGATCCCTTGCCTCCAGGCACAGTAGGATTGACTTTTTCACCTCCTGAGAGTACTTACAATACTGTGTTCATCTATACACTGATGTGGGAAACTGGGGAATGTGTAGATAATATCCCAGTCACTAATACAGGTAGACAATGTGTGACTTATCAACTTGGAGAAATAGTAGCATCAGGTTTACTGATACAGACTCCTAATAAACAATCTGATGATAGTTGCCCAGATTCTGACTCCAAGCAAAAAAATCCAGGAATATATTGGACAGCAGCTGTGACAGCTGACTGACCTATGCTCACTATCTATATAAATGGCCTACCATTAGAAGGATTGGTAGACACAGGTTCAGATCATACAGTCATTAGAAGTGCCAACTGGCCCAGTCACTGGCCAAAGATAAAGTCAGACATCTACATGTCTGGCATAGGGGGATCAATAGCAGCTGCAGTTAGTGCTACCCCTTTGAGATGGATATTTCAAAGGGAAAAGGAGTTTTTACTCCTTTTATAGTTGAAAAAATTCCCTGTGGGGAAGAGATGTTTTACAGCAATTAGGATTAAAAATGTGTACCTTGGGTTTTTAGGCAGAGCTACTGTTGAAAGACTGCCAGCACTTTCACCTGTTGCTATCCAATGGAAAACTGATACACCAGTGTGGATAGAACAGGGGCCCTTAGGTAGCAATAAAATTCAGGCCTTATTAGATATAGTACAGGAGCAACTTGACCAAGGACACTTACAACCTTCTCTAAATCCTTGGAATTCCCCAGTATTTGTTGTAAGAAAGAAATCTGGAAAATGGAGGATGTTGACTGATTTAAGAAAGGTAAATGAACAGATGGAAACCATTGGAATTCTTCAGCCTGGATTTCCATCTCCTACTCAATTGCCTAGAGAATGGCCTCTTTGTGTTATAGACATTAAGGACTGTTTCTATTCTATCCCTCTAGATAAGGTGGATATGAAAAGATTTGCCTTTTCAGTGCCCAGTGTTAACTTAGCTGAGCCTTATAAAAGATATAAATGGACAGTTTTGCCCCAGGGAATGAAAAACAGTCGGATGTTGCTACTGCTCTTACTCCAGTAAGAAAAGCATTTCCAAAAGTAATATTATTACATTACATGAATGATATATTGGGATGTGCACCTGAGGAACAAATGTTAGAAGCCTTTCTACAAAAGACCATGGAAATATTGAGATACTACAAATTGCACATAGCTCCAGAAAAAACTCAAAGACATGCTCCTTTTCAATATTTAGGATATGAAGTACATCCTAAGGTGCTCACAGTACAAAAACTTTCCTTAAGAACAGAGAAGCTAAACACCTTAAGTGACTTTCAGAAATTGATAGGAGATATCCAATGGATGCATCCAATGTTAGGCTTAACTACCTATCAATTACAATCATATATGATATTTTAAGGGGAGACACTGCTTGAAACTCACCATGTCATTTCACAAAAGAAGCTCAAGAGAATTTGGAGAGAAGTTGAACAGGCTTTATCCAATGTGGTTGAAAGGGTCACTCAAAAATCCTTGGAAACATTGGTTTTTGCTACACAAAAGACACCCGCAACAGTCTTTCATCAAGGAGACAGTGTGATAGAGTGGGTGAAACTCCCAGCACAACCAGACCAAAGCCTTACTCCTTATCCAGTGCTTGTGGCTAGAATTTTATTAAAGGCCATTAAGTGAGCAGTATAATTATCTGGGATAAAACCTGACAAGATATATACCTTTTATACTAATGCACAAATTAATGTATGCTGTGAAACCATCCCAGAGTGGCTAATTTTATTGGCCATGGCTCCAAATTTTGCACATGGGTCTCCATTAAATATAACCAGATTATTACATAATTGGTGATGGATTCTTGAAGAGAAGGTTTCTAAAGTTCCTCTTAAAGGACCAACTATCTTCACAAATACATCCAAACATAATATTTGTGCTGTATACTCTTGTGACTTAACTATAAAGAGAGTAGTTAAAACTCCTTTTCGGTGCACTCAGCAGAATGAATTGTATGCAATCATTCTAGCTCTTACTTATTATCCAGGAGATATAAATATAATATCTGATTCGGCTTATTCAATAGGTGTGGTACAAAGAATTGCCAAGTTCAATTAAAATTTGTAGCCTCTAGTATATATCAGCTCTTTAAGAAACTTCAAGAGCAAGTGAGAAAACATCCAGGTAAGATGTTTTGTATGTCCCCTCTCATAGTGGACTTCCAGGTCCAATTTTTGATGGTAATTCAAAGGCAGATAGCCTTCTAACTATTCTGGCCAATACTCCTTTATTTCAAGAAGACCAAAAATCTCATTTTAAATATCATCAGGCTGCTCAAGCTTTATGTTTGCAATTTGGAATAACAAGAGAGGAAGCAAAGAGCATAGAAAAGCCGGTACCGCTTGCTTTCCTTTCCATGCTCCTACACTGCCTCCAGGGTAAAACCCTCATGGTTTGAGACCCAATTAAATTTGGCAAATGAATGTGACCCATTATAAATCTTTTGGTCATCTGTCTTTTATCCATGTCGTGGTAGACACTTTTTCAGGATTCACTTTTGCAATATCAGCAGCAAAAGAGATAGCCCGAGTGGTCACTGAATTCCTTATACAAGCATTTGGAATTATGGGTGTGCCACAAGCCATAAAAACAGACAATGGACTGGCATATACTTCTAAACATTTTGCACACTTGTGCACAGTATAAGATATTAAACACCACTGGCATACCCTTTAATCCTCAAGGACAGGCAATAGTAGAGAGGAGAAACAGAGACATTAAGGTGCTCCTCCAAAAACAAAAGAAAGGGGGAGCCACAGGTAACCCTAGAGAACTTCTAAATCTAGTTCTTTCTACTACTAATTTCTTGATTTTTGACAAAAATGCACTGGCTTTGGCAGACAGGTTTTATAACCCACCAGAAGGGCAGTGTCCAGTGTGAGCAGCTCTACTATCTTTAGATAATCACCAGGTAATGTGGAGAAACCCAGAAAGTGGTGAATGGAAGAAACTAGATAGACTAACTGTTTGGGGGAGAGGGTTTGCTTGTATCTCCACAGGTGGAGAAGGAATCAGATGTGTGACAACGAGCTTTATTCATCTTGTCCATCGCAGAGAGATGGAGCAGACCCTTGAAACAAAGGAGAAGACCCAAGAAACATTGGATGGCTCCGTTACTGACTGTACCCAACACTGAAAGAGCTTGGCAGTTATGGTGTTTGACTCATGGACATCAAAAATTGTTAGACTTCAAAACCCTCAGGAATCATTGGATTCTTTGAGACATAAGATTGTTGTAGGACTTCAAAACCCTCAGGAATCAATGTATTCTCTGAGACATGATAAGATTGTTGTAGGACCTCAAAACCCTCAGGAATCATTGGATTTTCTGAGAAATGATAAGACTGTTGCAGGACTTCAAAATCTGCTGGGATCATTGGATTCCCTAACACATAAAAAAACTGTTGCAGGACTTCAAAAACTTGTGGGGTTTTAAGTCATTCCAGTTCTGTCAAACTCTTCATGATACTACCTGAGGTTTTCTTGGTAAAGATACTAGAGTGGTTTGCTATTTCCTTTTCTAGCTTATTTTATAGGTGAAGAAATGGAGACAAATATTGTTAAATGACTTGTCTAGGTGACCCAAATAGCAAGTGTCTGAGACTGGATTTGAATCTGACTCCAAGCTGGAGTCTTCCTGACTCCAGGCCCAGCTCTCTATCCATTGCAACCTTTGGCTTCTTCAAAACAAAGACTTTTCAGGACTGAGACATTGATTTGAAATATTAGAAAATATCGAAATAATGCTCTATTATTTGAAGTTATACAGCATATAAATCTTTTTCTATATTGAGTCTTATATTTATTGAGTATAATTCCCCACCACTAGGAGAATCATATTGAGTAACATATACCTATTATTACTACTATAATGATGGCTGTGGCTGTTTTCGACCCATATTTGATGCAGAACACTTTGGAAAGATTCACGGCTCTACATACACATTTATATGTTTTTTTTTCTTTATATTTAAACCAATAATTTGAATTTATGATTTACTTTCTTTAAAATCTCATTTCCCTATTTTTACATTCTAGAGACATGAACTAGTTATAAATCTGGGTTCTATTTTGATCTAGTTCTTATCTTTTCTTCCCTTTTGTCCATCACTGAACTTTGTCTATTCTTATATTTCTCTTATGTCAATGTCAAACCCTGCTTCTGAAGAAACTTCAAAAGACTTTTAGCAAGGTTACTTAAAATACTGTTTGATAGTGAATAGGAAAGAGGCAACTATATTCAGGGTAGACAGAAAGGGAAAAATATATAGATAAGATCAAGAAAAGTTTCCTTGGTAAATCATAGATAATTTCTCAGAAGGTCACAATGGATCAATAGGTTAGATATAGTTTATGGAAATAGATTGATTAATTCTGAGAGAGAAGGTCAGGCAATCTCTGAGTTAAAAAAATACAATCCCAATGCAGCTTTTACAAACAACAGATGTACATACAAATCAAAGGATAACCTTTTTACACACCAGCTGTTAGTACTTCTCTGACCATAAGAATTTAGTGGTCATCAGTAGAGTTAGCTACCACCTAACAAATAAATTACTATAATTGACTACATATCACAGAAAAATTGTGACTTTTATCATTCAGTTTATAAATATGTATCATGTCATGAATAATTACATACAGAATAATGCTTCCTACTTCTAATCTTCTGTTGCATATTTCTCCTTGCTTTGATCTATATTTATAATTTTGAAGCATAAATGGGTCCTAGCTCAGAGAAGCCTTTGGGGCATATAGAAGACCATGACATATACAGGCCCAATTATCTTGTAATAAATGGCTTTGAATAAAAGAATAAGAAATGTAAATGGCTCTGTCACTTCGATGGAACAAGAACCATTAAGCCACCCACCATCTGAAACACTAATTAGATCCTTTCTTTTAAAGCGTTTGAGATGTTGTGATTTTTAATGTCTGCATATTATAAGGCATCAAGTGGGGAAATTAGTTTCTAAGTTCACATAGTTATTACATATGAACTTTAAGCAGAATAGAGTCTTCTGATTATTTACAAGGTCACCTTAACAATAATGTCAGTCCAGTAGAGGGACTAGTAGCTGTTCTCAAAGTTAGATTATCTGAAGCTATAGGCTTTTCTTTGACAATCCTTAGACATGAGAGTCCGGGGATCCCATTCTGTTATTATCCATCTCTTTCCTTTTTGAATACTACATTCCATTCAGTTGAAAGATATACTATAAGAGATACTTACCAATTAATCACTAATGGCAACATAAAATAGCTTTCCACTTCTTTTTGCTTTCTCCTGGAATATCAGGGGAAATATTCTTTAAATTATTTTCTACCATCAGTCATAGTTAAACCCCTTTTTATTTAATTCAAAGAGACATTCCTTCATTGAGAAATATTAAACTTATATTTGTATGGAAGTAGTCTGATAAAACATTCATTTTCATAAGAACAAAAGCAAAAATTCTGAACCATCAATGTGACAGATACATCAAGAATCTGAACATTAAACAAGAGAAAGCAAATGAGCATTGAGGGAAAAGAAAGAATAGAAAAGACTGTGGCATATAGAGGTAAAGAATTCCTTTTCTTTTGCTGCCAACTATTCCAAGTATTAAATACATTGAAATTTTCCCAAGCTGCAGAAGGAAAGATATGTGTGATCCTAACAAAGCCTAAAATAAGTAGTGAGCATCTTATATAGGAGCCTTTTTATCCCCCTTTACTTTTTGATGCACATAATATTTGCAAGATAACCTAAAGTATTAAAAACTAAGTTAAATTTCCAAATAAACAACAAGCTATTTGCTACACCTGTGTACTATGTTTTACAGTTTAGAGAATGACATTAGAAAATTAAAAGTTGTTACATATGTAGTTCAAAATCACATTTAATAAAATTCTTGGTTTTATTAGATGTTTAGCATATGTGTATGTTTTATTATTTGCTAATTTTGTATATGAAATTTTGCCTAGACTTCCAAAGGACGAAAATTGTAGAGATAATGTCTAAGACCCTTAGTTCTGAAATATACCTTTAAAGGTATCTACTAGATTCAGATCCATAAGATTACAAATACAGTACAAATGTGTGTAGATGTACATATGTATATATGCATCTATACGTATGAGTCAAACATTCCAACCATGAATTTAAACTCTTCTGTTTTATACACTTACTGGCTCAAGATCCATTAACTATACATTATGAATATTAAATATTAGAGCTGAAAAGGAGACATGTTCTTTACTATAAAGCAAATATCACAACCTTCTACCTTTGAACTTTCTTTCTCGTCTGAAAGGACAAGCATTGGCACACACTAGTAAGAACAACAATAGGTATAGAAAATCCTTATATACTCAAAGACCTATAGATCACAGTCCTAATTAGAGGTGCTCTTTTGGGAGGTTCGTATAAGTACTTATGTTCCTTTTTTTTTTTTTTCTGAGACAATTAAGGTTAAATGATTTGCCCAGGATCACACAGCTAGGAAGTGTTAAGTGTCTGAGACCATATTTGAACTCAGGTCTTCCTGACTTCAGGGCTAGTACTCTATCTGACCCACTTATGTTACTTTTTACAATTTTGAGACCAATAACCAACTTTTAGCACCTCTGTATTTCATGTGAATAATTCTATCTTCAGACATATTTTTTGCCTGATTATTTTAAATCAATCTCATATCAATGTTCACCACAAATTTATCCAGTTCACGAGCATTTAATATTAAATGGTGAGTGGTGGCTAGAAACTGGAAAATGAATGGATGCCCATCAATTGTAGAATGGTTGGGTAAATTGTGGTATATGAATGTTTTGAAATATTATTGTATTGTAAGAAATTACCAGCAGGATGAATACAAAGATACTTGGAAAGACTTACATGAACTGATGCTGAGTGAAATGAGCAGAACCAGGAGATCATTATATACTTCAATAACATTACTGTATGAAGATGTATTCTGATGGAAGTGGATATCTTCAACAAAGAGAAGATCTAATTCAGTTCCAATTGATCAGTGATGGACAGAATCAGATATACCCAGAGAAGGAACATTGGGAAATGAGTGTAAATTGTTTGCATTTTTCTTTTTCTTCTCAGGTTATTTATACCTTCTGAATCCAGTTCTTCCTGTGCCACAAGAGAACTGTTAGGTTCTGCACACATATATTGTATCTAGGATTTACTATAACATATTTAACATACATAAGACTGTCTGCCATCTAATGGAGGAGGTGGAGAGAGGGAACAGAAAAGTTGTAACAGAAGTGAGTGCAAGGGATAATGTAAAAAATTACCCATGCATATGTACTGTCAATAAAATTTTATTAAAATATATATTACATAGTGAGGAAACAAAAGCACTTGATCATTTTTACCACTAGTAATTTTTTCCAGAAATTCCCACTTTAGAGCCCCAGACTCTGAAACTTGACCTAATAATATTTTCTTTTAGATTTCAGTTCTACTTTGTAAAGATGTTTCATAAAATCCGTCTTTTGCTCCAATCCTATTATCCCTGTAACAGTTATTTGGAAGTATGTACTTGAACAGTTCTAAGTACCAAAAAATTCTTTAGTACTGCTTAGTCCTTAAGAATTGCAATTATTTTGCTGTAATGCTTTCTACTTGTACTGGTATTTAGACCATGATGTATAATATATAGAGATGATAAGAACTTTAGAAATTATCTGCTTTGGTATTTGTATCCCATTGTTTATATGGAGAAAATAAAGACTGTACCATAGGTTAGATACAAATAGACTGCATGAATATTTGGAATGGAGATTTCTCCAAATTTGCACAATCTCATGCTTCTTTTTAGCTACTGCAATCCTGCTTTGATCATAGAGCACAGTGTTTCCTTTGATGCAGACATACTAAGATAGGCAAACCTATGTCAGTGTCTCTTTTATCTCAAAATTGATTTCAGATTTCTTCAGAGAGATATCGAAGAGTGCCCTTGTTTTTCTTCTTCTGATCTCTATGTGAGCACTTGCCTTGTATGAGTTCTCCACAAAATAGGCTTTTAGGCAAATGCATTGCTGACTTTTGAACAATGTGACCAACCCATCAGAACTGGGCACTCTAAAACAAAATTTGAATCCTTAGCAGTTCAGTTTGAGGAACTACTTCAGTGTCCATCAGCTTATCTTGCCAGATAATTTTCAAAGTCTTCCTAAGACAATTCAAGTTGAAATAATTCAATTTCCTGGCATGGGGAATCATGAAAAAATGAAATCAGAAAAATGAACCTATTGATCTTTAGTTTGGTTGTCTAATACCTCTTTTTTACCATACTTTCCTGCAGAGCCTTCCAGACACTGAGCTAGCTCTGGCAATGCATACAACAATCTCATCACTTATGTATACATCCCTGGAAAGCATATTGCTGCTGTAAGTGAAAAGCATGGCATTGAAATTCTCCATTTGTTGTAATCAATGGTTCCACATATGAATGGTGTGATTTTGGTTAAATCTTAACATTCTTTTTCCTTAGTGTCAATTGTCAGGCCAAAATTAACACAAATTAAAAATGATCCATATTCTCTGATGAATCTGACCCTCAGAGACTGCACTGAGTATAAAATCTTCTAAGCGCAAAAAATTGCACATCAATTCAGTCTACATTTTAGCTTATAACTTTTTAAAATTAAATAAAAAATTACCATTTGTGTGGTAATTGACTTCAATGCTGTTTTCATTCTCATTGAAAACATCTGACAATGTTGCTAGCAACCACTATGCTAAAAAAACAAAAACAAAAACATACAAGCACAGTCTTGCTTCATTCCATTACTGACTGGGAGAGCAAGAGCATCATTCATTGTGTAGAAATCATGAAATCAGACCATCATGAAACTGAAGTAGAATAAGAATATATTTCACTGCCAGATCAATGATTACTGTATACAGATATCTGTGCTATTACTGACATTTCTATTGAAATTTTTGGACAGCAAACACTATATCAACAATTTCTTTGTCCTTTATAAAATCATACTGGCTCTCAGGTAGGTGACTACCTTTTAGATGAATGACAATCCTATTAAGCTGTCAAGAATCTTGCCAGCAATGACTAAGCTAGAGAAAAACTCATGTTATTGTCATAAATAACCCATTCCCTTTTCCTTTATAGAGATAGACAAAGTAAGCATCCTTGAACTCCTGTGGGATAACCTCCTCTTACCACATAACTCAGAAGATTTCTTTTAACTTATGTAGGAATATTATAGCCACTATCTTTTAGCTCCCTTCTGCAGTGGCATCAGCACTAGATGCTCTTCTACATGAGAAGAGTTTAATAACATTTAAAACCTCTTTTTCAGTTGAAAGTTTAGTTACAGAGAGAGTAACTTCAATCTGAGCCAACATCTATGTTTGAACATTGTTTGATGATAGTCTGTTAAGAACATTATGTAACATTCAGCCCTGAGCCAGAGAATCATACCTTTATCACTAATCACTATGGATTTATCAGTGCTGAGTAACTGAAATTCACTATAGGCTTTTGGCCCATAAACTTCAGATTATCATAAAAGTCTTTTGGATTGTCCTATTAGAATAAAACTGAGATTTGTCTTCTTATTGAGCCAAGATTTCTGTTTATTTCTAAGCTTTACTTTTACTTTACTTTTGATGAAGTTAAATACTGTCTTTTTTGAGAAGGACAAACTATCCTGCTTACAAACTCTGTGGAACTCTCATTTTCTTATTTAACACATTTCTAATTTCCCAATTATTTTCTTCAAAATAATACTAATGTTTATGAGTGTTCTGACCCATAAAAGCAAATGAGGTGATGTAAACCATATTTTTGAAAGTTGCTTAGTCATTTACTGTTCCACTCTTGTCAACCATGTTTTGGAACTGTTTCCCCTCCAAGTTAATAACAAATTGTTCACTTATGGAAAAAAAATCTAATCTATTTACATGAAGCCTTCTGGTAGTCATCTTGCTTTGAGCCCCTAACTATTTGATGAATGAAAATGTTTACCTTGGAGTCAAGTCTGTGAATGGTCAAGCACTTTGAAACACACATTGCTACATACTTTCACATTCTTGTCTCTTCTCTTTTTAATGACAAAGTCTATTGAAAAATAATGTTTTGTTATTAAGATAATTCATGAAGTTTTATTATCTTTAAGTAAATAGAAGACAATGTTCGTGATGAAGTCCTGAAACACACAAGTCTTCAGTAGTATGTCACTGTTAATTAAAAGACCAGAAAACAATTGGCTAAATGGAAATGGAGACATAAAAATAAACTGAAGGAAAAAAAAAAACTTCTTAAAATTAGAATTGGCCAAGTAGAAAAGAAAATCCAAAAGTTCACTGAAGAAAGTAATTCCTTAAAAATTAGAATTGAAGAAGTGGGAGCTAATGGCTTTGTGAGAAATCAAGAAATAATAAAACAAAGTCAAAAGAATGAATAAAAGAATAAGATTGTGAAAATATTTCATTGGGAAAATAACTAACCTGGAAAATAGTTCCTGAAGAATTATTGAATTTATTAATTAAGAATCACTGTACTACCTGAAAGCCATTATTAAATAATCTTGAGATCATCTTTCATGAAATTTTCAAGGAAAATGTCCTTGATATTCTAGAAACAGAATAAATTGCAAAGGGAAAGAATATATGTATCAATTCTTGAAAAAGATCCTAAAATGGAAAACTCAAGAAATATTATGGTCAGATTTAAAAGCTTCCAAGTCACAAAGAAAATATTGCAGGTTGCTAGAAATAAACAATTCAAGTGTCATGGAGCCACAATCATGGTAACAGAAGATAGTCAATATTAAAGAATCAAAGGGGTTTCACTATCATATTCTGAAGGGCAAAGAAGCTAAGATTACAACCAAGCATCACTTACCTGCAAAAACTGAGTATAATTTTTCAAGGGGAAAAATGAAAGTTCAAGGAAATAGAGAAGTTTCAAGGATACTTGGTAAAATGAGCAAAGTTGGATAGAAAAGTTAACTTTATTTTTTAAATTGTTTCATTTTTTCTGATTATCAATGTATATTAACTTTTAAAATACTCATTCCTTCATGAATAATGTTGGGGGATAAAAATCAGAACAAAAGAAAAAAAAACATGAGAGGAAAACAACAGAAAAAAGTCAATATAGGTTGTGCTGATTTACATTCAATCTTTACACTTCTCATTGTGGATGTAGATTGTATTTTCTAATCATAAAAAATATTGAAAGTGCCTTGGATCATTGAACCACTGAGAAGAACCAAGTATTCTATAGTTAATCTTGTAAATTCTTGTTGTTTCTGTATGCAATATTAATTGTTTGTTTCTCTCAGGATCAGTTCATATATATATATTTTTTTCAGAAATTTCTAAAATCAATTTGTTCATCATTTCTTTAGAAAAATAATATTCCATTATCTTCATATCCCACAACTTATTTGGTCACTCTGCAATTGATAGGCATCTACTCATTTCCCAATTCTTTGTCATCATAAAAAGAACTGCTACAAACATTTTTGATTTATGTTTTCCTTAGTGGACAGACCCAATAATGGCACTGCTGAATCAAAGTATATGCACAGTTTTAAAGCTCTTTGAGCATAGTTCCTAATCACCACACTTCAGAATGGCTGAATCATTTCACAACTCCACCAAAAATTCATTAGTGTCCGAATTTTTCCACACACCCTCCAACATTTATCATTACCTTTCTTTTCATCTTAAGCATTCTGAGAGATATGAAGTGGTATGTTAGAGTAGTTTTAATATACATCTTTCTTTTTTTTAAATAAGTGTTTCATTTATTATTACCATGCATTAGGGTGCACAACTTCACTCATTGTAGCTGAATACAATGTGCCATATTTCTTGGAACAGAACTTTTTCCCTAACATCCTATGTAAGCTCACAAATAAATCTCTCTCTCTTATTCAGCTCTTCTGCATATTCATTTCTTGTTTAATTTGATTCCTTTTCAAACATCAGGAACCCTTATCTTTGTAACTTTTAAAAAATAAAAATTTGAGTTGTTCTAAGAAGGGAACTCCCAAGGTTTCCATTTCTTTTCTTTTTTCTTTTTCTTTTTTTTTTTTAATAACTTTTTATTGACAGAACCCATGGCAGGGTAATTTTTTACAACATTATTCCTTGAACTCACTTCTATTCCGATTTTTCCCCTCCCTCCCTCCCTCCCCTCCCCCAGATGGCAAGCACTCCTTTACATGTTAAATAGGTTACAGTATATCCTAGATACAATACATGTGCGCAGAACCAAACAGATCTCTTGTTGCACAGGTAGCATTAGATTCAGAAGGTATAAAAAACCCAGGAAGAAAAATGCAAGTAGTTTATATTCATTTCCCAGTGTTTTTCTTTGAGTGTAGCTGCTTCTGTCCATGCTTGATCGAATTAGATCTCTTTATCGAAGAGATCCACTTCCATCAGAATACATTCTCATATAGTATCGTTGTTGAGGTATATAATGATCTCCTGGTTCTGCTCATTTCACTTAGCATCAGTTCATGTAAGTCTCACCAGTCCTCTCTGTATTCATCCTGCTGGTCATTTCTTACAGAACAATAATATTCCATAACGTTCATATACCACAATTTACTCAACCATTCTCCAATTGATGGGCATCCATTCATTTTCCAGCTTCTAGCCACTACAAACAGGGCTGCCACAAACATTTTGGCACATACAGGTCCCTTCCCTTCTTTAGTATCTCTTTGGGGTATAAGCCCAGTAGAAACACTGCTGGATCAAAGGATATGCACAGTTTGATAACTTTTTGAGCACAGTTCCAAATTGCTCTCCAGAATGGCTGGATGTGTTCACAATTTCACCAACAATGTATCAGTGTCCCTGTTTTCCCACACAACATTCTGCATTATCTTTCCATGTCATTCTAGCCAATCTGACGGATGTGTAGTGGTATCTCAGAGTTGTCTTAATTTGCATTTCTCTGATTAATAATAATTTGGAGCATATTTTCATATGGCTATAAATAGTTTTAATTTCTTCATCTGAGAATTGTCTGTTCATATCTTTTGAAATTTATATTTTTCTAATTAATTTAAAAGCATTTTTCATATGACTGTTGATGGTTTTATTTTCATCATCTGAAAATTATCTTTTCATATATGTATGATGTATCAATTGGAGAATGACTTGTATTCTTATAAATTTGACACTGTTCTTTATATATTTTAGAAATGAGGTCTTTATCAGAAATACTGTCTGTAAACAAATTTTTCCCCAGCTTTGTACTTCTCTTTTAATGTTCTTTGTGTTGGTTTTATTTGTGAAAACCTTTTTAATTTAATATAACCAAATTTGTCCATTTTGCATTGCATGATGTTCTCTAGTTCTTTGATCATAAATTCCTCCCTTCTCCAAATATCTGAGAGAAAAACTACCTCTTGCTCTCTTAATTTGCATATAATATCAAATCATGTACCATAAATCCTTATTGTGCTATGGAGTTTGAAATGTAAGTCTATGCTAGGTTTCTGATATATTACTTTCCTGTTTTCCCAGCAATTTTTGTGAAACACTGAATTCTTATCCAAGAAGCTGGAGTGTGGGGGGCAGGAGGGAAGGAGTGTAATCAAATTCTAGATTACTATAGTCATTGATTGTTGTATCATATGTATCTAACATATTCCATTGTTTCAACTTGTATTTCTTATCTAGTACCAAATAGTTTCAATGACTGCTGTTTTATGATAGTTTTAGGTCTGATACTTCTGGGTCACCATTCTTTGTATTTTTTTTATCAATTCCTTTGATATTCTTTCATTTTTGTTCTTTCAGATAAATTTTATTAATTTTCTAGCAGTATAAAATAATTTTTGGAAGTTTGATTGGTATGACACTGAACAAATAGACCTTTTTAGGTCGAATTGTCATTTTTTATTATTTTACCTTGTCTACCCATTAGCAACTGATATTTTTCTAGTTATTAAGAGCTGACCTTATTTGTGTGAGTAGTGTTTTGTAATTGTGTTTATATAATTCCTGGCTTTGTATTGGCGAGTAGACACTCAAATATTTAAATATTTTAAATTGGATTTTTCTATCTCTTATGAAAATTTAATTTTCAAAAAAAAAGACTCAAAAGAACAACAAAAGGTAACCAAGAAAGATGAATCATAAAGGGGTTAATAAAGTTAAACTGTTGACATTCCTACTTGAGAAGATGATACTATTTGCAGTCATAAAAACTTCCTCATTGTTGGGGCAATTAGAAGTAATAAATATAGATAAAGGTCACAGCTGTGAGTTGATATGTGGGGATTATATCTAAAAACAAAATCAAATTATACTGAGAAAAATTCACTGGGAAAAAGAGAAAGGGAAATCATCTCATATAAAAGAGATAATAAAAAATTTTACAGTGGAAAGGAAGATGAGGGAAATGAGAGGGAATGAATGGACCTTATTCTCTTCAAAATTAGCTCCAAGAGGGAATCACATGCATCATTGGGTATAGAAATATATGTTATCCTTCAGAAAAATAGGAGAAGAAGGTAACAAAAGAAAGGGGCAGGGGATAATAAAAGGGAGAGCAGATTAGGGATGAATCAGTTATTAGAAGCAAAATACTTTTGAGGAGGGACCAGATGAAAATGGAGGTGGAATGGAATAAAATAAGGGGGAAATAGGACAAAAGGAAATACAGTTAGCAATCACAATTGTGACTAAAAACACAAATGAAGCCAGATTATCTGATAAAGGCCCTGTTTCTCAAACCTATAGAAAACTGAATCATATTCATAAAAATGATTAATTCTCTTATTGATAAATGATCAAAAAATATGAATACTTTTCAAATGAAGTAATCAAAGCTATCTGTGGTTATATGGACAAGTGTTCTAATTAACTATTTATTGGAGAAATCCAAATTAAAACATTTGTGAGATACCACATCATACCTAATACCTAATAGGTAATAGAAAAGACCTCTATGAACTGATCCTAAATGAAATGAATTTGTGCAAAATCATCACAATTTTAACCTTATTTTTCTTGAGGGTTGTATTGTTTTTGTTTCTTGTTTTCTTTCACAACATGACTACAAATATATAACGTATATCAAATTGCCTTCTCAATATGGAGATATAGGGAGGAAAGAGAAAGTTTAGAATTCAAAGTTTTAAAAATTAGTGTTAATTTTTTTTTACATGTAACTAAAGAGAACAAAATACTAAAAGAAATATAATTTTGAAGGTGCCATTGAATTGAAAAGTTCCTGCTCTTTTATTCTTTGATGTATATCTAAAGCAAAAGAAATTAAAAAAAAAACAAATATTAAATTAGCCTGAAATAATGTTTGTTTGTTTGTTTGTTTGTTTGTTTTTGATGAAACCTTTCTGTGTCTTTTGTGATCACTGCTTCCTTTTTTTTTTAGAAGTTCTCAAAATAATCCCTTTAATAATGTGTTTTAGAGTTTCCCACAAATGAAAGTCACACTCACTAGACTTCTGTTTGTGAAATCCTTGCCCAACAACCAATCATTTGGCACATTGCTTGAGCAATTAAAATATAGCAACAGTGACTTCTCACAACAAATACATAAAAACAATATAAGATTAAAATGGAATTAAGTTAAGAGTCTACAAACAGATTCTTTTCAGAAGATCAATTAAAGTGTTTGCAGAGTTTGATTCATCATGTAAACAAAAATATTAAAAAACCCTTTAGTTGTTGGGAGTTTTTTTTTTTTTTTTGCAGTTTAAACATGTTTTGTGAAAATAGTAAATTGCATTTTATAGTTATATATTTAGCTGAATGAGAAACCTAAGAGATTATACATTGTTTAGTGTTTAAAATTTTTAAGTATTTGATTCAAAGGCTTGAAGACTCTTCTCCAATAAGAAGCCACTCATGCATATGATAAATTAAAAATATTCCTTGAGAAATTCCACTATAGAGATAGTTCTATTCAACAACTCTCCAATTATTAACAAAGTTCTCTGATTAGCATTTAAAGTTCTTAACAATCTAACTTCAGTTTACCATACCATAATTTATTGTCATAAATTACTCTTCTCATCACGAATTCTGCTTTATAAACTAAATAGCCTGCTTGCTATTCACTGCCTGTACCAAACATTGCATCTTCTATCTCTGAAAGTGTTCACAGACTCTCCTTTTTGCCTAGAAAATATTTTTTCTTACTTATGTTTCAAAATATTTAGACCCTTTAAAATTTAAGTCAAGTGATAATTACTTTACTGATCATCTATTTCCTGAACCTTTCCTCCCATTTGGACATTGGTTTTACTGTATAGGCTTTTAAGTTTATAGATGCTATTCCCTTTCCCTTTCCCTTAACAAAAAAAAAAATGTAAGCTCGTTGAAGCTAAAAAAGATTCTTTTCTGGTGTTTTTATTCCAAATGATTTCCAAAGATATTGACTATGTAATGCTATAAGGAAACAAACAAACAAACAAAAAATAGAATCATTCAATCTCAAAGTGAATGGAATTTTTGACATCATATTTAGCAATTTGCTTTGAAACCTGAAAGTCAGTACATTTTTTTTTAATTTCATATACCTCATCAACAGCAGCAGAAATAGTCATATGGTGTTTAAAGATTTGAAGACTTTTATAATTATCTTATTTCTTTCCTCACAAAAACTCTGTGAGGTAAGTGATGTTATTAACTCCATTCTTACAGAAGAGATACTTAAGTAGCTTTACAAATATCTCTTTTTGCCCTCACTTTAACTCTAAAAGAAGTAGGTGCTATTACTATCCGTCTTTTTTTCCAAATGAAGATACTAAAGTACTTTAGAAATATATATTATTTTAAATTCAAAGCTATGGAATTTAGATTCTTATATAATTCTCATTTTAGAGTTGATGATAATGATGCAGACAGAATTTAAGAGATTTGATAAGGATTGTCCAATGAAGAAGTATGTGAGACTGAACTCACCCTGACATATAATCTCTTACCCACTATGTCACCTCAGAGATCAGCACATAAAATCTCTTCTGTTATTCTTATTCCTTTATTTAATTATTTTTCTCAGGCTCTTTTACCAGTAAGTTTAGAAGTGAGTTTTTGTTTTTGTTTATTTTTGTTTTTACTATAAACACATAGTAGTGCAGTAAGAATAAATTTATTATTCCTATCAGGAATGAAATGAAGTAGTAATGACATTAAAATGTGTATGCACCAAGTTATAGAACAGGCAAATTCCTAGAGAAGTTTTTTTTTTTTTTTTTAAGCCAGTTCCAGGAATAAATAGATAGCAAAACTATTTCAGTGTGACCTCATCTTTCTCCTTTCAGAATCAGACAAATGTAACCACTAAATAAACAAGAAAGAAACTAGGGAGGTAAATAAGATCCTAGAAAACCTACATATGATAGATAATTGGAGAAAATTGAATAGAGACAGAAAGGAATACACATTTTTCTGGATAGTACATGTTACCGAGACAAAAACTGACCATTCATTAGGACATAAAAACCTCACAATAAAATTCATAAATGCAGAAATAGTAATTTTTTTTTCAGACCACAATGCAGAAATAGTAAATACTTTCTTTTAAGAAAATGACAACAAAAATTATTTTCAATAAAAGGACAAGAAAATATAGACTAAAAACAAATTGTAAATTAAATAATCTAAAGTAGCATTTTAGGCAAAATCAATGGGATTACATGTCAAAGATGTGGATTACTTCTTCCTCTGAGACAAGAGAAAAAAAGAGAAATGTAGAGGGCTGAAACTATTGAGTTGATGCACTGAGGTCAGGACTCCTGAGCACTGGAGGTTACCTACCATTGGATAATATTTTATGGGCATATGCTTGGACAATGGTCCTTCCCACTATCTTGTGCTGGCTCGATAATTGGTGTATACAGAGGATTGTAGGAGAGACTAGGGGGTGGAGTAAGACTAGCCAGAGTCACTCTTTGGCAATAGACAAGGGAGAAAGCATTCACTGAGATTTTGCTTCCATTCTGTTCAATCCTGCGTCTAAAGACCAAGAATAAAAACTAAGGATTTTTGCTTATCCTGATTCCGGCTGATTCTGGGGTGTCCTGGGTGCTGGCATGGTCATCACAGAGAAATACTTGGGCAACAATGTAGATACAATGCTCTAATCATTGTTGGAATCTTTACAAACTGCTAACTAATTAGGGTTGATCTAATCTTACAAGAAGATGTTTTGGGCAGAACCTGAAACAAGGTACTAAGTAGAACTAAATAATACAAGGCTTGTGTTCACACCTTTACTCATTGGAGTTCACAAGTATGCCAGCTTCACAAAGTAAACTTTGTACCTTTATGAGTTCACACCTCCCTTGAAGCTCTTTGGGCCAGAGAGCACTATGGGAGAAAACCCATAATCCCTCTCTCTCATATCCCACAATTCCTCCCTCTTGGATAAAAGAAACAGAAAGAGGCTCTTGGTCAGATTTCAGGGGAGTTACGCCAGAAGCCCTCTCTCCAAGCCAAGGCAAGAGAGAATATATATTCCACTTGGCTGGCTGGTCGCAGAAGAGAGTTCAGCTGCATTGGAGAGGAGTTGGTGGCTGGGCTCCTGCACGCCCCGACCAAGCTGGTCTGAAAGACTCACCAGAAAGCTAGCCGTGCTCCAAGAGAAGGAAACAAGAGATTCATTCCATCTCTGTGCTGGTTGGAGGCTGAGGAAAGCAGAGGCAGAGGCTAATGGACAGAACCTTTGGATTTGGAGATATTCGGAGGGCCCTAAGCTAAACCGGCTGTGTTTTGAGAAGAACAAGAACTCCAACATTTGAACTCCAACAAATCATGTCTTGAAAGCATCAAGTAAATTGGTGATTAGAGGATGATTATTTTCAGAAGAATGTTAGAAATATCACATCAAAAGTTATTCAAATATCAAATTATGAAATGGATATTTTAAAAAGTTACTCTTCTTCAAAGTATAAAGTAATAAGAGTATAGTCAAACTATGATGTATTATAGGAAGATGGGGAAAAGGTTATTTCCTTTCAGAATCTTCTATCTGAGAAAGAAAGAAAGAAAGAAAGAAAGAAAGAAAGAAAGAAAAAGAAAGAAAGAAAGAAAGAAAGAAGGAAGGAAGGAAGGAAGGAAGGAAGGAAGGAAGGAAGGAAGGAAGGAAGGAAGGAAGGAAGGAGTTAGGAAGGAAGGAAGGAAGGAGATAGGAAGGAAGGGAAGAAGGAAAGGGAGGAAGGAAGGAAAGGAGGGAAGAAGGGGGGAAGGGAGGGAGGAAAGAAGGAAGGGAGGGAAAGAGAACAAGGGAGGAAGGAAGGAAGGAAAGAAAGAAAGAAAAGAGGGAAGGAAGGAGGGAGGGAGGAAAGATTGGAGGGAGAGAGAGAGAGAAGGGACAATGGAGGAAGGGAGATAGGGAAGAAGGAAGAAAAGAAAGAAGGAAGGAAGGAAGGGGAGGAAGGGAGGGAAGAAGGAAGGGAGGGAAAAAGGAAGGAAAGAAAGAAGGAAGGAAAGGAAGGGAGGGAGGGGGAAACACAAGGGAGGGAAATAGTAAAATGTTAAAATAGACAGAGGAGTGGTAAATAGAAATAGATTCAGGAAAGCAATAAACTGTAAAAGGGTATTATATAAAAATAATATAATAGCAATTGTTACAGTTCAATTTTCCTGAAGAAATCAAGTCAAGCATCTGTCAAAGATTAGAAAAGACTGCTATTTATTTTATGATCAATTAGCAAATGGAAAAACATGTTCCCTAATGAAACTCACAATTAACCAGAAGGAAGCAACCATTAAAGAAGATGCCATGAGGTGAATGACAGTATCCCATTGGTAGGCTAGTACTGAAAAGGAGTCAGCAAAGATCTACATTGTGAGCAGATCTTTAATAAGGGAAATATAACTTGGGGAGTTTCACAAAATAACTTGGAAAGACCTTATAAATTTTGGGGTCCAAACAAAGCCATGGATCTGCAGCCAAATTGATGGGGATCACCAATAATTTTAAATTGATTAAAATAAAGCAGATAGAGTTTTAAGTGACTTGATGAGGATTATCCAGTGAATAAGTATAAGACTGAATTGTACTCAGCCTGACAAGTCTCAGATCTATAGCCACTGTGTCACCTCATAGGTCAGCACATAAAATTCTGCCTTGTATTCTTATTTCCTTGTAAGTCATAAATTGAAATGAAAACCTTTCTAATTTGCTAAATGCTGTCCAAGTTATGTTGTGAAACATAGCTTTTGAGAATACAGTGACACCCCAATGTCATGACTGGACATCAGAAGAAAAGTTTAATGGGAAGCTCATTTCATAAATATGAAGAAAAATAAAATCATACCCCTAGTTAACTCCAATTAATATGAAAACAAATACCAAACAGTAAAAAGGAGAAAATAAATATAATTAAAAATAAGGAGGTAAGATAGCATTCTGTCAGCAGGCTAATAAGAAATGTAGAATTAAAAAAAAAAACTTTACTCTGAAAATTGAGTCCAATAACAACTATAAAATAAAATAGACAAAACTGGGCTTTATATTTCAAAGAGCTCTGAACCAAGAGTAACTGTTTCTGAGAGTACCAATTGATTCTGGTTTGGTTAATGAGAAAATAAATATTACAATAAGTTACAGGGCTATATAACAATGAGGGTCTTAAAGTACGTGACTTAGATCACTCAAATATTTCTCATAGAGACATAATTTCTATATCACTTCTCTGACAAAAGAGAGAAACCACATTTTTTCCAGACTCCTTTGAGCAAATAGAGTGACCAAGAATGCAACCATTAGCCCATATATATTTTCTTTAACTGTCTTTGATTAGATTTAGACCATACTAACCGGGTAAATGTATTAGAAAGATTTCCCACATCGGTTAATTATCAAATAAGGAAGTAGAAAGGGGGAAAAATTGGGGCCATAATACAATAATTAATTATTAATAAAAGAGAGAAATAATCATTTTTCACAAGTCACATAGTCCATCCATTTGTCATATAGATGTGTATAATTTTACCCATACATATATGCATACATAGTCATTTTGTAGATGCATGCAAATTAACACAGGATGATGACAAACACATTTCTAATGAATTTAAACAGTATATCATAATTCTAATGATAACTATATTTATCCCTATTTATAGCTAATCTGACTTTCTTTTATTGTATATTACTATTTGAAGGTCACATATTTCTTTTCTCTTCTTAAACCATTATTAATTTTATTGTTCATTGCAGAAAACAAGATATTTAAATAAAATATTCCATAAATTGGAACTGTAATTTACAGTTCAAGTGTAAAGCTTCATTGTGCTTTGCTAATATATACCACATTTCTGGTCAATCTATAAGTACATTGAGAATAAAATAAAAGAGCATGATGATCTTCATAAACATTTATTCTGTTCAGTGCTGCTTTTTCACACTTAACATGATAAAGTTTGAGTCATTAAATATATAATTATATTATTCCACAGTGCAGCAATCTCCAGCAAACACAATGCAGTGAAATGTACAAATTAAACATAAATTTAATGTTTATGAAAGAAAGCAACATTAAAAGGAAAAAGGACCCACATATTCAAAAATGTTTGTAGAAGCCATTTTTCTAGTGGCAAGAAACTGCAAACTGTGTGGATTCCAATCAAATGGAGAATGGCTGAGTAAATTATGGTATATGAATGTTATAGAATATCATTATTCTATAAGAAACACTCAGAAGAATGATGTCAGAGCTATCTGGAGAAAATTACTTGAAATGATGCTAAGTGAAGAACCAGGAGAACACTGTACACAGCAATAGCAAGATTAAACATTGATCAATTCTGATGCATGTGGCTTTTTTCAATAGCAAGATGAATAAGTCCTGTTCCAATGGTCTTGTGATGAAGATAACAATCTGTACTCAGGAACAAGAATGTGAGGTTTAAGTATGCATTACTTTTTTGTTGTTGTTTGCTTGCATTTTTTTCTTTCTCATTCTTTTCCTTTTTGATCTGATTGTTCTTGTGCAGCATGATAATTGTAGAAATATGTATAAAATAATTGCATATTAATTATAAAATAATTGCTGTGTAGAGGAAGCAATAGATAGAAGGAATGGAGGAAAAATTAGAACACAAGGTTTTGAAAGAATGAATGTTGAAAACATATCTATGAATGTGTTTTCAGAATAAAACTGCTTTATGTGAAAAAAAGAAAAAAAAATAGAATCCATCAATCACCTTTAAAAAGAGATACCACAAAGAAAACCCCAAGGAACATTGTTGCATAACTTCAGAACTACATTCTTAAGCAAAAAGATACTTTAAGCTGCCAGATAAAAGCAATTCAGTTATCAAACAGCAACACTCAAGATAACCCAAGATCTTTCAGCTTCCACAATAAAGGATCAGTGGGCCTGGAATACCATATTCTGGAAGGCAAAGGACATGTGATTACAACCAAAAATTAACTACCTAATGAGCCTCAGCATCATCTTTTAGGGGAGGCAATGGAGCTTCAGTGAAATAAGAGTTTTTTCAATTATTTCTATTGGAAAAAAAAACAGAACTAAACAGAAATCTTCCAATCTAGGACTCAAAAGAATCATAGAAAGGTAAGCTGTGGGAAAATACATTTTATTTAAAATTTAAACTGTTTATGTCCATATAGGAAAATGATAGCTATAACTCTTGAAAACTGTATTTATCACAAAGGCAGATTGAGTTGGGCATCACATGGATGAAGGGTATGGGTAGGAATGAACTCTGATGTGATGATATAAAAGAAAAGGCCATTGAGGGGTGGAAAAAGGTCTGTGCTGAAAAAAGAGGAAAGGGAAGGTAAAATGAAACAGATTTGATAAACATGAAGCAGCACAAAAGACTTATTACAAAAGATGGAAAGGGAAGGGTATGAATATAGTCTGAAGTTTGATCGCATCAGTTTTGAGTCAAAGAGGAAATAACTTAATCATTCAGTCAAATATAAAAATGTTTGTAATCCTATAAAGAATTAAGAGGAGAGGGCAGGTAGGTGGCACAGTGGATTAAAGAACCAACCATGAAGTTAGGAAGACCTGAGTTCAAATTTGACCTCAGACACTTAACACTTCCTAGTTGTGTAACCCTGGGCAAGTCACTTAACCCTAATTGTGTCAGGGGGAAAAAGTATGAAGAAAAAGAGGAATGAAAAGAGCAAGACTGGATAGAAGAGAGGGCAAAGGGACTTGGAGGAAAATGTAAAATAAGGGGGAGAGGTGATAGAAAATAAGATAGTGAATGGTTTAAGAAAACATCCTTAATAAAGGCAGGGTGAAAACAGAAAGCAAAAGTACATACAAAGGAGAAAATAGAATGGAAAGAAATACATACTTGGTAATCATAACTGAATGTGAATGGGATGAGCTCTCCCATAAAATGAAAGCAAATAACAGAGTAAATTAAAAAACAGAATATGACAAGATGTTATTTTTTAAAAAATTGAAACAAAGAGATAACTGTAGAGTAAAGATGAAAGGCTAGAGCAGAATTTATTATGCTCCAACTGAAGCAAAAGAATCAGGCATAACAATTCTGATCTCAGATGAATCAAAATTAAAACTAGATCTCATTAAAAGATGTAAGGAAGGAAACTACATCTTGATAAACAATTAAATATAAATAATCTTAAATATCTATGAACCAAGTGGGAGAACAACTACATTCATAGAGATTATTTTAAGCTTTTTACATGAAGAAATAGACAGAAAAACCATATTAGTGGGTGACTTCAACCTTCCCCTTTCAGTATCAGAGAAATCTAGCCACAAAATAAAAAATAAAGAAATCAGAGAAGTTAATATAACCCTAAAAACTTAGGTATGATAGACCTCTAATTCAATAGAGACTGAAAGGAATGCACATTCATCTCAGCATTCATGGCAACTACACAAAAATTGCCCATGTATTAGGACATAAAAACATTACAATCAAATACAGAAAGTTAGAAATAATAAATGCTACCCTGTCAGAACATGACAACATAAAATCAATTTTCAATAAAGGTCCAGGAATAGATAGATTAAAAACCCAATGGAAATTACATAATCTGATAATAAACAATGAGTAGGTCAAACAACAAATACAGAAACAATAAATAATTTCATCCAAGAGAATGAAAATAATAAGACAACATACCAAAACCTATAGGATATAGCCAAAGTAGTTCTGAGAGGAAATTTTATATTTCTAATTAATTACCTGAATAAGATTAAAAAAAAATTAAGATACTGATGAAATTGGCATGTAACTAAAAAGGCTAGGAAAAAAAAATTAAATACCCCCAATTAAATAAGAAATTTGAAATTCTGAAACTCAAAGGAGAGATTAATAAAATTGAAACTAAGAAAATTATTGAACTGATTAAGAAAACTAATTGTTGGTACTATGAATAAAACAACAAAATTGATAAACCATTGATTAATTTATTTTAATTATTAGAAAAAGGAAAGAAAAAAACCAACAAATCACCAGCATGAAAAATGAAAAGAGGGAAATTACCGCCAATGAAAAAGAAATTAAAGCAATCATTAGGAGCCATTTTTCTCATCTGTGTGACAGCAAATCTGACAGTCTAAGCAAAATATATGAATATTTACAAACCTATACATTGTTGAGGTAAACAAAAGAGGAAATAAGTTACCAAATAGCCCCATTTAGAAATAAAATGAACAAATCATCATTGAACTCCCTAAGAAAAAATTTCCAGGGTCAGATGCATTCACATTTAAAGAACAATTAATTCCAATGCTGTGTAAACTCTCTGGAAAAAAACACTTAAAGAAGGAGTCTTGCCAAATTCCTTCTATGTCACAAATATTGTTCTGATACCTAAATCAAGAAGAATCAAAATAGAGAAACAAAATTACAGACCACTCCCCCTAATGAATATTGATGCAAAAATTTTAATGAACTAATTGCAAAGGGATTGCAGCAATTTAGCAACAGGATTATACTTTAGCACCAAGTGGAATTTATACTAAAAAAGTAGGGCTGCTTCAATATCAGAAAAAAATATTGCCATAACCAACCATATCAATGATAAATTCAAGAGGAACAATGTTCTAATTATAATAAATGCAGAAAAAGCTTTTGACAAAACAAACAAACAAAAAAACCCTACTCATCTCCATTTAAAATATGAGAAAACTTAGGAATAAAGGAAGCTTTCCTTAAAATAATAAGCATTATCTATCTAAAACCTACAGCAAATATTATTTGTAATAAAAAGGTAAATGCATTGCCTATAAGACCAGGGGGATATACAAGATTGTTATTTCCACTGTTATTCAGCATTGTACTAGAAATTTTGGCATTAGGAATAACAAAAGAAAAATAAAATAAAGAAATTAGAATAGGCACTGAGGAAATATAAACTGTCATTCTTTGCAGATGATGTGGTTGAGACACTTAAAAAATCCTAGAAAATCATCCAAAAACCTACGAGCAACCATTACCAACTTTAACAAAGTCTTAAGATATAAAATAAACCCACCCAAATCATCAGCATATGTTTATATTATTGACAAAGCCCATCAGGAAGAGAAATTTCATTTAAAATAACTATAGACAGAAGAAAATACATAGGGATCTACCTGCAAAGACAAATTCAGAATTATATGAAGGTAATCACAAAACACTTCTCATACAAGTAAAGTCAGATTTAACTAATTGCTCATGGATAGGCCAAGATAATAAAATAAAAATGACAGTTCTGGCTAAATTGATTTACTTGTTCAGTGCCATACCAATCAAACTTCCATCTGGAAGAACAAAACGTCAAAAATGTCAAGAGAATTAATGAGAATAAAAATAAAGAATAGTGGCTTAGCAGTACCAGACCTAAAACTATATTATAAAGCAGCAATCATCAAAAGCATTTGGTACTGACATAGTGGATCAAGAGAATAGATTAAATAAATATAACATCAACCAATGAACTCTCTGGAAGCAATTGCATGCTTTTAAAAATGTTTAGGGTTATTGGATTTTAGGGATGAGTAAGACATGAGATTATTTCATTCAATCTTTTCATTTTACAGACAAAAATATTTCTAAAACTCAAAAATATGGTTGGATCCTCAAAGTCACACACAATAAATAATGAAGCAAGTATTTGAACATAGTAATTCTGATTCCAAAACCAGTCCTGTTTTTAGGAAACAAAATATTATGAAATTACAATTCTCCCTGTTGCCCACTTTAGTCCTTTTTCTATCTAAATCATAACCTCTTTCATTCTCCCACAAGTGCTTAGACAACATGACAGCCAATTTTGAGAAAATTTTAGTATATGTTCAATCAACAAATATTTATAAAACATATGTTATGTGTCAGGCACTGTTCTGAGAAATAGTGATAAAAATAGTATCTGCCTTCAAGAAACATATTTTTTGGGGGAGATAATAAAAGAAAATATATGAAAATCCAGAAATATACTGCCAGAAGAGTTAGATGGCTCAGAGGATTTAGAAACCTGGGCCTACAAGTGTGAAAACACTTCAATATTTTTCCAAAAAACAAGACAATTGGGGTCACAAAGAGCCAGATATGCCTAAAAATGATTGAGCAACAACTACCTATACAAAGTGATTTTAAGAATAATAGTATTTGAATAAATTACAAAAGTCACTGGAGTAGCCAATTGAACAGATCATTTCATTTGAAATGAAGAAGATTCATCTTTATAAATTCAAATCTGGTCTTAAACATTTACTAGCTTTCTGGCACTGGGCAAGTCATCTAATCCTATTTGCCTCAGTTTCCCCATCTGTAAAATGAACTGAAGAAGGAAATGAACTTCCTATTACTATTCTGGTATTTTTGCTGAGAAAATCTCAAAAGAGGTCACAAAGAATGAGAAACAACTAAAAAATGATGCAACAATCAGAAACTTTTAGGCTTAGAGAGAAAGAGGAAGGACATTCAAGGCATAGGGACAAACTATCACAAAAACAAAGAAATAGGAAGTAGTAAAAAAAAATGTACAGGCAAGTGCAACTAGAATTAAATGTTAACAAGAATAATATATAAATAAGCTTGAGGAGGTTGTCAAGCTTTTTCTATTTTATCCTGGATTGAGGAGGGAGACAGGGGAGGTTACTGAGAAAAGGCATGATGTGGACAAACCTGTATTTATGGATCTCACTTTGGCTTAAGATAGATAATAACATAAAAAGTGAAGAAATTAGGATTGACAGAATGAATTTGCAACAGTCTATGTGAGAGCTAATGAGGACCTGTACTAAGAAGTAGGAATAAGTGATAATACTATTTCTATAGCTTAGTTTATACTTTATACATATTGTAACGACTGTGCTAGCACCCATGATACCTCAGAATCAGCTGGAGTCAGGATAAGCCAAAGTCCTCAGCCTTTATTCTTGGTCTAAGACTCAGGATTGAACAGGATGGAAGCAGAATCTCCTCGACCGCCTTCTTCCTTGTCTATCTCTGAGAGTGTGTCCCTCACTCTTCCTAATTCCACCCCCTAGTCCCTTCTACAATCCTCTATACACCAATCACTGAGCCAGTATGGATAGTGGAAAGGACTATTTTCCAAGCCTATGCCCATAGAGTATAGTCCAATCAGAAGTTAGCCTCAAGAACTCAGCAGTCCCGATCTCAGTGCATCAACCAAATAGTCTCAGCCCATTACATCTCCTGCTTTCTTTTGTTTTAGAACAAAAACGTGATGGCGTAGTCATGCCATCACTGACTTCTTAGGATAGTGAGAGCCCCCAAAAGGAGGTGATCATGCCCTCCCTGACTTCTCAGGAAGAGAGGTGAAAACATCAAAAAGGAGGTGATCATGCCCCCCCCCAACTTCTCAGGAAGAGAGAGGAAAAGCAACAAAGGGAAGGGGGGATTGCTAGTGGGTTTCTGGGCTGAAGGCTCTTATTAGAAACAGGTATGCACATAGCCATCAGCATGTGAGGTGTTACACGAGCACATAGCAATAAGGCAGGGGCTATTAGTGATGATTCTCCCCACAACCAGTGCAGGCTCAATGTGGTGCAACAAACATGAATTGTATATGTAAGCAGTGATATGACAAACAATATAAATCAATATGGTATTATATGAGATTTCCAGAAGTCCTTGAAGGAGGGTATGTAAACATCAGTCACACATACGTCTTCTTCAGCAGCCAAGAGATAGTCCAAAACCAATCTATTGTCCATTGCTTCACGTGTCAGGGAATCCAATGATCCCCACAAGTATTTGAAGTCCTGCAAAAGTTTTTTTATGTGTTAGGGAATCCAATGATTCCAGCAGATTTTGAAGTCCTGCAACAGTCTTATCATTTCTCAGAAAATCCAATGATTCCTGAGGGTTTTCAAGTCCTACAACAATCTTATCATGTCTCAGAGAATCCATTGATTCCTGAGGGTTTTGAAGTCCTACAACAATCTTATGTCTCAAAGAATCCAATGATTCCTGAGGGTTTTGAAGTCTAACAATTTTTGATGTCCATGAGTCAAACACCATAACTGCCAAGCTCTTTCAGTGTTGGGTACAGTCAGTAACAGAGCCATCCAATGTCTCTTGGGTCTTCTCCTTTGTTTCAAGGGTCTGTTCCATCTCTCTGCGATGGACAAGGTGAATAAAGCTCATTGTCACATATCTGAGTCCTTCTCCACCTGTGGAGATACAAGCAAACTCTCTCTCCCAAGCAGTTAGCCTATCTGGTCCCTTCTATTCACCACTTTTTGGGTCTCTCCTCATCATCTGGCGATTATCTAAAGATAGTGGAGCTGCTCACACTGACTGCCCTTCTGGTGGATTATAAAACCTTTCTGCCGGAGTCAGTGCATCTTTGTCAAAAATCAAGAAATTAATAATATAAAGAGCTAGATTTAGAAGTTCTTTAGGGTTACCTGTGGCTTCCCCTTTCTTTCATTTTTAGAGGATACTCTTAATGTCTGTTTCTCCTCTCTATTATTGCCTGTCCTTGAGGATTAATGGGTATGCCAGTGATATGTAAAATCTTATCTGTGCACAAAAGTGTGCAAAATGTATAGAACTATATGCAAGTCTTCAACAGCAACCTTGCCTAAAAAAATGAAGTACTTATTTTTAATCCTAATTGTTGTAAAATGTCTCTTCCCCACAGATTGATGGGGATTTTTTCAACTATAAAAGGATTAAAAACTCCTGTTTCACCTTCAAATATCCATCTCAAAGGGTAGCACTAACTTCAGCTGCTATTGATCTTCCTATGCCAGACATGTAGGTGTTTGCCTTAATCTTTGGCCAGTGACTGGGCCAGTTGGCACCTCTACTGACTGTACAATCTGAACCTGTGTCTACCAATACTTCTAATGATATGCTATTTATATAGATCGTGAGCATAGATCAATCAGCTGTCACAGCTGCTGTCTAGTATATTCCTGGATTTTTATTCTTGGAGTCAGAATCTGGGTGACTATCACCAGATTGCTTATTAGGAATCTGTATTAATAAACCTGATGCTACTACTTCTGGGTGATAAGTCACACATTGTCTACCTGTATTAATGACTGGAATATTATCTACACATTCCCCAGTTTCCCACATCAGTGTGTGGATGGACACAGTTTTGTAAGTGCTCTCAGAAGGTGAAAGGGTCAAGTCTACTATGTCTGGATGCAAGGGATCCATAGGCTGGAGAGGAATAGATTTCACCTCTTTGGGGGTATCTCAGTTGTCCCAGATGCATACAACTCTATTCTCTTCAATTGTAATCCCTTTCTCCCATCAGATGTCTTCCTGGCTCATTGGTCATGTCTGGGTACTGGACTTCTAGGCACTCTCTGGATGTAGCATGGGCTGCCATCATGCCGCAAGCGTTTTTTGTCTTGAGCCCTGGGGCTGGACCCCTCATTCCATTTCCCCGAATCTGTCTAAATTCTGATGCCCAATGGAAGCCTCTGTTGCATTTTGGACATGGAGTTTTGGGCCTTGTTCTCCCACCTGTTTTATCACTCTGTCTCTGTGTCAACATTGAGTTTTCAGATGTCCTACTTTACCACATTGAAAGCATTGACGAGTCTCTCTGGAAAGTCCCTTGCCAGAAGGGGACCCTGTCTTCCCATGTTTGGATTTTGGGAAGTCTGCATCATAGCCTGGCTATAAAAGGCATTTGTGCCCACTGTGGCACAGCATCTTATGATCTCTCTAAAGGAGCATCCTTGTGCAGTCCTAGTATAATTCTTCTGCAAACCTCATTAGCATTTTCTTTAGCAAGTTGCCTTATCATAATGTCTGTTACTGCATTTTCACCATTAGTACACATGATAGCAGTCTGCAGATGCGCCACAAAATCAGCAAAGGGTCATTTGGCCCTTGTGTTATTTTTGTGAAGGTTTCACTCTTGTCATTTTTATTGGGCAGTGAAGTCCATGCTTTGATAGCAGTAGCAGCAATTTGCCCATAAGCTGCTAAAGGGTAATTAATCTGTACTGAAGTTTCTGCATAAAACCCTATACCTGTTAGTTGGTCACAGGTGATTGGAGGATTAAGTCCACTATGCCTATTGTGTTGGGCTTGTATCCTACAGAGGTCACTATATTCAGAATGCCACAAGTTTTGTCCAAGTTCTAAGCATGTCCTTGCTATAGATTTCCAGTCCCTAGGGGTTAAGACTTCATAAGCCAATTTCTGTAGTAACATCTTAACATAAGCTGATGTAGCCCCACAAAGAGTGCAAGGCTTTTTCAGATCTTTGAGGATTTCTATATCAAAAGGAGCATATCTTCTACTTTCTTGACCTGAAGAGTCAAACTCTTGAATCACTGGATACATTTCCAATTGCAAGTCATTTAAATTCTGGTCTTCTTCCCTGGCTTTAACTACTGCCTTTTTCAATCTTGTCAAAGGAGGGGGTGATTTTTTGGGGGGAGGTGCTGGTGGTGTCACTGGTTCTCCTACTACTCCTTCTCCCTCCATCTTGGAAGGTGAAGTTGATGGGGGCATGTCAAGAACCAGTTCTGGTTTAGGTGGGGTAGAAGTTGCTTTGTGAGAGCCAGAATCACCATGCCCTTCACCAATCCCTTCATCTTCACTTAACTCCTCATGCCCTCTGGTGATATTGCTTTTAATCCCTCCTTTGTCCTCTTCATTTTCCTTACACTTCCTCATCTGGCCATTTTTAGAATTTTCCTTTTTTTCTATAACTAGCAGGATTTTTTAAGGCCAATTGTATTATGTTGTATGTATAGAATGTCTCCTTGGAAATTGAACGAGGACCTTTATCATTGTAGTATTTGCATAATTGCTCTCCTACCATCTTCCAATTATCTAGCCCCATCTCCTCTTCCTTTAAGAACCAAGGGGATGTGCATTTTAATGTACCCAACAGTCTAGCCATCTGCAACCAAGTTACAATTAATCCTTGTCCCTTGATCAGCTTAAGAATGCTTTCTATAGCATCCGCATGGGGTGGGGCTGGGGCTGGGGCTGGATCTTTTCCCAATATCTGCCCAATTGTAGCTAGAAATGGTTACTAGTTTAGCCCTTCACAAAGTTAAGTTCCCTATTTGTCTATTTAAATACTCACCCTATTTCCTGGTCATCGGAGACTTCTTCAGTGAAGTTAGTGTCCTCGATTCCCACGCTTGGGCACCAAATATAATGACCACGCTCACACCCAGGATGCCCCAGAATCAGCCAGAGTCAGGATAAGCAAAAGTCCATCTTTCTTCCTGGTCTTAGACTCAGGATTGAACAGGATGGAAGCAGGATCTCCTCGACTATGCTCTCCTCATCTACTACCAATAATGTGTCCCTCCCTTGTCCTACTCCACCCCCTAGTCCCTCCTACAATCCTCTATATACCAATCATTGAGATAGTGGAAAGGACCATTTTCCAAGCATATGGCCATAGAATATCCTCCAATCAGTTATTAGCCTCAAGCACTTAGCAATCTTGACCTCAGTGCATTAACGCAATAATTTCAGCCCTCTATACATATCAAGAAAATTGAAGGTAATTTTAGAAGCGTGTTAGCATACAGAGGAAGGCAGGCTTAGACACACACATACACACAGTTTCCTTGAAGAAGAATCTACTAATGTTCTACCTAGATTGCTAACAAGTAAGTGGAATTCACAAAAGGAATTCTAAAAATCATAGAACAAAATCATGTTGAGATTCCCATGTTGAGAGTGGGAGAAAGTCAAGGATTCTAAAATCAGACTATGATTTGGAGGGAATTTATTCAAACACAGTTAACAAAGTGGCATATTTATGATAATATATTTTTATTTCCTCATCAAAGGCCTGCTAGTGCTTAATTTTTAACTACCTCACAATCAAGTCCATATAACCTTCTTTTTAATAGCTTTTTGCCCTAATTAGTCCTCACATAATAGCACTTTTATTAAAAGGAAATATATTTTCATATCAGTAAACATCCAGTTGTATCCCATGTTTCACTTTTCTTTCAAATATCCAAGGATTTCCAAAGGCAAGGCCAAGATGGAGATGTAAAAGAAGTTCTGCAGCTAAGATCTTTACATTCTCTTCTAAATAATTTTAAAATAATAATTCATTTGGAATTATCAAACAGTAATCCTAACAATACTGAAAGATAAAAATTAACTTTGAAAAGACCATTAAACTAATAAAGAAAACAAGACAGTATAAAAAAAAAGATAATCCATTCATTCATGAATTTGGTTCAAAAAAGGAAAGAAATCCAAATTACTAGTATCAATTCTTAAAGCATAAATTTTAAATAAGAAAGTATTATCTATGATCACAAATTTTTTATTTAATTTTTACAATAACTTTAATATAAATGAACATTATTGTATGTTGTGGTATAATCTTATTTTCATTTGGGATAGTTTATTTGCATAATTTCTAATGTAAATCAAAAATAAATATATTAATCTGCATACATTAGATATACTCTTACATATCATTAAAACAATTAAAACATTTACTTAACTAATGGTTTCTTTGTCATTTTTTCTTTTCTCTCTATTCATAATAGTGAAAGAAATTTTTCTTCCTTAGCATCTATGTTTGTTTGTTTTAAGGATTTTATTTCTTCCCATTATTGTGTATCTTGCATCTTGATGTGCCCACAGATGTGCCCATCAAATTTGATGTGCAAAACCATTAGAACTTGCTATATAGCACACACACACACACACACACACACACACACACACACACACACATACACACAGTTTCCTTGAAGAAGAATCTACTAATGTTCTACCTAGATTGCTAACAAGTAAGTGGAATTCACAAAAGGAATTCTAAAAATCATAGAACAAAATCAACATTTTTTTTTTTTACCATATAATATAACAGATTTTGTGCTAGGAACCAAAAAAAAGAGTAATACAAAATGATACAAGCTCACATCTTAATGATCTTACAGCGTCTTTATAAACCTATTGAATATAAATCTTTTGCTTTATAAGTGAGAATACCAAGGTCAAGAAAGTGAAATGACTTTCTCATTGTCATACAAATAGTAAGTGGGAAGCTGAATGGTTATGCCCTTACCTCCTTTTTAATTTAATTTATTTCTTATTAAATGGCTCCATCCAGAACCCCTTTTTCAGAAGAGTACAGGATGTGGAGAGTATAGGATAAACATGCCATCATTTCTCTATAGAATAAACTCCATAGCACAAGATTAATAAAAAGCTAGTTAACCATTGATGGTTTGACCTTAAAATCAAAAAGTTAACTGAAAACAATGCAATCAGAATGAGAAAGTTAGAAAATTTTGTGAGATATTTCATTGATAAATTGTTGACCTTTGGGAATCCAAAATTTGCTTTAGTATATATTACTCTTTTTAGTGACTAGAATATAGATAAGTCCCTAAAATGCAATTATGGGTCTATGTCCTTTCTGTCTTTTTTCTCTGTCTCTCTGTCTCTTTTTCTGTCTGTCTCTCCTTCCTTCTTCATTCATAGATGCAAATTAATTCTATTAATTCTTATTATACCCTCTCTTCTCCAAGTGTCCCTCACTTATCACATATTTCTATCATTAAAATACTCCTACATGATAACAAACAAGTCGACATTGTGCAAGATTGTGCTTTGTCCTATAAATGCCTTTGGTATTTGTTGTATTTTCTGAGGAAAAAAATAAAGGCTGATCAATACAATGAGTTCCAAATAATTTTATCATTAAAGATATATTAGGTATGGTTTCCAAAAAGGTGAAAATAAAATCAGTTTAGTTTTAAAATATCCTTTGTGAAAATGTGGGTACTATTATGAGGGGAATCATTTCAATGGATAAATACATATATATTATAAATAAATGTAATAACATCCATATGCCTCAACTAAGAAAATAAGGAAAGGGGATGCATGAAAAAAGTGGAAAGATTGAATAATAATAGAACTCTGTACAATGATGCAAAAAGAACATAAGGTGGAGCCAAGATTGTGGAGAAAATACAAGTTTCTTTCTGACTTTCTCCCATGACCTCACAATAATTATGAAATCCAGCCTCTGAATAAGTTCTGTACTGGCAGAACCCACAAATATTGGGAATGTAACAAATTACTATCAGAAAATAATTTTGAAGATCATCAAAAAAAAAAAATCTGTTTCAATCGGGCACAGAGGAAGGCTGGCCAAGCATAAGGAGGTCAAAAACAGATGTCAGTACAGCCAGTACAGACCCGAAGTGGTGTGGGCACCGTGCTGGAGAATCTACAGGGAGTAATCTACACTAGTGTTGGCTACTGTGTAGCAACATGTGCCCAAGTTGCAAACCAGTAGATCAGCAGAGAAGTTGCAAAACATCTAACACAAACAGAAAAGGTAAATAGTAAACCCTGAAGTTCAAAGGACCTGGCCACCACCACCAGCACCAGAAGTGATTCAGCATTGATCCAACGCAGCTGCTTATAGAGGAAGCTGCTGCTTGTAAAGGAAGGTTGGAAAAACTCTCTTGCCCTAAAAGCAAATATCAACATTTTTTTTTACCATATAATATAACAGATTTTGTGCTAGGAACCAAAAAGAAAGAGTAATACAAAATGATACAAGCTCACATCTTAATGATCTTACAGCGTCTTTATAAACCTATTGAATATAAATCTTTTGCTTTATAAGTGAGAATACCAAGGTCAAGAAAGTGAAATGACTTTCTCATTGTCATACAAATAGTAAGTGGGAAGCTGAATGGTTATGCCCTTACCTCCTTTTTAATTTAATTTATTTCTTATTAAATGGCTCCATCCAGAACCCCTTTTTCAGAAGAGTACAGGATGTGGAGAGTATAGGATAAACATGCCATCATTTCTCTATAGAATAAACTCCATAGCACAAGATTAATAAAAAGCTAGTTAACCATTGATGGTTTGACCTTAAAATCAAAAAGTTAACTGAAAACAATGCAATCAGAATGAGAAAGTTAGAAAATTTTGTGAGATATTTCATTGATAAATTGTTGACCTTTGGGAATCCAAAATTTGCTTTAGTATATATTACTCTTTTTAGTGACTAGAATATAGATAAGTCCCTAAAATGCAATTATGGGTCTATGTCCTTTCTGTCTTTTTTCTCTGTCTCTCTGTCTCTTTTTCTGTCTGTCTCTCCTTCCTTCTTCATTCATAGATGCAAATTAATTCTATTAATTCTTATTATACCCTCTCTTCTCCAAGTGTCCCTCACTTATCACATATTTCTATCATTAAAATACTCCTACATGATAACAAACAAGTCGACATTGTGCAAGATTGTGCTTTGTCCTATAAATGCCTTTGGTATTTGTTGTATTTTCTGAGGAAAAAAATAAAGGCTGATCAATACAATGAGTTCCAAATAATTTTATCATTAAAGATATATTAGGTATGGTTTCCAAAAAGGTGAAAATAAAATCAGTTTAGTTTTAAAATATCCTTTGTGAAAATGTGGGTACTATTATGAGGGGAATCATTTCAATGGATAAATACATATATATTATAAATAAATGTAATAACATCCATATGCCTCAACTAAGAAAATAAGGAAAGGGGATGCATGAAAAAAGTGGAAAGATTGAATAATAATAGAACTCTGTACAATGATGCAAAAAGAACATAAGGTGGAGCCAAGATTGTGGAGAAAATACAAGTTTCTTTCTGACTTTCTCCCATGACCTCACAATAATTATGAAATCCAGCCTCTGAATAAGTTCTGTACTGGCAGAACCCACAAATATTGGGAATGTAACAAATTACTATCAGAAAATAATTTTGAAGATCATCAAAAAAAAAAAATCTGTTTCAATCGGGCACAGAGGAAGGCTGGCCAAGCATAAGGAGGTCAAGAACAGATGTCAGTACAGCCAGTACAGACCCGAAGTGGTGTGGGCACCGTGCTGGAGAATCTACAGGGAGTAATCTACACTAGTGTTGGCTACTGTGTAGCAACATGTGCCCAAGTTGCAAACCAGTAGATCAGCAGAGAAGTTGCAAAACATCTAACACAAACAGAAAAGGTAAATAGTAAACCCTGAAGTTCAAAGGACCTGGCCACCACCACCAGCACCAGAAGTGATTCAGCATTGATCCAGCGCAGCTGCTTATAGAGGAAGCTGCTGCTTGTAAAGGAAGGTTGGAAAAACTCTCCTGCCCTAAAAGCAAATATCAACATTTTTCAAAAATAAGTAAAAAAGCAAAAAGAGGTCTGACCATAGATACTTTTTATGGTGAAAAAGAAGAACAGATTTCAAACCCTGATGAGACTAAAAGCATATGGTATCCAGATGAAGCACCAAAGAGTAACATAAATCAGACTCCATCACACAAGGCTCTCCTAGAAGAAATTTTAAAAGATATTAAAAGAGAGCTAGAAGAAAAATGAAGAAAGGAAATGAAAATTTGCAAAGGGTTGTGGAAAAGGCAACACAGAAATTATCTGAAGAAAATTCACAACAAAATAGACGTAGTGAAATGGAAAAAGCATATAACTCTTTAAAAAAGATTTGACAAAAATAGATTTGAAAAAAGAAAACAGTTCCCAGACAAACAGAACTTGTGAAATAGAAAAGGAAAATAAATCCTTAAAAAACCAGAATTTGTGAAATGGGAAAAAATCTATAGAACAAAACAACTTATTTAAAAATTCAGTTAGATATATTAAAAAAAAAAGTAAATGAAGAAAATGATGCACTAAAAATCAGAACTGAACAAATGGAAATGATTGACTCAATGAGACATCAAGAATCAGTCAAGCAAAATCAAAAAGAGAAAGAAGGAAAGAAAGAAAGAAAACTAGAAAAAACATGTAAAATACCTACTTGGGAAAACAAGTGACCTGGAAAATAGATCTAAGTGAGACAATCTAAGGAATATTGGATTTCCTGAAAACCATGATGAAAAAAAAACAAAAACAAAAACAAAACAAACAAACAAACAAACAAAAAAATCTATTTTTCCAGAAATCATCAAAGAGAACTAACTGCCCTAATGTTATAGAATCAGAAGGTAAAATAGTAATTGAAAGAATTCACAACATCTCTTGAAAGACACAAAAATTAAAACTCCAAGGAATATCGTGGCTAAATTTCAGAACTACCAGCCCAAGGAAAAAATATTAAAGCAGTCAGAAAAAATAATTCAAATACTGAAAATCCACAATCAGGATAACCCTAGATCTAGCAGCATCCAACTTAAAAGATTGTAGTGCCTGGAATTTGATATTCTGAAAAACAAAAGAACTTGGAATGCATTCAAGAATAAACTATCCTGCTAAACTGAGCATTTTCTTCTAGGGAAGAAGATGGACATTCAATGAAACAAGTGAATTCCATTTATTTCTGATGAAAAAAACAGAGCTAAACTAAAGTTTGACCTCCAAATGTAAAACTCAAGTTAAGCATAAAAAGGTAAAAAGAAAAAGGACTCTTGAGAATTGTACTTCTGTTATGGGTATACATAGAGAGTACATGTATAATTTGATTTTACTGTTATAATATCAAAAAGAAAGTAAATGTGGAAAGGAGATTATATCAGGAAAAAGAAAAAAATAAAGGTAAAATGAGGGAAATTACAACTCTGGAAGAGGCAAAGGGAATATATTATATTTCAGCGAAAGAAGGGAGGAGGTTGAATATTCTGTGAATCATAATCTCATCAGATTTAGCTCAAAGAGAAAATATGAGACATATTTAGTTTCATTAAGAAACTTCTCTCACCTTATAGAAAAGTGGGAGGGGAAAGGGTAGGCTAAATAGAAGGAAAAACAGAAATAGTTGGGGAAAGGTGTAAGAATGGAGGAGGGATTTTAGAGGGAGAGGGCTGCTTGAGACAAGTGATGCTCATAAGAGAAGGGAAAGAGAAAAGAATAATCTGAGGTTAATAAGATGGCAGCAAATACAGAATTAGTAGTTTTAACCATAAATGTGAATGGGGTGATCTTTCCCATAAAGTGTAAGCAGACTGCATTAAAGACAGAATGCTACAATATGTTGTTTACAAGAAACACATTTAAAGCAAAGTGATATAAATAGAGAAAAGGTAAAAGGCTGGAGTAGAATCTATTATGCTTGAAGTGAAGTTAAAAAAAAAAAAGCAGGCATAGCCATCCTGTTCTCAGATCCAGCAAAAGCAAAAACTGATCTAATTAAAAGAGATAAGGAAGGAAACTATGTCTTCCTAAAGGGTACTATAGATAATGAAGCAAGATCAATACTAAACATATATACATCAAGTGGAATCCCATGGAAATACCTAAAGGAGAAGTTAAGAGAGCTGCAAGAAGAAATGGACAGCAAAACTATAATAATGGGAGATCTCAACCTTGCTCTCTCAGGACTAGATAAATTGAATCACAAAATAAATAAGAAAAGTTAAGGAGGTAAATAGAATACTGGAAAAGTTATGTATTATAGTTCTTTGGAGAAAATTGAATGGAGACAGAAAGGACTACACTTTCTTTTCAGCAGTTCATGGAATCTATACAAAAATTGACCATATATAAGGACATAAATACCTCAAAATCAAAAGCAGAAAGGCAGAAATAGTAAATGCTTTTTTTTTTTTCAGATCACAATGCAATAAAAATTACACTTAATGAAAAGCCGGAGGAAAATAGAGCAAAAAGTATTTGGAAAATAAATAATCTCATTCTAAACAATGAAATCATAGACACAATCGATAATTTCATCCAAGAGAATCACAATAAGAAGAAAACATACCAAAATGTTTGAAATGAAGCCAAAGCAGTATTAAGGAGAAATTTTATATCTCTCAATGCTTACTTGTTTAAAATAGAGAGAGAAAAGATCAATGAATTGGGCTTGTAATTTAAAAAGTTAGAAAAAGAACAAATTACCTCCCAATCAAATACTAAACTTGAAATTCTAAAATTAAAAGGAGAGATTAATAAAATTTGAAGTAAAATACTATTGACTTAATAAATAAGACTAAGAGTTCATTTTATGAAAAAAGCAAAAAATAGATAAATCTTTACTTAATTTGATTAGAAAAAGGAAATAGGAAAATCAAATTATTAGACTCCAAAATGAAAAGGGAGAATTTTCCACCAATGAAAAGGAAGTTAGAGCAATAATTAGGAGTTATTCTGCCCAACACTATGCCAATAAATTTGATAATCTAAGTGAAATGGAGGAATACCTACAAAATATAGATTGCCCAAAAAATGTTTGTGGCAGCCCTTTTTGTAGTGGCTAGAAACTGGAAATTGAATGGATGCCCATCAATTGGAAAATGGCTGAATGAATTGTGGTATATGAATGTTATGGAATATTAAAGTTCTGTAAAAAATGACTAGTAGGATGATTTCAGAGAGGCCTGGAGAGACTCACATGAACTGATGCTATGTGAAATGAGCAGAACTAGGGGATCATTATACACTTCAACAACAATGCTATATGATGATCAATTCTGATGGATGTGGCTCTCTTCAACAATGAGATGATCCAAATCAGTTCCAATTGTTCAATAAAGAAGAGAACAAGCTGCACCTAAAAAAAAAAAATAAAGAACTATGGGAAATGAGTGTGGACTATAATATTTCCACTCTTACTATTATTGTCTGCATGCATTTTTGTTTTCCTTCTAAAGGTTATTTTCACCTTCTTTCTAAATCTGATTTTTCTTGTGCAGGAAGAAAACTGTATAAATCCGTATGCATATATTGCATTTAACATATACTTTAATATATTTAACATATATTGGACTACCTGCCATCTAGGGGACGGAGTGGGGGGAAGGAGGGGAAAAGTTGGAAGAGAAGATATTGCAAGGGTTAATGTTGAAAAATTGCCCATGCATGTTTTATAAATAAAAAGCTATAATAATAAAAATAAATAAAAACACAAAAATCCTAAAATATAGATTGCCCAGAATAACATAAGAAAAAATAAATGACTTAAATAGTCCTATTTTAGAAAAAGAAATAGAACAAGCAATTAATCAACTCCCTAAGAAAAAAAAACCTCCAGGGCCAGATGGATTTACATGTGAATTCCGCCAAACATTTAAAAAGTAATTAACTCTAATACTATAAAAACTATTTGAAAAAAATAGGGAAAGAAGGATTCCTACCAAATTCCTTTTATGACATAGATATGATACTGATACCTAAACCAGGTAGGATAAAAGCAGAGAAAGAAAATTATAGATCAATAGAGAGAGGACTGTGGGAACTGAATATCATTCACAACATAGCATTTTCACTCTTTTTTTTTTGTTGCCTGCTTTCATTTTATTCTGCTTCTTTTTTTTTAATTGGTTTGATTTGATTTTTCTTGTGCAGCACAATAATTATATAAATATATTTGCATATATTGGATTTAACATGTATCTCTACCATGTTTAACATAAAATTAATTAATTAATGAGGGGGAAAAAGACCATTGACATTGGCCTCTTAAATTGTAGTTCTACCACTTAGTTTGCTGAGACATTGGACAAATTTCTTTCTGATGCTCAGATAACCATATGTTTATATCTTACCTCAATGTGTTTTTGTAAGGCTTAAATAGTATAATGCACACAGATTTCTTTGTAAGGCATGAAAAAGTCAGAAATTAAATAAATACATTATTTTAATAATATATAAAATACATTCTAGTTTCTCCTCCCATAATTTGTATATTAGCTATTTCTTTTTATATTAGCCAGATGCAGTCTAAACATGGTACAGATTATGCAAAAACAAAACTGGGGTTGCTCTTCATTTGGTTCATGCTTATTTTATGAAAAGGTATAAAAACAACAAAAGCATATTCCTAATTCTTATAGCTTTCCTCTTTTACATTTCTGCAGAAATGCAGAAGCATATGTCAGATCTAAACTATTACTGTGTTTTCAGAAATTCTGCACAAAGGTAAGATGTGAATTGGCTCTTTGTGAACTCAAGTAGAAAACTGAACAATGTATTCCCCTCTTCTGCATAAAAATTATGCAGAGTAACAGCTGCCTATTGTTCAGGCAGAAAGCAGATAAAACTTGGCTGGTGGTCACAGGCTGTATATTCACCTCTGTCAACAACCATCTTCAAATAAATGCTGCTAAGTCAACAATTCACTGTCCAAAGTGACCCTGATGTAAGCCATCACTATTAGAAACAAATACAATGGATTGCAAAGTCACAGAGGATACTGAAACAGATATCACCAGCTGTCTTATCTCTAAATTTAAAGTAAAACATGCATATCATCATCAATGCTAACAAAAGTTTTCAGAAAAATGCAGCTTATATAGATATCATTCTAAATTCATTTGTGTTAAGATTTTTCTGAGAATTAGAATATTAGAATCAATTGTTTGATAATTTAAATTATATTCTCTCTTACTATGTAATATAATCTATAGATATGAAATATATATTTTAAGAAATTAATTACAATACTATTTAAGGAAGAAATGATTTAAAAAGATTCTATTATATTTTTAGCTCCTAAACATTAGTCTTTTTTTTTCCCTTTTGTCTTTGTAATCAATGTTAGTATAATGCCAGAAATACAATTTTAACTTGATTCAAGATATTTTGTATTTATTTTTATCTGTCTTATTGTAAGATTTCAAAGTACTATGAGAATGCCTCAAACAAATTTTGGTGTCACATTTGTCAGATTAAAACTAATATAAACAGTCTTATTCCATTAAAATATTTTCTTAAATTTCATGAATTATCTGGAGAATGCTATTAGTCAAATGCATAATACAATTTAAAAAAATTAATAATGGGTTTACGTGGGGCAGGAAAGAGATGGTATAGGAAGACAAGAAAAGGTCATTTTCTTTCTGTGTTACCTGTTGCATAGACTTGAGAATATTGTTATTGTTGTTCAGGCATTTCAGTCAGACCTGAATCTTTGTGCCCTCATTTTGGGTAAAAATACTGAAGTGGTGTGACATTTCCTTATTCAGTTTATTTTAGTTGAAGATACTGAGGAAAAGAAGGGTAAGTGTCTTGCCCAGGGATACATAGCTAGTTAAATGTCTGAAGTCAGCTTTAAATTCATAAAGATATCTTCCAGACTCTAGGTACAGCACTCACTGTACCACCTAGATGACCAACTTAAGAATTACATTTTGATTTAGAGATTCATTGAGACATAGTCTCTTACTACTTTTTATCAAACCTCACATGGATTTGGATAATTAATCTTCTGTTTTTTTTTTTTTTTTTGTATAATGGCCCCATCTGCAGAAAATGTTGTTGTTATTGTTGTTGTTGTTGTTATTTTTCCTATGACTTTTGAATATTTTCTTCAAGAGCATTTTTTCTATTTTCCTATTCTGATGTGAGAAGATACAATAACATAGGATAACTTTTTTTTTGTTTGTTTTTATGTAGCAGAATCTAGTTTTGATTAACTCTAATTAGACTTACTTTATATAGTTGAAAATGACCTTGGCAGTTTCTCTTGATTATAAAATATTGTGAAAGAAATCAGTACAACAATTCAGAAAAGAAATTTGGGTACTGCTTATTATGTTAAGAAAATACTTAAGATGGAAACAATCACAATTAAATTTCCCTACCTTTTTTTTTTAAATACTACCGCACTGTGGACACACTAAAATAGCAAAAGGATGGAAACTTGGTATTAAGTTAAATATGATTCAATCAAGTTGTTACATTGAACTGCCTTTAAAAGAAGGATACAAAAATTTAATCTTTAATTAAATAGAAATGTAATATAATAGGTCATCATTAGTTCATAAAAAAGTACAAGTGTTCCCTATGGTACAAGAAAGAAAAAGATCTTTGTGTGGTAGTAGACAAAAATATTCTTAAAAATGAAAAAAATATGAGCATACAGATCTTTATTGGCATTTATGGATGTTATGAGGTGCTGGTCAAAGGACTTAGAAATATTAGAAGTGGCTTATAAAATGGAGCAGAAAATTTTCTAGAATTCCCGGATTTCAAATTAGCTTGTTATTTTATTAAAGACCACCAAGGTGTGACAAGGCGTAATTTGTTTGACTTTAGCCTTTGACTAATCAATTGATTCAAGAACAATCTCTAGGCCTTGTTCACACCTAATCCATACTTCTGATTGAGTCAACTAAGAAGTCATTTGAAATTATATTTTTCTGAGTTTTTATCACTCATCTTAAACACAAGATCAGTAGAAATTAGGGAGGGAAGAAGACACTAGAAGTTGAGATAATCAAGAAAAATTTCAGTCTGTCAACAAGCATTTATTATATTTCTATGAGAAAATAACATAAATATGAATTGGAAACTACAAGATACATAAGAAATACATGAAAAACAGCCTTAAAATGAAATGTAATATTATCTGGGGAACTAAGGCTAACTAGGAAAGTTTTCTATGGATGGCACTTGAATTTCTTCTTCCAGGAATGAGGGACTGACAATGTAAGTCAGTTTTTGCATGCATGGAGTAACCTTAATTAAAATAAGAGCTACAACTAGGACAGTCAACCAAACTTTTGGTATCCCAAGCATCAAAAGTAAAAAAGGTTTTATACTTTTATCAAAAAGGTCACACATCAGGTGGGTTCTTCCCAAGATGTTATCTGTTCAGATTCCTCACCCTGAATTGGCTTCCCTGGCAATAACCTCCATATGAACAAGTAGCAACTGTTTTCTCTATGTGTATTTTTGCATCTATGTGAAGAATATACTAGTGAACAAGTTCAATTTTGTTTATTCATAGTGAATCAACATTTTTAATCATCACATATTGTTTATAAAGGCAGCTGCATTTTGAAAACTAAAACTGGCAGGCAAAACTAGCCCTGGTGCTGCCTAAAAATCTTCCAATTAGTGAGAATGTAGTACAACTAAAAAACAGATACATTATGATGACGAATATCATGTTTGAATAAACAAAATGGTATTAAGGTATTTCCATGATAATCAAAAAATCTACCAATAACTGAACTTCTATTTACTATTGTCTAAAATGAAGAATTTGTGCTCTTGGAGTCTTCTAAGTAAAAACAATGTTTTTAGTCAGCATATTGATTTGAAACTATTAAAGCAAGGGCTGTATTCTTTTTCCTTTGAATTTACTTTATTTGTTTTTGTTTGTTTTAATACTAAGCTTTATGAGTCATGTTGGGAGAGAAAAATCAGAACAAAAGGGAAAAACCATGGGAAGGAAAAAAAAAACAACAACAAAAAAAAGTGAAGCTAATATGTATTGATTTACAGTTAATCTCCATAGTTCTTTTTTCTGACTGCAGAAAACAGTTTCTATCCAAACTCCATAGAAGTTGTTTTGGATCAGTGAACCACTGAGAAGAACCAAATATTTCATAATTGGTAATCAAATAGTCTTGCTGTTATCATATATAATTTATTCCTAATTATACTTGTTTTGCTCAGAATCAGTTCTTGTAAACCTTTCTAGGCTTTTCTAAAATAAATCTTTTATCATTTTATAAAATAATAATATTCCATTACCTTCATATATCACAATTTACTCAGTCATTCCCCAATTGATGGGCATATACTCATTTTCCAATTCTTCGGTATCACAAAAAGGGCTTCTACAAACTTTTTTGAGCATGTGGGTCTTTTTCCCTTTTTTATGATTTCCTTGGGATATAAATTCAGTAGTGGCACTGCTGAAGGAAAGGAGTACGCACAGTTTTATAGTACTTTGGGCATAGTTCCAAATTATTCTCCAAATAGTTGGATCATTCACAACTCCACCAAAAACATACTAGTGTTCCAGTTTTGCCACATCCCCTCCAATGTATATCATTTCTTTTTTGTCATCTTAGACAATCTGACAGGTGTGAGGTGATATCTAAGAGTGTTCTAGTTCTTCTTTGATCATAGATTTCCCCCTTCCCCAAAGATCTGCTAGGTAAATTATCTCTTTCTCTCCTAATTTGCTCATGGTATCACCCTTTCTGACAAATCATGTACCCATTTTGATCATATTTTGGTATGGGGTATGATATGGAAGTGTATGACAACTTTCTGACTTATTATTTTTCAGTTTTCCCTGCATTTTTTGTCAAATAGTGAGTTCTTATTCCAGTAGCTGGAGTCTATGGGTTTCTCAAATACTAGATTACTATAGACATTGATTATTGTGTCATGTGTATCTAACCTATTCCATTGATCCACCACTCAACTTCTCAGTCAGAATCAAATGGCTTTGATGACTGCTGCTTTGTAATAAAGTTTTAGGTCACTTATCCTTTGTATTATTTCATTAATTAAGACTAGGCTTTTTCAAAATTCTCATCCATTAAACCCAGCTCAAATCATATTTTTGTTTTGTTTAGAAAACATTATGTTATTCCTTTTTAAGGCTGATTTATTTGACTAATCTCTAAAGTACTTTCTAGTTATAAATCTAGTTTTGATCCATACATATGTTTTTATATAAAACATATATATATATAAAGAATGTATATATGTACATACATGTGTATATATACATATGTGTATATCATAATATGTAAATATGAATACAGTACTTATACATGTATGTACACATAAATCTATACACATAGATAAATGAATGTATATGGTTGTCTATAGATAGAAGCTATAGGTACATATATAGTTAAAGAAGTTGATAGGTCTCCCTCTCTCTCTCTTTCCCTCCTCTTTCCACTAATGTGCTTATAAATTATTTCCAGCTTTATATTTTTATTCTCCCTCACATACTCTATGATTCAACCAAAAATAGTTTCTGGGCACCCTTCCAAATTCATCCTGTCTTTTGACAGAATACTCTTTAGTTCACACTTTTTTCCTATATCTGAGATGTCCTCTTCTTTAACTTAATTGGAATGAATCAGTTTCAGAATTGAAAGGAATCTTAGAGAGCTTTACATGTGGTGATCTTATTTAAAGATGAGAAAAGTAAGGTGAAATGGCTTGCTTGAGGTCAACTACTTGTTAATGGTAGACTTGTTTCTGAAATACTGATTTTCTATACACAAGCACTAAATTTTCTCCAATTTATTCCCTCTTTTGGCAACATAAAACATATCAGTGGATACTATCAATATTATTTCTTCTATAAAATTTCTCTACTCTCGCTCCTCTGGACATTTCTCCTCAGCTGACTTCATAATGATTTGTATGGTTCCTATGAACTCATTCCTTTGTCATATGTATTATATTTTTTCTGTACATGCATTTTATTACTATCACTAGATTATGAATTATGAAATAGGTAAAATCCTATTTCCAGATTTTATTTTTGTTATATTTCATTGTGTCTGTAATTTTAATTGTATTCTTTTAATCTGTGTTTTCATTGGTGTCAAGGTTTCCCAATTTGGAAGCTTTCTCTACCAATGGAGATTAGTATAGGCTCTAAAATTCATGGTATTAGGGAATTTTCTGGGGAACACGAGAAAGAAAAGATTTTTTCCTATCACGCAGCAAGCACATGCAAGAGCCTGAAGCTGAACTCAGATCTTTCTAGTTCTGAGTTAGCTTCTCTGGCCTACATCACTATCTTGGTAGATACTTGAGAAATCTACTGAATCAATAAATGATCCATTCCCAGCATAGTTGCTAACTGTCTCAATGAAGGGTGCAGTCCAACTACTTGAGATTTAGATGCTCATTTACTCATGTATTTTTAATTTTCTAGCATTCAAAACAGAAATCAATTTTATTTTTTGGGGGGATATTACTGCAGTCATGCCTGGATATTTCCTTGGTACCTCCAAAATATTTAACCTTTAAGAACAATAATATTAATCTATTCATAATGTATGAGATGATGGTAGAGATAATAATTATAAAGTATTCAACATAATGTCCATGAAATAGTTGTTAATAGTTTATTATTATCATTGTTATCCCCATAATTATCTTTAAGTGATATGTAAATAATTAAATGCTTATCCAAAACATCTATTACTGTAATGGAAGAAATTTAAATAAAGTAGAGTTCAGCAAAAGGTCAAGAATTTCAAGGGAATTAATGAAAAAAAATGCTAAGGAAGGAGGCCTACCTGTGCCAGACCTAAAACTATATTAAAAAGCAGCAGTCATCAAAACCATGTGGTACTGGCTAAGAAATAAGGTGATCAATCAGTGGAATAGGTTAGGAACCACAGGATAAAATAGGCAATAATTATAGCAATCTAGTGTTTGACAAACCCAAAGACCCCAGCTTTTGGGATAAGATCTCACTATTTGAAAAAAATTCCTGGGAAAATTGGGAACTAGTATGGAAGAAATTAGGGCTCGACCCACATCTAATACCACAGACCAAGATAAGATCTAAATGGTTTCATGATTTATTTATTTTTTTAATTATAGATTTTTATTTACAAGTTACATACATGGGTAATTTTACAGAATTGACAATTGCCAAACCTTTTGTTCCAATTTTTTCCTCTCCTTCCCCCGACCTTCTCCCCCAGAAGGCAGGTTGACCAATACATGTTAAATATGTTAAAGTATAAATTAAATACAATGTAAGCATACATGTCCAAACAGTTATTTTGCTGTACAAAAAGAATAGGACTTTGAAATAGTATACTATTAGCCTGTGAAGGAAATCAAAAATGCAGGTGGACAAAAATATAGGGATTGGGAATTCAATGTAATGGTTCATAGTCATCTCCCAGAGTTCTTTCACTGTAGCTGGTTCAATTCATGACTACTCTATTGGAACTGATTTGGTTCATCTCATTGCTGGAGATGGCCACGTCCACCAGAATTGATCATCATATTGTATTGTTGTTGAAGTATATAATGATCTCCTGGTTCTGCTCATTTCACTCAGCATCAGTTCATATAAATCTCTCCAGGCCTTTCTGAAATCATCCTATTGATCATTTTTTACCAAACAACAATATTCCATAACATTCATATAATGGGTTCATGATTTAGACATAAAGAGGGATGTTATAAGCAAATTAGAGGAACATAGGAACGTTTACCTCAAAGATCTGTGGAAAAGGAAGGAATTTATGTCCAAAGAAGAACTGGAACCTATAATTAAATACCAGATAGATAATTGTGGTTATATTAAGTTAAAAAGTTTATGTACAAACAAAACTAAAGTGGACAAAATAAGAAGGGAAGCAACAAACTGGGAAATCATTTTTTTTTTTTTTTACATTTAAGAGTTCTGATAAAGATCTCATTTCCAAAATATATAGAGAATTGACTCAAATATATATGAATTCAAGCCATTCTCCAGGGGATAAATGGGTCAAAAGATATGAACAATTTTCAAATGAAGAAATTAAAACTACTTCTAATTGTATGAGAAGGTGCTCTAAATTACTATTGATCAGAAAAATGCAAATTAAGACAACTCTGAAATACCCCTACACATCTCTGAGATTGGCTAAGATGACAGGAAAAAACAAGGACGAATGTTGGAGGGGATGTGGAAAAACTGGGACATTGATACATTCTTGGTGGAGTTGTGAATGGATCCAGACATTCTGGAGAGAAATTTGAAATTATGCTCGAAAAGTTATCAAACTGTGCATACCCTTTGACCCAGATATGTTTCTACTATAGATCTTCTATTTAAGATCTCCCAAAGAGATCTTGAAGGAAAGGGTTGCACATGTGCAAAAATGTTTGGGGCAGCCCTTTTTGTAATGGCAAGAAATTGGAAACTGAGTAGATGCCCATCAGTTGGTGAATGGCTAAATAAATTATGGTATGCGAATGTTATTGTTCTCTAAGAAATGACGAGAAGGATGATTTTGAAAAAGGCCTGGAGAGACTTACATAACCTGATACTAAGTGAAATGAGCAGAAACAGGAAATTATTGTACATGACAACATCAATATTATACAAAGATCAATTCTGATGCACATGACTCTTTCCAACAATGAGACAATTGATGCCAGTTCCAATGATCTTGTGATGAAGAGAACCATCTACACCCAGAGAGAGAACTATAGGAACTGAATGTGGATCACAACATAACATTCTCACTCTTTTTGTCGTTGTTCATTTGTAGTTTGTTTTCTTATTCATCTACTTTCTTTTTTTGATCTGATTTGTGTGTGTGTGTGTGTGTGTGTGTGTGTCTGTGCAGCAAGAGAATTGTTATATGTTTACATATATTGTGTTTAACATATATTTTAACATATTTAACAAATATTGGATTGCTTGCCATCTAGGGGAAAGGGTGGAGGGAAGGAGGAGAAAATCTGAAACACAAACCTATGCAAGAGTCAATATTATCCATGCGTATGTTTTGAAAATAAAAAGCTTTATATAAAAAATAAATAAAGTCTAGTTCAGGTAAATGAATTATTCCCTATGGATGGTATGGTCCCTCAGATTCAAATTTAAGGTCATCATTGTTTTTCTTGCATCAAGCCCAAGGAAGTTTTGTCTGTACATCCATATAGATAAAAAGAAAGAAAGAAAGAATATGTACAATCCATTCAGCATATAGTTGGATGGCTATCCAGTAGAATTTAATAATAAGTCTATGTTGCATTGGCAATACAAATGAACCATGAAATTGTCCTATAGATAAAAAGACAAGTGTCTGGATTGCTTTTAGTAAATTAAAAAGCTCTCTTATTCACCTCAAACTTCCCATGAAGACAAAAGTTCATCTATTCAATGCTAATATTTTAAGAGTCAATTTATAGCAGTGAGATATGGAACATCTTTGCATTCAAAGAACTGAAAGAGAACATGAGACAATCACAGGAGAAATTTGATGTATTAAGTGTTTCATCCAACACCAATTCACTGATTCCACTGTTTTGATGCGTTTTAATAGAATGTCTTACTTTGTCCTACTAAGTCATAAAGATAATAATGAGTGAAACAGACTGTAGCGATATAGAGACTATATAATTTTAGAGAATCAGCTAGAAAAGAAAAGCATAGTCTTGGAAAATGGACCAATGCTAAGAATTCATGTTAAATAGTCATGGAATGGCAGGAACAGGGTACTAAACACAGGAGAAATATTACATTCTTGAAATATTCATTTCAATGACTTAGTTAAATAGGTTAGATAGTATTTGGCATTTAGGATTAACAAAACAGAAAACTTAAGTTTATCAAAAGACTTTTTTAGAGGCAGGTAGTAGTGCAGTGAATAGAGCACCCCCTTTGAAGTCAAGAAGACCTGAGTTCTAGTCAGACACTTAACACTGCCTTGCTGTGTGACCCTGGACAAGACACACTTACCCCCAATTGCCTCAGGAAAAAAAAAATTAAAATAAGTTTTTTTTTTTTTTTTCTTATCGAAAAATTTAATAGCTTTCTTGAACATATTTTAGTCACTTAAACTAAGTAAATAAATGTATTATTGTTATTTATACCTTCTGAATCCAATTCTCCCTGTGCAACAAGAGAACTGTTTGGTTCTGCACATATATATTGTATCTAGGATATACTGTAACCTATTTAACATGTATAGAACTGCTTGCCATCTGGGGGAGGAGGTGGAGGGAGGGAGGGGAAAAATCGGAACAGAAGTGAGTGCAAGGGATAATGTTGTAAAAAATTACCCTGGTATGGGTTCTGTCAGTAAAAAGTTATTTAAAACAAACAAACAAATAAATACATACATACATAGATAAATAAATGTACCATTTAATCACCAAAGTAGTAGTCAGAGAATGATTTAAAGTCTTCTGGCCATGAATATTATATTGGAATATAGGATTTAGCCATTATGAGAGATTAATATTTTCATAATCTCTATTGCTCAACTATATACCCAGTTTAAAAATTCTGTTTTTATGACAAGATTTTCAAACTACTATTTAATTCAGTAAGATGAAGCTCCATTGATCATGGAAAATAAAATCTTAATCACATATCATAAATAAAAATATTGATATTATCCCATAATTTTTTCAACTTTTAAAATATTATCATTAGACTGTTAGGGATGAGGAAGTATTTATTACTTAAGGACAAAAAATGACTCAAGGATACAAAGATTAAACTTACCTTCTACATTCAAACAGGTAATTAGCAAATGTATTGTCATAATTAAAGGAGTTAACATTTTTTAAATTGAGAAATGTAATTTCTTGTAACTATTATAATAGTTATTTCTATCATTTAGATTTTAAATGTTTAAAATAGTAGTTTTACAATACCAAGTGAAGTTAAGCACACATAAAATGTTTTATATGAATATGATAAAGGCAAAGACAAGAAGGAGAGAATAACATGACAAGAATGTAATTGTCTAGTCCTTTTGCCCTGACACAAGGAAATTTGAAAAAAGCTCATATATATGAACAAAATCGTATTATTTCTTTCAGTCTCATCTCTACTCTTTAATGTAGAAATGTCACAAGGCAAAATATGAGAATTAATTACTTTGTTTTAATAAGCTAAAAGTTTAGAAAATTATTAAATTTAAATAAAAGAAGACTCTTAGTGGTCAGCATTTAGCTGTCATGACTGCTTAACTTGTCAAAATTGTTCCTTTTAATTTAAAGTTCTAGTCATTATAATTCTAATACCACATAGCTTTCAAAATGTCTTTTAGAACTAAGATTTCTCTTAATAATGAACATTGCTCATCAATAGCTGATGTCAAATGCAAAATAATCCTAGTAAAAACAGATAATTTGATTGAACTGCTTGCTTTGATTGATGGCTATTTTTGAATTTGGCTTTTCAATCCTTTACTTATATTGGTAACGGCTCAGATACTGGACTTGGAATTGCTAGCAATTTTATAAGATATGAAATTCATTTCAAATAGAAGTTTAGAAAGATTAATTAAACTTATTCAATGACATCCAAAGTCATACATGCAATATGTCTCATAGTGAGAGATTTAAAACTAAGTCATTGATTTAAAATCCACCATCCTTTCTCTTACACCTTGCCTGATTTTCTGTTAAATTTTACTGAATCCACTGAGGTTTTTTTTTTAATCCTCTTAAAAATAGGACTTTATTTTTTAAGAATCTGTTATAATTGTTTTGTAAATAAAATAAGATATATATAAATATTTTCCATGTTTGAGGCAATATATTTTTATTTTAAAAATTAACAGTAAAAAAACACAAAACAGCATCTTTTTTTTTTCATTCAAATGGACCCTTTTTTACTAGTTCATTAGATTAACCCAAATGAAATGGAATTTCTTTTGGTTATAGACACACAAGCTGAAATTTATTTCCATTAACACAAAATAAATAGATTTTTACTGATACAAGTTCATAAATCTGAGTGCAGAATGAGCATTTTAGGGGTATTTTCATTAACATATGTTTGAAGAATTATTTTTATTAGGTTAAAAAAATGACTCATAATCTCTTCTGGTTCAAACAAATTGTTTGAAGAATGAAGGTAGTCATTTGGGAATGAGTAGCTCATGTTATGGGCTTGCCTTATTTGCACAAATACAGTCTGTAAAGCTCTGAATTAATCCCAAAGGCAAGTTAATATGTTTCTTTGACAACTCTTATTAATGATAACAAGGCATTTAAATTGCAGATACCCTGCTGAGCGAATATTTAAAAGGCACTTGACAGCCAAACACCAACATACCAGATGCTCCTTCCAGGAGAAAGTGCATTCTTTTATTTTAAGACTTGAAAAAGGTGGAATTAGTGTCAAAGTGTCCTGGCTTCAGAGTTTAATGGAGTGCCGGGTCTTTGGGAAATAAAATAAAAAAATCCAAAAAGGACAATAAAGTTCACCTCACAATTTGAGAAAGAAGAAATGAGATTAAACTGTAGTAAGTGCAATAAACCACAGACAAAGGAATAGTCTAATGATGGTAAGGCTGTCTGAAATTTAAGTTTGCATATTCCTGAAGATAGGTGGATTAACATAAAATATAAACTGAATTCCTCATAGTGCTAAGGTTTTATGATTTTGTGAATACTTACAAATATTTTCAATTCATGTATTTGGAGAGATAGAATATTTTCTCTAGCATTAAATATTAGAAATGCAGCTAGAAAGTTTTGCTGTCCTCGGGTAGACAGGAAAAAAAAAAAAAACTCACTCAGGTCATATAGCACCAAATGAACTTTAAAGCAACTTTGAGATTCATAATGTAAAAATAATACAAAAAAGTAATTAAGGCAATAATAATTGAGAAGGGGAATTAAGTAACATCATTAAAAAACTTCTTGCAAATTGGGTTTTGAACTTAATTAATTATATATTCTTATTATATATGTTTTACATTTTTTTCTTCCTCTAAATTCTCTAGCATCGGGACAAATATAATCATCCTTCCCTGATTGTAGTCCTTCATATTAGATATGGACAAATATTTTCATTTCAATAAATGTTAATTGACCTAATTATACTGCCTATCTTAAATTATTATTATAAAGCACATTATGATGTATAATTGAAGTATTATTATCATTATTATTATTATTAGCAAAATAATTACACTTATTTGCCTATGGATCTCAGTTTCTTAAAATACAAAATGAGGGAGTTGGATTAAAATTCTTATAATTTCTAAATCTAGAAATCTATGATTTAGAGCTAAAAACTACAGATTCTATAAATATACTATCATGTAAATTATAGCAGAATAGGCCTAAGTTTGAATAGTTCCTCGGGTATGTACTTTCTGTGTGATCATGAAAAGACCATTTATTTTCTCACAGTTTTAGTTTTCTCACCCATAAATGTAGATACAGTAAGAAAATACTTTACTGAAAGTTATGGTTAGGGGGGAAAATTACAATGCCCAATGACTACACAAATTTGAACTGTGTTATAATTGATATAGTCAAGCACATATCAGTTGATGAGATTACAAAGGAGAGATTATATATTTAAAAAAAAAGTAATTGAAGAAAAACTTTTAATTGATCCTCATGTTTAAAATGTCATGAATATATGAAGAATCAGCAAAGAGATATTGTCTGTGATTTTCTAATAATATGATCATTAATTTCTAGGTCACTTACCCACTTTGTAGTTATACAGGCATATTGAAAAGGAGTAGTCATATAAATAGAACTAAGGAGAATGATGTCACAGAAGTCAAAAGTGTATAGAATGCAAAGACATATATAGAAATAGGAAGCCATCATTTGTGTGACAGACCATATGAAATTTACAGAGAAGTCAAGGAAAATGGAGACTTGGAATTGCCCAATGAATTTAGTTGGTTAGCATTCAACTTTCTGAAAGATAACATTTCAGTACAAAGGTGGAGTCAGAATTTTCTTTTCTTTTTTTTTTTTATATTTTTGAATAGCTTTTTATTTACAAGTTATATGTATGGGTAATTTTCCAGCATTGACAATTGCCAAACTTTTTATTCCAATTTTTCCCCTCCTTCCCCCCACTCCCTCCCCTAGATGGTAGGATGACCAGTAGATGTTAAATATATTAAAGTATAAATTAGATACACAATAAGTATACATGACCAAACTGTTATTTTGCTGTACAAAAGAATTGGACTCTGAAATATTGTACAATTAGCCTTGAAGGAAATCCAAAATGCAGGCAGACAAAAATAGAGGGATTGGGAATTCAATGTAATGGTTCTTAGTCATCTCCCAGAGTTCTTTCACTGGGTGTAGCTGGTTCAGTTCATTACTGTGGAGTCTGAATTTTCATAAGCAATACAGAAGAGAATGGAAAGTGGAAACATTGAGAAAAAGAGATACAACTGTTTCATAGATCCTGGAAGTAAAAGGTAGGAAATTTTTGTCAGCTTGAGAGAATGGAAAAGACAACTGAAGTCTTTTGTTGGTGATGGTTGTGGTTATTGTGGTTGTGGTGGTGGTTGATGGTTTTTTAGGGATTTTAAAAACATATTTAATGAGAATTTATATGTGCTTTAAAAGAGACTTCAGAATATTTCTCTATAGTTCACTTTCCAACTACTGCTTAGATTAAATCCTGCAATTCATTCTTCCCTCATGCCAAACTCATAAAATTGCCATTAAAAAAATGTTCTAGTACCATGACACTAGTTAACTTCTAAAATATCATAACCATATCTTGTTATGCAGTAAGAAATTATATGTGTCATAGATGATGCTGGTGAAATATTCAGAAATACTTTATGCAAATTTACAAAGGATAACAATTTATAGCTCAAATTTGATAATAATATGAAACAAGCCTAGACGTTGTTAGAAGACAACAAGAAGGACCTTATTAGACTGGATATTTTATTTTATCCCCTAAACAAAACAAAATCATTGGTGGCTTTTTCTTATAGTATCATTGTTTTTGTTACTTAGTGACTGAAAAATAATATCTACATTAACACAAATAACGATGTTTATATATGGGTGTATATATGTATGTATATGTATATATGTATGATTGTGTGTACACATATATAACATTATATATTTATGTATAAAATCATTATTTTTAAAATGCAAAGTTACACATTCACTAAGATAGTTTCCTCATCTATAAAATGAGAATGAAAATACCTGCACTGCCTATGTCACAGAATTAATGTGAGGAAAGTGTTTTGCAAACTTTAAAGCAAAGGAGAAATGTGTTGTCATTATTACTATATGCTTGCCAATGATCTCCAACAGAGAATTTTATGAATCCTATAATTAGGGGCACAGCTAACTGAACAGAAAGATCAGAATTCAAAATGTCTCTCCTAATTGTTTTCTCTTCATTTCAATGTTGCGACTCCCATATATAAGATTCAATGCTCTGAATTTACTTCAAAACAAATGTCTTTTATATAGCAATATTATTTATGATAATTTTTAAAAATGTCTTTCTTCAGACAAATAGCTAGGTGTTAGTCTGAATGAAAAATACCAAAATAGCAGGCAAATAATTAAATACCACTCCACCCCCCCAAAAAAAAATCAGAAACAGATTCTGTAGACATTGAAGTCATTCAATTAAACAAAACTGAAAGAATTCATTAAGCATCCACTACATGCAAGGTTGTTTACTATAAAATAAGAATATTATGTCAGTCAATAACAAATAGTTCTTCCCTTCAAGAAATTTCATTCTATTTGGAGAAATCAATAGATAAATCATATGGCATCCATATACAATAAATATTAAATGATTTCAGATATATATAATGGGAATACAAAATGCGTACAAAATAATTTGGCAGCAAGATGGTACAGTGGATAGAGGTCTGGGCCTGGAGTCAGTAAGAGTCTTTTTTTTCTGAATTCAAATCCAGTTTCAGAAACTTACTAGCTTTGTGACCCTGAGCAAATCATCTAACCATGTTAGCTTCAGTTTCCTCAGTTATAAAATGACCTGGAAAAATAAATGGCAAATCATTATAGGATCTTTGCCAATAAAACCCACTATGGCATCATGAAGAATGGGATATGACTCAAACAACTGAATAATAGCGAATTTCAGGGTGATATAACTTAGAGAGTGGTGAAAGGTCTTTTATAGGAAATGACATTTGAGCTGAGCTTTGAGATAAATTTAAGATAAAAAATTTGAATTTGAGATAAAAAAGAAAAGGGAGACCACTATAGTCATGAGGTAGACTAATTCAAAGGTAAACTGAAAAGATTGAATTCATGTACACAAAGTATTGAGGAGGCTACTTGGGCTGGTAAGTAATGAATTCTCAAAAAATAATAGCTAATCAAACTGGAATGATAGGTTGCAATTAGGTTGTGAAACACTTTAATGCTAAACAGGGAGTTTTTTGTGGCATTTATTTATTTGTTTGTTCAGCAATGCATTCATTCATTTATTTAATCCTAGATGTAACAGTTAGCCACTGAAGCCTCCTCAGTCAAACCTAAGCTTTAGAAATATTAATTTGGCAGCTTAGTGGAGAATGGATCAATAAGAGGAAAGGCTAGAGGAAATGAGATCAATTAGGAAATAATTGTAATAGTTGCCCTAGAACAAGGATGAATCCTTGCTTTAGAATGGTGGTTATATGAGAGGAGAAATGGTATTAGTGTGACAGATATTATGAAGGTAGAATTTTTAAGTCATTGATTAGGTGTGAGAATTGAGGGTAAGTGATCCCCTCTGGTGGATGTCTCAAATCACTTGCAAAAGAATTCATAAACCTGAGGTCTGTGGCAAAAGGGAATTTATTTACACTTAAGAAGACAACTTGCTAAGAAGACAATTTCTTAGTGGGCAGGGTCCTATTTAGGTATTAGCAAAAGTGTGTTTACACTGAGAAGAAAATATCTTCATCAATGGGGCAAAATCCTGTCAGGACTTAGCAAAGATTCGGGGTTCAGAGTCACCTCTTATTAGCCTTCTTAGGTTTTATTGGGTTTTGTCCAGGCCCATGAGCTGGGAGTAGTTTGAGGAACTAATCTCCAATTCAATAGAAGGTGGTGATTATGCCCTTAGCTAAAATCTCAAATTAAATGAGATTACTTATCATGAATTGGTGTGGCTCCTCCCATGGTTGAGAATCAGGAAATCCCTCCAAAGTGGGAAGAAGTTCAAGCCCCCCCCCAAAAAAAAAAGTTAAAGAGGGGAACATTACATCAACATGATGATTGATTAGCTATTGTGGATGAATGTAAGTGAATAGTTAAGGACTACTTCTAAGTTGTTTGCTACAATTATTGTTTGTCCATCATTCTTGAAGAGGACCATGGTATCAGGGAGGTAAAGCCATGACATGAAAGTGAATTGGATTTAAATGAGAGAGGACTGTGTAAGATCACCCGCTTCACTTTCCCTTCCAGAGTCATCTGGATCCAGTGACTAAATATAGATCAGGATGACTGGAGGTAGTCCTGGATAAAATAGGGGGACCTTGGCTTTTTTAGCTAAGGTCTTCAATAGATCTCAGTTTGACTGGCAACATTGATGTTAATGTGTGAGTAGCTTTGGATGGCTGGTAAAAGCTATTATTTTCTGCTCCTCCACCTTACAAGAAAATAGCCTTGTTGTCAGGGATTAAGGTTTCAGAGAGAGAGAGAGAGAGAGGAAGGAACGGAGGGAAGGAATGAAAGAAGGAAGAAAGGAAGCAAGGAAGAAAAGAAGAAAGGAAGGAAGGAAGGAAAAAAGGAAGGAAGGAAGGAAGGAAGGAAGCTAGGAAGAAAAGAAGAAAGGAAAGAAGGAAAGAAGAAAGGAAGGAAGGAGAGAGGGAAGGAAGGAAGGAGAGAAGAAAGGAGGCAGGGAAGGAAGTCCTCCAAATGACCAATTCTAGTTTGTGGGCCAGCTTTCCTCACAAAGGATGTTTGTTCTTTGTTCTTGAAGAGGATCAAAATATCAGGCAGGTGATGCTATGATATGCATATGAATAGGACAACCTACTAATGATAACATTTCTTTGTGATTAAAGTTGTTGGTTGACAGCAAAGGCTATTTTCTTGTAAACTGGAGGAGCAGAAAATAACAGCTTTTATCAGCCATCCAAAGCTATTCACACATTAACATAACAATGTTCTAACACTTTCCTGCCCAAAGTCAACTCTCCCTTTTCTTTTGCATTAAATCTCAGTGTCTTACTTTCTTTATATATTTATGAGTATTATTATCCTCCTTCTGTATGTATGAAAATATTACATTATCCCTTCCTCTCTGGATTATTTCTCTCATTAATTGAGATTGCCTAGTTAGTTTCCCTACTGTTATCAAATACAGAGTTATTCCTCACAAAGTGAATGACTATTCCTATCACTTTAACTAGACACTCAAGTGGAGTCTTCTTCTGAGAAAGTTGTGAACTTACATCATAGGATGATATTGGGTTTGACCACAGTAGAGAACTTAGAAAGATGGGATAATTTTAGGCATAAAGAAGGAATTCTGTTTTGGAAATGCTGAATTTGAGATGTCTGTAGGATATCCAGATGGAGATGTCAGGTAGGCAGATGGTAATATGAAACTGTAGCTCAGGAGGGAGAATGCAAATTTAGAAGTCTTCCCAATAGAATGAATAGGAGTAGTGAGACAGAAACAGCAACAGGGACAAAGCAAGACAGAAACAGAGAGACAAAGAGACAGAGAGACAGGCAGAGAGAGAGAGAGAAAGAGAAGAATGAAGGAAGGAGAGAAGAAGGTTGGATAAGCATGTTGAAAAAAAAAAAAGAGAGAGAGAGAGAAGGCCCATGGCAGAGCTTCATAGGGTGTCCAACAGAGAGGATCATATAATGATGTATTAAAATAGTCAATATTCAAATGTAATGTAAAAAATGTTAATAAATTTTAAACTGTATAGCAATGCTTTGTCATAGATTTGTCATTAATGTTATTGTATTAGTTTCCTTAACATTTCCCCTAATGTTGTAAAAATGGGGCTGCCAAAGTGATAACAAAACATTATAGAAGAGATGTAGAATAAAAATAAAATTCAAAGGTTTGAAGATCCTAGATGTGAACAGTAGTGTAAAGAAGAGATTTTTTTTTTTCCAGAGGGAAAGAGTGGAAGAAAAGAAAACAGTAGTCATTGTTATTTATATAACACCTTGTGGTTTATGAAAAAGTTTATATATGTTAAGGCTTATGATCCTCTCTGGTGCAGTAGCAGAAATAGTTCTATTTTGAAATGAACAAACAGAATTAGGGAGAATATATAATTTGGACAACAAGGACGAACAAATCAAATTTGATAGTTGAATATATCTTACCAACCAACAGGTCCAACTCTCCTTCCAATATCAAATCAAACAGATGACTCGCAGAATTATGCATCTCAGGCTACTCTCTCTCTTCTTAAATCCCACATTACTAATAAATTGTTAATACATATCCAAATGGTGTCTTATGTTCAAAAGATGACCTAGTATTTTTCTTCCTTGTTCTAATCTTCCTCCAAAAATTCTTTATTTTGTCATCCCCTGAATATCTGCCCTTTATCCATGACTTTTCTGCCTCTTCACCCTTTGTATTTAATCAGTTGTCAAATCTTTATGATCCTATTTCACTAACATCCATTTTCTATATCTTTTTTCATAATCATATGGCCACTATCCCAGTTTTAGGCTGTCATTCTAACCTATCACTTCAACTACTGTCATTGTATACTATTTGATCTTTATGCTCTCAATTTCTCTTCTTTACAATCCATATACCAAACATCTGTAAAAGTAATCTTCCTAAATATAGCTTATGAATGACATTGTATTTTTTGAAAAATCATCCCTGACTTTAATCCAAAAGGTTCCTAGTTCTCCTCAAGTAACTAGCAAGATCACTATCCTGGCATGTAAAATTTTCCATAATTTAAATCAAACCTACATTTACCGATGCTTCTCATTGTTTTCCTTCATAGACTCTTATGTTCCAGCTAAAATACCCAACGAACCATTTTCCATATATGGAATTCCATCTCCTATTTCTATATATTTCTAAAATTCTGTCCCAAAACTTGAAATGCTTGCCTTCTCTACTTCTTAAAATTCTTACTTTCTTTCAAAGTTCAGTTTGTATATCGCTTCCTATGGGAAGTTTATTATTTTTAATTTTTTCCTATTCCCAGTTCCTACTACAGTTTGTGTATTCTCTCTTTTCTAATCAATTTCAACTTTTGCAACATTTCTCTCATGTGATTCCTTTTTCTCTTCTTTCATTGTCACCATCTCCCTACAATCCCTCTTTTCTTGCATTTTATCCTAATCCAACAACAATAGCACAATCTACAATCTATAAATCAGAGAGCTTGATATCAATCTCAAGGAAAATTATACAATAGATTCTTAAACAGCTGATGTGGGAGCATTTAGATTGAGATAATTGCAAAGAGGTTTTTTTTTTTTTTTTTCCCCATTTGATTTAGCAAACATTAATTAACTACTATTAACTATCTCCTCCTTCTGGAATCTGTAATGCTTTAACTCTATGGTTATCTCCCTGCCCCAAATAAGATTCCCCAACTCCACAGTTCTTGTAGACTTAGACATAGTTTAGAAGTTCAAGTCAAGAATAGTTTTAATTATTTCCTTATACAGTTTGATTTTTACTATATAGAACATAGTAGTTTAAGTGTTGGAGCTGTTTTTCCATTCTTCTTTTTTTGCATTGTTTCAACATCACCAAACTTTGCAAAGTACTATAGGTATATATTTTAGGAAAGTGTTTTAACATTCTCTTGACTTTAATCATCCATAATCACTTTCCTTTTTTCATTAGAATTAATTGCATATTTATAATAATTATTTTCTTCTTGAACGTTTTCCTTTCCTCTTAAGTCATCTTCCCTTGTTTATACATACTGTAGTCCAAAGCTTCTTAAACTGTAGGTCATTTCCCCATATGGGGTAGTTAACTGAGTGTGGAGTCATAAAATTATGATTTATTATCAGTAAATATTTTATTTTTGTACTTATTTTATAAACCTGTATAACCTGTGTTACAGAAAAGTTTCATAGGTGAAAAGGAGAGTGGAAAAAGTTTAAGAAGTCCTATTCTAACCATAAACAGAGCAATGGCTATCCCTTTCCAAAACTCTTTTGAATCTATAGTAAAAACCAAACCGTATAAGGAAAGAATTAAAACTATTCTTGAACTGAACTTCTGAAACATGGCTGTAAGAACTATGAGGTTGAGGAACCTGACTTGGGGTGGGAAATAGCCCCAGAAAGTAAAGCAAAACAGATCCTACAGGGGGAACCAGCTGGGATACCAATCCTCCCTCACCCCTTGTGGCCAAAGAATTCCAAGCTGAATATTAAAGACTAAAGAATGGGATCATTTTAAACAAAATCAATGACTTTTAAGGATTTGGAAACTCACAAAGAATTCTGGTGGTAGGGAAGATTCTGGAAAGATGGCAGAGTAGATCGGTAAATTTCAGGTTCTCTAGATTTCCCCCACAAACATAACAAATTTGCTTTTCAAGATGAACACGGACTGGTGAAAAATCAAGATGACTTGGGTCAGAACAGGGGACCTCCCGTCACAAGCCAAGAAGATCCACAGAAAGATTACAAGTTGGTATTAATCTGAGTAAAATGCAAACACCTCCTGGCTCTTCAGAAATAAGAAGTGAGGAGCCTTGGGAGTAACTAGGTGTAGTTGTTGCCTCAGCAGGAGCCACAGAGACTTTCACTTTCCAGACAGCTCAAGGAGTCTGAGTCTTGGGTCTTAAAGGTTAAGTTAAAAATCAAGTGATTGGGAATGCCAGGCCCAGGGCTGCTAAAACAAAGCCTTGGGTGAAAAGGAAACAGTATCCCTGGTGAGTGCAAAAGCAGTGGGGCAGGGATGTTTCTGACTGCAGGCACTTGCAAGAGAGTGAAGCTTTTGGTTTGAGGTTCGAGGACAGAGGGGAGATCTGAAATGAAGATCATATCCCCCTATACTATGATTAGAGGTATTTACACTAATAGTTCTTATTAAAAACAATGAACCTGGCAAAGAAGAAAGAACCTCACCATAGAAACTGGTAATGTCCAGCTAGCTTTCTGGAGGCTCTCAGGATGGGTCTGGTCTTTAGGTCACTTAGGAAGTGAGGAAGGCAGGAGAGCCACCATGAGGCTGATCAAAGATGGAGTCCCGAATCTTCCCTGTGTCTGTGGCTGAGCTCATCTGTGTCTCCTTTGTGTCTGGTTGAAACTCTCCTTTGTCTGTGGCTGAGACTTCCAGTTCTCAATCCTTTCAGCCTTTAAATACTTCAGTACAATTACATCACTACAGTAACTGAGCATGTGCCAACTGTAGAACATTACATCACCATATTACACTATGTAGAGGCCAACTAAAGTGATTACATCATTACATCACAGTAAATATATGTTTAACTAGAGAACTATTATCCCATCATTCACTCTGAGTAGCTGCTTAATTATAAGCACCCTGCTGTCCTTGATTCAAGTATACCTTTTCAGAGTTCCTGGCCCTCTATAGAAACTTACTATGGAAATAGAGAAGATCTGAGTTCATCATCAGAGGAGAACACTGAAGTAAAAAGAAAATTTGCCCCAAAGAGCAATAGTAAATGGTTCCCTGCCAAGAGAGAATTTGTAGAACTCAAAAGATAATTTTAAAATTAAATGAGAGACATTGAGGGAAAAAAAAAAGAAAAGAAAAGAAAAACCATCCAAGAAAAATCAGATTATGAAAAAAATAAGTTATCCAACTAGAAAAGAAGATACGGAATCTTAAAGATAAAAAGTAATCTTTGAAAATTAGAATTGTCTTATTTCATAATATCTTTTTAATTATTGTATTTCAGATTTGCCCTATATTCTTTAATATTGAGTATAAATCCTTTGATAATTAAAAATTTAATCAATATTTGATTCTGTTGCCAAAAAATATTTGCCTTAGATTTTGCAATTTTTTTTTCTTGCTTTATTTAGCTAAGAGCCTATTATTCAGGCATCTGAAGGTAAGAGTCATGGGGAAAAAAAAACTATTTTCTCAGTAAATCAAACTATCTGTGTTATTTTAGGTTAAAAAACAGTTGATCTGTTTAATTTTCAGTTTCTTCAACAGTGAAAGAAAATACTCTTCTACCTTAATATTAAGCTTGGAGTTTGCTCTTGATCTATGATTTTTAAAATCCATACTTAATATTTAGTCCAATCTCCTTCTTATGCACCTTCTGTTCAAGAAACTTTTTGTCCTAGGGAAAACTTATCCTCAAAATCTCTCCTGGTTAGTTACTGCCTAGCTCCAATACAGAGTCATGATGCCCAGTCATATTCTCTTTACTCACAAGTCAACTAACTCTCTTAACTTTTTAACTTCTCACTAGCGATTTTACCTTATACATTAATAAGCATACACTACAATTACTTTCTAACTCCTCTTTATATGTAGTCTTCTCCCATTAGAATGCAATCTCTTCTGGTATACTCATGACACATGAACTTTTTTTTTCAGTATTTTCATACCTATACTTCAACATATTTGGTTTCTTTTGAAATTCCATGTAGATTATTTTATTCATTTAAAAAACATTTTGTAGCCAAAAGTTTCACTTAACTAGCCAAAGAGATTAAAAATTCTTGCTTAAGGAAGATAAAACACTTAATAATAGACTATATAGTATCTAAATCTGATTGTTTCTATGTCTCCCAGCAGGCTATAACTAATCATTAAAAAAAAAAAATCTCTTTTTTAAATTTTGTTTTATTGATGTCTTTATTTATATCACAATCTCTACCCAAAAACAAACCTTTCCTCACAGAGTCCTTCCCTAAAACAAGCAAACAACAACAGTAAAAAACATTAATCACATTTAATACAACTGACCACATTACATTTTCATTGTTACTTCACTACTTCTCTAAAGAGGAATTGTTGGAATCCTTACTAACTGCTAACTAATTAGAGTTGATCTAATCTTACAAGAAGATTTTGGCCAGAACCTGAAACAAGGTACTAAGTAGAACTAATTAATACAAGGCTTGTGTTCACACCTTTACTCATTGGAGTTCACAAGTATGCCAGCTTTACAAAGTAAACTTTCTAACTTCAAGGGAGTTCACACCTCCCTTAAAGCTCTTTGGGCCAGAGAGCACTATGGGAGAAAACCCATAATCCCATTCTCTCAGAAGATTCGCATATAAGGAGAGAGCGCTATTCAAGAATACATTTTTCCTCTTGGCTGGCTGGTCACAGAGGAGAGTTCAGCTGGACTGGAGAGGAGCGACTCTGGTGCAGAGAGCACTTTGACGGATTTCAGCGGAATTACGCCAGAAGCCCTCTTTCCGAGGGAAGGCAGAATATATTTCACTTGGCTGGCTGGTGGCAGACAAAGAGTTTTCAGAGGATAAAGCTACGAGTGGAGAGTCCAGTGGACAACCAGATTCATCTTCATCTCACACCACTGTAGCTGGTGGCTGGGCTCCTGCACACCCCCCACTGAGACCAAGCTGGTCTGAAAGACTCACCAGAAAGCTAGCCGAGCCCCAAGTGAAGGAGACAAGAGATTCATTCCATCTCTGTGTTGGTCTGAGGCTGAAGAAAGCAGAGGCAGAGGCTGAAGGACAGAACCTTTGGATTTGGAGACATCCGGAGGGCTATAAGCTAAACCGGCTGTGTTTTGAGAAGAACAAGAACTCCAACATTTGAACTCATAACAGATAGTTTATGTCTCAGATCTGTGGAGAAGGAAGGAATTTGTGACCAAAGAAGAACTGGAGATAATTATTGATCACTAAATAGAAAAAAAATGATTATATCAAATTAAAAAGCTTTTGTACTAACAATACCAATGCAGATAAGATTAGAAGGGAAACAATAACCTGGGAAAACATTTTTACAGTCAAATTTTCTGATAAAGACCTCACTTCCAAATTGTAGAGAATTGACTGTAGCAATTTGTAAGCAATCAAGCCATTCTTCATTTGATAAATGGTCAAAGGATATGAATAAATAATATTCAGATGAATAAATGGAACCTATATCTAGCTATATGAAAAGAAGCTCCAAGTCATGATAAATCAAAGAAATGCAAATTAAGACAACTCTGAGATACCACTACACACCTCTCAGATTGAGTGAGATTACAGGAAAAGATCATGCTAAATGTTGGAGGGGATGTGGGAAACCTGGGGTATTGATAGCTTGTTGGTGGAATTGTGAATGCATCCAGCCATTCTGGAGAGTAATTTGGAACTATGCTCAAAAAGTTTTCAAACTGTGCATACACTTTGATCCACATGGGTTACTGCTGGGCTTATATCCCAAAAAGTTCTTAAAGAAGGGAAAGGGACTTGTATGTGCAAAAATGTTTGTGGCAGCCATCTTTTTAGTGGCTAGAAACTAGAAATTGAAAGGATGCCCATAAATTGGAGAATGGCTGAAGAAATTGTGGTATATGAATGTTATGGAATATTGTTTTTCTGTAAGAAATGACCAACAGGATGATTTCAGAAAGGCTTGGAGAGACTTACATGAACTGATGCTGAGTGAAATGAGCAGGACCAGGAGATCATTATATACTTCAACAACAATAGTATATGATGATCAATTTTGATTGACGTGTCTCTCTTCAACAATGAGATGAACTAAATCAGTTCCATTTGTTCAATAATGAAGAGAACCAGCTACACCCAGAGGAAAAACTCTGAGAAATGAGTGTGAACCACCACATAGCATTTCCACTCCTTCTGTTTTTGTTCCCTTGTATTTGATTTCCTTCTCAGGTTAATTTTACCATATTTCTAAGTCCAATTTTTCTTGTGCAGCAAAATAACTGTATGGATATGTATTCATATAGTGTATTTAACATATATTTTAACATATTTAACATGTGTTGCTCCACCTGCCATCTGGGGGAAGGGGTGAAGGGAAGAAGCAGAAAAATTGGAACAAAAGGTTTTGCAACTGCCAATGCTGAAAAATTACCCATGCATATATCTTATAAATAAAAAGCTATAATAAAAAAGAAAACAGAAAGAAACAAGGGGGAGGGAATAGGCTAAAATGCTATATAGAAGTATGTGTAGATTAACAGGAGGGTGATTAGGTGTATTTGTTACTGAAAATGAGATAAAGAGGGAGGAAAAGTTTAGGAGGAGGGATAAGAAAAGGGATTGTAAGGAGGAGGCTAAATAATGGAAAGTCAAGTTAGCCAATAGAAGAGTTAGCAAGGAAAAGAAATAAGAGATATATACAAATACAATAATGATCAAGAATAGTATTTGAGCGAAAAAATTTAGGGAAAATTAGGGAAAATATGTATATGTATATACATATATGTATGTATGTGTGTGTGTGCTTATCTGAAGCCATATTAGGGAAAGGGGAAAGAGAGGGAGAGGAAAAGAAGGGAAAAATAATGTAAAAAATGTACATTAGAGAATAAAAGATAATCTACAAGGAAGCAAAGAAAAGTTGGACAGTTATGAATACAATTTGTTGTATTATTAAATATGCTTTCTTGAAATGGAAGTTTCTTGTTATATATTTTGAATCCTCCCCAACTGGGCACCCAACAATATGTTTTAATATTTTTCCTTTTTTTTCTTCATTTTGCATTTAAGTTTTAAATGAATAAATTAATTTAAAAATATTTCTTGCAGCCATGTATCAAAGTTGAATGAAAAGGGGACAGCAAAAGTTGAGCAACTCTAGGAAAGCTTCAGAAAGTCCTCAGAGTCAGAGTGCTTGTCTTGCCTATATACCCTATATACCCTATTGTGCTAAATACTGGAGATAAAAAGGGCAAAAATTATTGCAATATCTCAAGAAACTCATATTATAATCAGTTATTTAATATTTGCATTTTTCAAAAAGTTTCCTTTGTGTTGCATTTTTGTTATCCATATAAATACTTTTAATTTTACATAAATCAAATTATTCTTTTTCTCTTTTACATTCTGCTTTGGTCTTGTTTTGATCATTAATTCTGTCCCTATTAATCCATAGAGTACTCCCCCATATATATAATATGAATTGTAATATAATATCATTTGATTTTGATTCTCATGACTATCTCGAAAGATAGGTGATATTTTGATCTCCATTTTACATTTTTTTTTTAAACTGAGACAAAAAAAGGTTAAGTAGCTTACTCTGCGTCACAGCTCTGAAATATCTATGGTCCAATTTGAACTCATGTCCTTGACTCTGGGCCAAAAACTCTATTTGCTGATCACTGAGGTCTGTTTGACTATATAAAAATGTCAAAAAACAATATTTATGTAAATCAAGTAAGACTGAAATGAAAAAAAAATGTCTAGAGATTTTTAGCATTTAATGAAATGAATGAAAATCTTTGACATGCTCTTGAAGAGTAAAATTCTGAAAGAGATTTGAAGTAACTAGAATTTTATGCCTTTTTTAGTAACTTTGGAAAGCATATTTCCAAATTATTTTCAAGGCTGGCTAGACAAATTCATAGCTCCCCATTATTTGTTATTTACTATATTTTACTCCTTTTGTTCACTGATGTAGGGAGAAGGAGAAAAGAAACAAAATTATTGCTTGTAAATTGAGAGATAATGATTTTTACCAAAAAATAATAATAATAATAATAAGGAAATAAGGCAGATGTGACCTGAACAAAACCTGAGATAAAACCAAAGCTAGATAAAAGAGTGAGTGATGATATCTGCTTATTAATGAATTAGATACATAACTGGGATCACATTTGTTTCTTTAAATCACATATAATTCTTTTAAATGTTCTATAGGTGATTCCCTGAAAACACATGTCTTAAAGAATGTTTTATTTTCTTCAGCATCTAGAATCGTTATTACATTTTTGTATGACTGTATTATGTCAATTGCATTTAATATTTATTAGTTATAAGTGCAATGAATGCAGATACATAAGTGATATAGACATTGTATCTTCTAGCTTGAAATGAGGCATGACTTACTGTTTCTTTTACTTTTAGTTTCTTTTTTTAAATTCTAAATAAAATGCTTATTTAAAGAACAAGATGGTTGACTTGAAAGGAAAATTGTCTAAGATCAGTTTTTTTTTTTTACATTAATTTATCCTTCTGAGAAATAGAGACATCCATAAATGTAACAGTTGTACAAAAAGTTGGAAAATCATCCTTAATTTTATAATTATAAAAGGAAAGCATTAAAATTATTCAGACAAGGTGTACACTGATTTGTGTTTGCTATTTATTATTTGTTGTTGAGTTTTTTGGTTGTTTTATGTGAGGGGTGATCTGTGTCTGTATCTGTGGCTGTGGCTGTGTGTGCTTTTTGTTAAGCAGTGAGAGGAAAATAATTTACTGAAATATAAAGATAAAAGTTGAATGACTATGCCTCTGCTAGAGAAAAAGGATAATTTAGCAGAATCAATTTGGTTTTTCTTCTTCATCATCTCCATTTTATATTGATCAAAACATACCATTGACCATTTGAGTAAAAATAAAATTCACAATATATTTGTGCAATGCATTGATAACTTTATGTACAATAAAGGAATAGAGGGAGAGAATTAATTGCTAATGTATCATTTTACCTGAGAACACACTCGTGGAGTAGAGTGGAAAGTTTTCTTTTTAACAAATATCTCCTGTTTGCTGCTGGAATATAAATTATATTTTCAGCCTCCGCTTCCAATTGTGTAAGTTTGTTTGTATCATTGATTAACTGCCCTTCAAATTGAATCTGATCTGCCTCACTGACAAACCTGGCCATGTACAATAGGCTTCCATTAGGTTACTAAGTAGTATGTGCCTTATAAACTTAAACTATACAACTGATGCATCTTTCCTCCAACCTTCAAATGAATGTACTTGTTTTCAGTCTTGACTCCTTCTAATCAACCATGGAGAGACTGTGGGTTTCCTTAGCTAGAGCTTTACTAAAAAGATGTGAGGATGGTCCACACCAATGCAATGGGGGGGAAAGGGAAGTAACAGTGGCAGGATTAAAAGAGAAAAATAGCAATGAAAAAGACAGTGAGGAAAATAAAAAGGAGAAGGGTGAAGAAAAGGAGAAAGAAAAGAAGAAGGTTAAGGAAGAAGAATGGAAAAAAGATCTTCAGCCATAGTTTCACAGAAAGCAATGGCCCCATAAATGCAACATTATATTATTTTTACTTTGTTTTTCATTCATCTTTGTGACTTCAATATTTTCACTAACCAACTTTTAGGTTATTAATATCTATTGTATAGATTTCTGAATGTTTATGCAATTACTAAAGTTGCTTTTAAAATTTAAATTATCTTAATTCAGGTGTTGAGTTTCAATAAACTTCTATTTGTGAATAAATGAAGCAAAATTGAGTTGAAATAATACTAATATTAATAAGTATTTCAACCCTTTTGAAAACATTTTTTTAATATTTAATCTGCAAGAAATACTAGGAATAACTACTTATTTAAGGAAATGTTTATTAAATTTACCTCAAACTGAATAATCATTATCTTTGTGACTTAATAGTTCTATTCCAAGAATCATGAGTTGTAAATATGAAAGTATAACAAATGCATTTTCTAAAAATCTGTGATCTAAGAACATGTAGTATAAAGATGATCTTCAGCCAAAGGTGAACTGCTTTACTTGGTGAACTATTTCTCCCATTCTTTAGATATTACAAGTTAAGAAGTCTGATTTTGATTTGTAGGATTTGACAATTAACTTAGTGAAACAAATGAAAGCATTTCATATTTTTGTTAAGAAAATCAAACTAAACATTGATGTATATATCCACTACTATTAGACACTTGATGTTTATATCATGAGACCATAGGAAAAACATTACCTTCTCTGGAACATTGATATGATGTCTGAGGATGTTGACTTAGTATCTAAAACATGTTTGAAATCCTAACTTCACAGACATTGACCCGCAAAATAATGGTGAACATCACAGGATTAAAAAGTGCAACTACAAATAGAAAGGGCAGAAATAAAGACAAAAATAAAAAATGTTTGATAGCATTTTTTGTTCTAAAGCATTTCAATTGTATTTTCTCTAAATATAGCAAAAATCATTTGAAGCAGATTGTTCGAGTATTATGTTTATTTAAGGATCATAGAATATGAAGTAGAGGAAGAAACCTCAGAGTGCAACTACAGTACAATTTTCTCATTTTGTAGATAAGAAAATTGAAATCTATTTAGGTTAAATTATTTGTTTAAGGTCAAACAGTTGGTAAATGGTGAACATGACACTCAAAGTTTGGCTTTCTGACTCCAATTCAAGTGCAATTTAGATAACGTGGAATAATTGAAAAACAATAGTAGTAGACTGATCTGGTTGTCATGCTGCTAAATCAAATTGGAAACCTCTTCGCAAAAGATAGTGTTGCAAATGGTGGTGAGCTCTGACAACCATAGATCCAATCCAAAATCAAAGATTATGTATATTTTATAAAATTATCACTGTCTTTGGTGAAGAAAAACATGAGGCCACTGATGATAATCACACACCATTACAAAGTCACTAAAGACACAATAAAACAAAAGTATTTTCCACACTGCACAATATAGACTCTTTTTGTTGTTATTTTTGTTGTTATTGTTGTGGAAAGTACTAGTTATTTTCAGAGCCTATCACTGTATATAGGTCTACCTTTTATTTATCCTATCTTAGGATAAACAAAAATCCTAAGCACACCGTGTGACTTTTTTACATTAACTTAAAAAAATTATGGTAATAATCAGAAAAAATAACCTTAGAATATATATTCCTTGAAGTACAGCAGTTATATCCTTTGAAAATAGTTTACTTCCATCTCCTTTTATTCATATAGACTATGGAGACAGTTACAGAAGCAATTAAGCAAAAATGAAAATCTTGACATATGACAGTTAATGACTTTGTACTCCTAAGAACTTGGGGATAAAAGGTAATATTTCTGAGACAAAACACATTAAAATGAGTAACAATCTTTCCCAATTGAATAAAGGAGTGAATACCCAAGGCATATCTTTCTCAAACTGAAATGACTGCAAATACTTTGGTGTTATAGAAATTGTGTCTCCTGACTAAAAATGAAACAGAGGTCATCCTTTCTTTGACCCTTCTTTTCACAGAAAATAAAGGCAAACCCCAAATGCAATATTACATTTTCATGTTGTCGTCATGACATTGTCATGTCATGCTTGTGCCTTCAACATTTTCATTATCTAACTTACATGTTATTGTATCTATTGTATAGATTTCTGACTATGTAATAACTTAAGTGTTAGTATGAGAGAGAGAGAGAGAGAGAGAGAGAGAGAGAGAGAGAGTGTGTGTGTGTGTGTGTGTGTGTGTTGTGTGTATTGTTTTAGTTTAGGTGTTATCTGTCATTTTTGAAAGTTTTTTTTAAAGAGTTTACAATGTCTTCCATAGGAACATATATCATTCCCCTTTAAACCTCCTATTTCTTGATTTAGGGATAGCTATATTTATCACAAAGCTCAGTGCCTTTTAACTAGAACTATATGAAATCTGAATGAAATGATAAAGAATTGAGTATTGGGAGGTCTCAGGGACAGATCATATTGGTATTTGAATTGAGTAAAACAATTTTCCCTTATTAACTCTTATTGAAGAGAAAGTGAGATAAAAAGAATACTTCATTACATTCAACCTATGAAATAGAATTATTTTTCTAACAACTTCATGCCACATTTGGATTCTGCTCTATTTAGAATAAGACATGAAAGTTAAGATTGTATTTCTGAAATGCTATGTTTTATTGACTGAAAAGCTATTATTTTCCTCCATCTTAGTACATTTTATTAATTTGAAATTCCAAGAAGAGGAAAAGCTCATAGATTCTTCTTTGTCCCATGTACATTTGTTTCTGATAGATGATGGAAAAGAGAATCTAAACGTTATTTTATTTGATATATAATATCTTATAATTGTCATTACCCTTCAGCAATAGGAAGACAGGGGAAGTGAGGTGGTTAAGGGAGTTATTTCATAAAATTTTTTCATTATAAATTAATTCATATGAGCTACATGGTTTTCTTCAAATTGGATCATAAAAAAAAAAGTCCAGCATAATGAATGAAATCAACAGTTTCAGCACCTCACATCAGTTTTTAACTATGCAAACTCTTCTTTGTAGAAATAAAACTATTTCTCACTATGTGACTTTTATGTGTAAAGACAATCAAGGATAAATGCCAAAGTAGTTAACACCCAATGACTTTTCTGATAACTAATAGTTGGAAAAGTCATTGTCTACTGAATAAATCTCATTGAAATACTTTTATCTCTGTTTGTATTCTGAATGTTCAAAATGAATTAATTCCCTGCCTAAAGACCTGTGATCCCCTTAACATGGATACGTTGCAAGTATGTAATTCACACAAGTTTCTATTTCTTCATATCTGAAATTGAAACCTATGCTAGACTTCGCCTTCCAATCTTTTTTCCTTACTTACTCCCTCCTCCTTTTCTTCTTTTACTCCTTCCCTCTTTCTTTTGCCCCCTTCCTTCCTCACTTCCTTTCTTCTTTGAATTCCTTCCTTCCTATGACTTGAAATAAGAAAAGTTAATGAGCTTAGGAGAGTCACTTTTCCTTTCTTGTTCTGTTATACCATTATTCTAAAAAATAGAAGTTCCTTTGTGATAAAGCTAAATTTGATTTGAGTTGACTATTTTAAAAAATCACATCCATCTAATGTTATGGGCCAGTACTCTGAACTTGAAATTAAGGGTTCTTACAAGGTGCTAACTCAGTGGAATTGAGGAGACAATAGTTAAATCTAGTTTAGCATAGATATAATTCTACAACAAATAATGGTTTCCTAGTGATATAATGATTGGTCTGTGTGAAAATCAACCAGAGTCAGGAATTCAGGTTAAGGGGAAAATCTTCAATCTTTATTGTTTTGAGATGAAGGGGGATTGCAATAGCAATATGGGCAGCTGTGACAGGAAGCCAGTCAGCAGAGGTGAAGGAGGATTGCAGGTGAAAGGGGGATTGGAGGTGAAGGGGGATGGAGACAGTAATGCGAGCAGCTGTGTCAAGAAACCAGCTAGTGATCTCTCTTTCTGCTTCCCTTTCCACTCCCCTGCCTCCACCCACCAAAATCATCATTTCCTATACAACATATCAGGGCTTGCACAAAGAGTGGGCGGGGGTCATTCTTCCTCCAAGCATATATATTAATAGAGTATGGTCCAATTACTATTTAGCCTCACATACTTGGGACCTTAGTGCATCAAGTCAAGCCTCAGCCCATTACAGGTTTGTACTCAGTGTGGAGCATATAAGCTAGAAGCTCTCAGGGCCAGAGAAGACAAGTGCACTAGAAACTCTCGGAGGTTAAGACAGATTCATTCTATTGTCCGCATTTGTGGTGTCTGGAGGCTGAAACACAAACCTTTGGATTTGGAGAGATTCAGAGGGCAGAGAAGGAGGCAGGAGCTCAAGCTCTCTGAACCAAGGGGAGAGATAGGCCTCTAAGAAAGCTAACTGGGCCCCAGAAAAGGAGACAAGACTTTGAAAGAAACAATAAAGGATTTGGACTTTAACATCTGGCTGTACTTGTGGTGATTACTGAACTGAAACAAAGACTGCCTCCAGAAACCCCCAAAAAACCTCAACAGAGAACATTATATTTTAGAGAGAATATTACAATCTAGCATTTGGACTTTGTTAGAGGAAAACTATATTTACTCAAATTGTTTATTTAAAGTGTTACTCAATTATTACAAAATTTCCAACTAATTTTTATTTTCCTGTTTTTTTTTTTTTTTTCTCCTTTATCTGCTCAAAGACTGTCAAAAAAAAAAAAAAAAAAGATATCCACAAGATGTTTTCTCCTTTACTTTTTTTCTTTAATAATTTGTCTCATAAACAACAAAAAACCCACAATATTTTTTATGTATTCACATACTTTAAGGCAAATTAAATATTTGCATTAAGTTATGTAGCATTGTAAAGGGAGAACTTTCCATAGATTTTAGGAAGTACTTAATTTAAATCCAACTTCTGACACTGATCATGATTTTGGAAAGGTTGCTTACTCTCTGTATTCTTCACCCAATTCTCTGGAATTTATTTACTGAGTCATTGTCCCTTTGTGATTTTTGTGTGCAGAAGGAATTTCTCCAGGAAATCACAGATCGTTGATGTACTAATATAAAAACTGTCATTGTTATGTTTATATTTCCATAGGCAAAGGAAAGTAGAAAGTTGGAACATGCACACAGGATTGAATAATCCTACAGGTAAAATTGTAAAGATTATCAATCCTTTCCAATGCTCTACTTTATACATGAAGAAACTAAGGAATGTCACCCCAATTATTAGCCATTTGAATCTAATATCCAGTTTCCCTTAAAGATATTAAAGATATTGACCTTAAAGACATATTGGTAAGTGTATACTTCTCATACACTTTCCAGCACACTATTCTGGTTTCTGGAGAGAATGGGTTCATACCTAAGGCAGTTTCTATATGATATTGGCCCCTATACTTTCACATTTAAATTTGGTATCAATATGTAATGAGATTTCATTGGGTTTGCTGCATGTCAGTACTTAGGCCATTTTTGCTAAGTGGCCTGCAAAATCTGGCATAGGACAATCACAACTATAAACCTTTGCCCTGAGTCTTGTTAACCTGTGAATAATGAAAGAGAGAAAGAGCCTAACTCCCTTACCCCTTGGATTCCTGACTACCACTCTATGAAAACAAAACCAAACCACAAAATAATTATCTGCTCTAAAATCCACAAACTGGGGAGAAATAATTATGCTTCCCATCTCTTGGAATCACCATATGGATGTCCAATAAACTCACCTGAACAGCTCCTACACTGCCAGTCCTCAAGTCTTGATTTCTTTTTCCTAATCTTTGAAAATTTACTAGGCCTTAACCTCTGGTTTAATGTGCTTTAAGTAAAAGGAAAGAACAAATACCAAGGCAATCTTATACTTATATTCATATTCATATTATGAACTTATATTCATATTCATGGGCCAAATTATCATCTTCTGAAGGGGAGATAATAAGATCTCTCCCATTATATCACTGTCTCTCTTCTTTCCTTAAACTATCATTAGTGGAAGAGTGTCAATATAATAGAAGTTGCAGAAACTCTGATAGATGAATACATTTTAAGTTTGCCTCCAACTAATCCTTCCACCATGTGGTTAGCAGAGTAGAACAAATTACATTATGTCTATGGGGGCTCCAAAGTCTTTAAAGCCATAACCTTTTTATATATCATCAGGACTTTTCAAGAAACAAATTTCTACAATTCATGGATTAACATTGGCAAAATCCTGCACATAGTCATAGGGGCAACAACTAGGTTCAGTAGATAGTGTTTGTCCTGAGGTCAGGAAGACCTAAATTCAAACCCCAAATCAGGCACTTACTAGTTGTGTAACCCTGGATAAGTCTCTGGACCCTGTTCCTTTCTTTCCTCATTTGGAAAATGAGTTAGAAATGGAAATGACACACTATTCTGGTATTTTTAAGAAAACCTTAAAATGGGGTCACAAAGAGTTAGACATGACTGAACAATAACAATAGTTAACATTTATATAATGTGTTTAAGATTTAGCAAGCCTTTTTACATATTTTATCTTATTTGATCATTATCATTACTATTTGAAGGAGATAGTACAACTTTTTTTCCATTTTATAAATGAGGAAACATGCTCAGAGAGGCCCACATTACTTATCTTAATTCAACTAGCAACTGTAAGAATAAGAACTCAAATTTCTCTCACTCTAAGCACAGTGTTCTTTTTGCTATCCTTTAGTCCTCTTACCATAATCAAATTACCTGGATAATATTGCATATTATGTATTAGTTTATTGACATCCATAGAGTTTATAATGTTGCTTGTAAAGAAGGACATCTTCTAATAAAGTCTTCTGATATAATGAAGTAATCTTATCCTTTGGATTAAAATAGGAGAATGCATATCACTTAAAGCTTTGTTTTTTACTATGCTATATGACACTAAACAGATACTTTTTTCCAAGAAGTCACATAACAAAGCCAATTTATGTTGATATATTTTGATAAACAAAGCAATTTAATGTTGCCATAATAAAGTGGTATTTCACATTTGTTTAATGAGTACTTTGTATTCAGGGGTATAACCACTGGTGAAATTTCCCCTGTCTGGTTTTAGCTTGATATTTCCTATTTCTTAAAATGATTTTTGAAAAATCTGCTCAGCCAACAAAGCAGTACAACATGAAGAGAATCTAAAGATGGAAGAAGCAAGGAATTTAGTGCTATTTTCTTCTTTTGAGATTAATTCTAATATTCGAATGTTTCAATGTGGAAGAGCATTTTGACTTATTCTTCTTGGATCCAGAATGTAGAACCAAGAGAAATGAGCAGAAGTTACAGAGGTAAATTTATCTGGGTATAAAGAAAAAAAAATACTAAAATTTACAGCTGTCTAAAGGGAGAATGGTCTATCTTATCATTAATGAATTCTCCCACACGGGAATCTTTTAAGGAATACTAAATGATCGATTTGTCATGTGTTATAGGGATGATTTCCTATTCAGGTACACATTAAGTGAAATGGACTCAGAGGTCCCTTGAAACTATGAGATTCAATAATTATGTCTGAGAAAGTATGATATAGGAGTTTATAACACAACTAGAATATTAAAAATATATTTAAGTAAAATGTAGGCTGTTACAGAATTGACCTCAAACCAGACTGCAAAATTTTTAATTGAAAATATTTTATATTATTATAAAAACTGAATATTGCATAATCTTCCCTTTCAAATAATAAACAAGATACCATGTCCATATTTTACTTGTTTATTAATTTTGTGTTTTTAAATAATATAGAGATTCTCATTTTGGAAGTAGATAAGCATTCTATAAAGATTTATTATTCTCTAAAACTATTCAAGAAGGAAAAGGCCCATTGTTTTGAAAAGTATCAGTATTCCTTTGTAGAGAAATGGCTTGATCAGAAAGCAGATGTCTGTTTCAAATTCTATTTTGGTCACTTTGGTGAAATTACTTAATCTTTCTATCTGACAATTTTACCTTTTGTCCAATGAAGAGTTTTAATTATCAGAAATGTCAAACTCAAACCAAACCAGAAGAAATTATGTTTTTTTTTTAAACTTAAGTTATTTATTAATTTCTTTTTAAATTTTTATTTATTTATTTTTAAAGCACATTGCTCCATGAATAATATTGGAAGAGAAAAATCAGAACAAAAGGGATAAACCATGGGAGACATTTTAAAATAAAAACAAAAACAAAAAACAGAAAAAAGTAAGTGAACATTGCATGTGTTAATTTACATTCAGTCTCCTTAGTTCTTTTTTTGGATGGAAATTCTATGGGTTGCATTGGATCATTGAACCATTGAGAAGAAACAAGTCTTGATGGTTGATTATCACACATTTTTGCTATTACTATGATCAATGTATTCCTGTTTCTGCTTATTTCATTTAGCATCAGTTCATGTAAAACGTTCCAGGCCTTTCTAAAATCAACTTGTTAATTTTTCTAGAAAAATAATATTCTATTATTTTTAATATATCACTTCTCATTCAACCATTTCTCAATTGATGTACATCTCCTCATTTTCCGATTCTTTTTTACCACAAAAGGAGCTACTACAAATATTTTTTGCCCATGTAGGCCCTTTTTCCTCCCTTATGATTTTGTCAGGATACAAAACCTGTAGTGGCACTGCTGGGTCAAATAGTATGCATAGTTTTATAGTCCTTTGAGCAAAGTTCCAAAGTGCTCTCCAGAATGGTTAGATCATTTCACAACTCGGCCAACAATGCTTTAGTGTCCCAGTTTTCCCATATCAACTATATCATCTTTTCCTGTCATCTTAGCCACTCTGAGAGGTTTGAGGTGGTACCTCAAAGTTGTTTTAATTTGCATTTCTCTAATCAATAGGTATTTAGAGCATTTTTTCATATAGTTATGAATTACTTTAATTTCATCATCTAAAAATTGTTATTTCATGTCCTTTGACCATTTATCAATTAGAGAATAATTTTTATTCTTAAAAATTTGACACAGTTCTTCATATATTTTGGAAATGAGACCTTTATCAGAAACACTGTAAAGATTTTTTCCAGTTTTGTACTGCACTTTTAATCTTGTTTCTGTTGGTTTTATTTATGTAATTTTTTTTAATTTAATGTATTCAATCTCCATTTTGCCTTTCATAATGTTCTCTTGTTCTTCTTTAATCATATATTTCTCCCTTCTGAAAAGATCCTAGAGATAAATTATTCCTGCTTTTTCTAATTCATTTATGGTGTCATCATTCTTTATGTCCAAATCATTTACCCATTTTGAACTTATTTTGGTACAGGGTGTGAGATGTAGTTCTATGCCAAGTTTCTTACATTATTTTCCCAGATTGCCAAGCAATTTTTGTCAAATATTGTGTTCTCATTCCAGAAGTTTGGGAGTTTATCAAATACTAAATTTCTATAGACTTTGATTATTGTGTCATGTGTATCTAATTTATTCCACTGATCCACTACTCTATTTCTTTTCTTATTTTTTTAAAATAACTTTTTATTGATAGAAACCATGCCAGGGTAATTTTTTACAGCATTATCCCTTGCATTCACTTCTGTTCCGATTTTTGCCTTCTCTCCCTCCACCCCCTCACCCAGATGGCAAGCAGTCCTTTACATGTCGAATAGGTTACAGTATATCCTAGATACAATATATGTGTGTAGAACTGAACAGTTTTCTTGTTGCACAGGGAGAATTGGATTCAGAAGGTATAAATAACCCAGGAAGAAAAACAAAAATGCAAGCAGTTTATATTCATTTCCCAGTGTTCTTTTTTTGGGCGTAGCTGCTTCTGTCCATCTTTGATCAATTGAAACTGAGTTAGCTCTCTTTATCGAAGAGATCCACTTCCATCAGAATACATCCTCAAGCAGTATCATTGTTGAGGTATATAATGATCTCCTGGTTCTGCTTATTTCACTTAGCATCAGTTCATGTAAGTCTCGCCAGTCCTCTCTATTCATCCCGCTGGTCATTCCTTACAGAACAATAATATTCCATAACATTCATATACCACAATTTACTCAACCATTCTCCAATTGATGGGCATCCATTCATTTTCCAGCTTCTAGCCACTACAAACAGGGCTGCCACAAACATTTTGGCACATACAGGTCCTATCCCTTCTTTAGTATCTCTTTGGGGTATAAGCCCAGTAGAAACACTGCTGGATCAAAGGGTATGCACAGTTTGATAACTTTTTGAGCATAGTTCCAAATTGCTCTTCAGAATGGCTGGATGTGTTCACAACTCCACCAACAATGCATCAGTGTCCCTGTTTTTCCACATCCCCTCCAACATTCCACATTATCTTTCCCTGTCACTCTAGACAATCTGACAGTTGTGTAGTGGTATCTCAGAGTTGTCTTAATTTGCATTTCTCTGATTAATAATGATTTGGATCATATTTTCATATATCTATAAATAGTTTCAATTTCTTCGTCTGAGAATTGTCTGTTCATATCCTTTGACCATTTATCAATTGGAGAATGGTTTGATTTCTTATAAATTAGAGTAAATTCTCTATATATTTTGAAAATGAGGCCTTTATCAGAATCTTTGATTGTAAAAAATGTTTTCCCCGTTTAATCTTTCCCTTCTAATCTTGTTTCCCTTCTAATCTTGTCTGCATTTATTTTGTTTGTACAAAAACTTTTCAATTTGATATAATCAAAATTTTCTATTTTGTGGTCAATAGTGATCTCTAGTTCTTCTTTGGTCATAAATTCCTCCCTCTTCCACAGGTCTGAGAGGTAAACTATACTATGCTCTTCCAATTTATTTATAATCTCATTCTTTATGCCGAGGTGTTTTGAGAAATTTAAGAATGTTCAATTCGCTCCTATAAATAACGCTCTGAGACTCAAAGCATAAAAGTGAAAGTTAAAAAAAACAATTTATTTAAACAGGCAAAGGCATGGATAGCTTTGATTTACACACATACATGCAATATAACATTATACAAATGATTAGAGATATAAAGATTATAACTATAAGAGATAGAGAAAGATCATACTTCACCAATTCAAAGGAACCTTTTAATCTCAGATGGCTGGGAGCCCCATTTCAGCCTGATCAACCTGAATTTGGACAAGATTCCCATGTGAAGTGTCCTTCCATCGGTGAAGCTCAGCTGTGGCTTGGAGCACAAGCTTTTCATATGTTTTTTAGACAAAAAAGGCCCTCAGCCAAAATTAGTTAACTAAGGCGTTTTAGCACATATCCACAACATATGCAGCTAGCGTAACTAAAGTTAATATTTTATCCCTAACCCTATCCCGATTGACGAATTCCAGACCCTGGGCTTGACATGTCATTTATTAAATGTCTATGTTCAAGGGAGGAGCCACCTACCTTTGAGCATAAACAATTCCAGGAGTGGCAAGTTCCTGATATTAGTGCCAAGAACATATAGGGTCCAAGGAACAGTGAAGTTAGGGACTCAGGCCTATTAGATTTGAATGATATTACTATTTTTAATAAGAAAGCTTAATTTCTTATTCACGAGGTCATGAACCCATTTTGACCTTATCTTGGTGTACAGTGTTAAGTGTGGGTCAATGCCTAGTTTCTGCCATACTGATTTCCAATTTTCCCAGCAATTTTTGTCAAATAAGGCATTCTTATCCAGAAACTGGGTCTTTGGGTTTGTCAAATACTATATTATTAAAGTTATTGGCTGTTTTGTCCTTTGAACCTAACCTATTCCATTGATCAATTAGTCTATTTCTTAGCCAATACCAGATGGTTTTAGTAACTGCTGATTTATAATATAATTTTAGATCTGGTACAGCTAGGTCACCTTCATTTGATTTTTTTTTCATTAATTCCCTTGAAATTCTAGACCTTTTGTTTTTCCATGTGAACTTTGTTGTTATTTTTCTAGGTTATCAAAGTAGTTTTTTGGGAGTTTGATTGATATAGAACTAAATAAATAGATTAGTTTAGGTAGTATTATCATCTTTATTATATTTGCTTGCCCAATCCAAGATCATTTACTATTTTTCCAGTTGGTTAGATCAGACTTAATTTGTGTCAAAAGTGTTTTGTAGTTTTGGTCATAAAGTTTCTGATTTTCCCTTGGCAGATAGATTCCTAAAAATGTTATACAATCAGTAGTTACTTTAAATGGAATTTGTTTTTGTAACTCTAACTGTTGGGTTTTGTTAGTGATATATAAGAATGCTGGTGACTTATGTGGGTTTATTTTGTATCCTGCAACTTTGCTAAAGGGGTGGATTGTTTCTAATAACTTTTTAGTAGAGTCTCTGGGGTTCTCTACGTATACCATCATATCATCAGCAAAGAGTGATAATTTGGTTTCCTCATTGCCTATTCTTATTCCTTTAATCTCTTTCTCAACTCTTATTGCCAAAGCTAGCATTTCTAATACAATATTAAATAGTAACGGTGATAGTGGGCAACCTTATTTTAGTCCTGATCTTATTGGGAATGGTTGCAGTTTGTCCTTGTTACATATGATGCTTACTGCTGGTTTTAAATAGATGCTAATAATTATTTTAAGGAAAAGTCCATTTATTCCTATACTCTCAAGAGTTTTTAATAGGAATGGATGTTGGATTTTATCAAATGCTTTTTCTGCATCTATTGAGATGATCATATGGTTTTTGTTAATTTGATTATTAATACAGCCAATTATACTGATAGTTTTCCTAATATTGAACCAGTCCTGCATTCCTGGTATAAATCCTACTTGATCGTGGTGTAGTATCCTGGGGATGATTTTCTGTACTCTTTTTGCTAATATCTTATTTAAGATTTTAGCATCAATATTCATTAAGGAGATTGGTCTATAATTTTCTTTCTCTGTTTTCAACCTACCTGGTTTAGGTATCAGTATTATGTCTGTGTCATAAAAGGAATTTGGTAGGACTCCTTCATTCCCTATTTTTTCAAGTAGTTTAGAAAGTATTGGGGCTAATTGTTCTTTGAATGTTTGTTAGAATTCACATGTAAATCCATCTGGTCCCAGGGATTTTTTTTTAGGGAATTGATTAATAGCTTGTTCTATTTCTTTTTCTGAAATGGGACTATTTAAGCAATTTACTTCCTCCTCTGATAATCTGGGAAGCCTATATTTTTGGAGGTAGTCATCCATTTTGCTTAGGTTATCAAATGTATTGGCATAAAGTTGGGCAAAGTAACCCCTTATTATTTCTTTAATTTCCTCTTCATCAGTGGAAAGTTCTCCTTTTTCATTTTTAAGACTGCTAATTTAATGGTCAAAGGATATGAACAGACAATTTTCAGATGAAGAAATTGAAACTATTACCACTCACATGAAAGAGTGTTCCAAATCACTATTGATCAGAGAAATGCAAATAAAGACAACTCTGAGATATCACTACACACCTGTCAGATTGGCTAAGATGACAGGAAAAAATAATGATGAATGTTGGAGGGGATGCGGGAAAACGGGGACACTGATGCATTGTTGGTGGAGTTGTGAACGAATCCAGCCATTCTGGAGAGCAATCTGGAATTATGCCCAAAAAGTTATCAAACTGTGCATACCCTTTGATCCAGCAGTGTTTCTATTGGGCTTATACCCCAAAGAGATACTAAAAAATGGAAAGGGACCTGTATGTGCCAAAATGTTTGTAGCAGCCCTGTTTGTAGTGGCTAGAAACTGGAAAATGAATGGATGCCCATCAATTGGAGAATGGCTGGGTAAATTGTGGTATATGAATGTTATGGAATATTATTGCTCTTTAAGGAATGACCAGCAGGATGAATACAGAGAGGCTTGGAGAGACCTACATGGACTGATGCTAAGTGAGATGAGCAGAACCAGGAGATCATTATACACTTCGACAACGATATTGTATGAGGATGTATTCTGATGGAAGTGGATTTCTCTGACAAAGAGACTTAACTGAGTTTCATTGGATAAATGATGAACAGAAACAGCTACACCCCAAAGAAGGAATACTGGGAAATGAATGTGAACTATTTGATTTTTGATTTTCTTCCCTAGTTATTTTTACCTTCTGAATCCAATTCTCCCTGTGCAGCGGGAGAACTGTTCGATTCTGCAAATATGTATTGTATCTAGGATGTACTGCAACATATTTAACATATATAGGACAGCTTGCCATCTTGGGGGGGGGAGGAGGGAGAGAGGGGAAAAAACGAACATAAGTGATTGCAAGGGATAATGTTGTGTAAAAATTATCCTGGCATGGATTCTGTCAATACAAAGTTATTACTAAATAAAATTAAATTAAAAAAAAAAGACTGCTAATTTGATTTCCCTCTCTCCTTTTTCTAATCAGATTTACCAAAGGTTTATCAATTTTATTGTTTTTTTTTTCATAAAACCAACTCTTAGTTTTATTTATTAGTTCAATAGTTTTTTTTTTTTACTTTCTATATTATTAATTTCTCCTTTTAATTTTAGAATTTCAAGTTTAGTAATTGATTGGAGGTTTTAATTTGGTCTTTTTCTAACTTTTTAAGTTCCAGGCCCAATTCATTGATCTTCTCTTTTTTATTTTATTCAAGTAAGCCTCTAAGGATATAAAATTTCCCCTTATTACTGCTTTGGCTGCATCCTATAAATTTTGATATGATGTCTCATTATTGTCATTATCTTGAATGAAATTATTAATTATGTCTATAATTTGCTGTTTCACCCAATCATTCTTTAAGATGAGATTATTTAGTTTCCAATTACTTTTTGGTCTATTTACACCTAACTTTTTGTTGAATGTAGTTTTTATTGCACTGTGATCTGAAAAGAAAGCATTTACTATTTCTGCCTTACTGCATTTAATTTTGAGGTCTTTATATGTCTTAATATATGGTCAATTTTTATGTAGGTTCCATGAACTGCTGAGAAGAAAGTATACTCCTTCCTGTCACCATTCAGTTTTCTCCAGAGATCTATCATACCTAATTTCTCTAATATTCTATTTACTTCTTTAATTTCTTTCTTATTTTTTTTGTGATTTAATTTATCTAAATCTGAGAGTGTAAGATCGAGATCTCCCACTATTATAGTTTTGCTGTCTATTTCTTCTCGCAACTCTCAACTTCTCTTTAAGGAAGTTAGATTCTATACTACTTGGTGCATATATGTTTAATACTGATATTGCTTCATTGTCTATAGTACCCTTCAGCAAGATATAGTTTCCTTCCTTATCTCTTTTAATTAGATCAATCTTTGCTTTTGCTTGATCTTAGATAAGGATGGCTACCCCTGCTTTTTTGACTTCATCTGAAGCATAATAGATTCTGCTCCATCTTTTTACCTTTACTCGATATGTATCTTCCTGTTTTAAATGTGTTTCCTGTAAACAACAGATTGTAGGGTTCTGACTTTTGATCCAGTCTGCTATCTGCCTTCTCTTTATGGGAGAGTTTATCCCATTCACATTTACAGTTAAAATAACCAATTTTGTATTTCCTGCCATTCTAATATCCCCAGATTATACTTTTCTTTTTCTTGCCCTCCTTCCCTTCTTCCCTAGTATTAAACTTATTGGTCCCACTAATGTCATGCAGCTCTCCCTCTTTAGTATCCCTCCCTCCTCCTTTTGAATCCCTTCCCCTTTCTTGTACCCTTCCCTTATTACTCTTTTTCTTTCTTTCTTTTCCTCTCCCACTTTTTACTGAAGTGAGAGAAGAATCTCTGTAAAACAAATATGTTAATTGTTTCCTCTTTGAGCCAACTCTGATGAGAGCACTACTCTATTTCTTAGCCAGTACCAAATGGGTTTGATGACTACTGCTTTATAATATGCTACTAGGTTTAGTATTTTATATCATCATCCTTTTTTATTATTAATTCCCTTGATATTCTTGACTTTTTGTTCATCCAGAGTATTTTTTTCCTAGTTCTATGCAATATTTTTTGGCAATTTGTTTGGTATGACATTGAACAAGTAGATCAATTTAGGCAGAATTGACATTTTTATTATATTAGGCTTAGGTTATCCATGAGCAAATGATATTTTCCCAATTGTTTAGATCTGACTCTTATTTGTGTGAGAAGAGTTTTCTAATTATGTCTTGGCTTTGTTTTAGCTGGTAAATCCTTAAGTATTTTATTTTGTCTACAATAATTTTAAATGGAATTTCTCTTTCTTTCTCTTCCTGATAGGCTTTTTCAGTCATATATAGAAATAGTGATGATTGGTGTGGGTTTATTTTCTATCCTGCAACTTTGCTAAAGCTGTTAATTCATTCCAGTGTTGTTGTTGTTGTTGTTGTTATTGTTGTTTTTGATGACTTTCTAGGATTCTCTGAGTATATCATCTACAAATAGTGATAGTTTTATTTCCTCATTGTTTATTCTAAGTTATCTTTATTTTCTTATTGCTAAAACAAATATTTCTAGTACAATGTTGACTAATACTGGTGATAATGGTAATAATACATTGTTGTATCACCCAGGATCTTATTGAGAATGTGTCCAGTTTCTCTCCTTTACAAAAATAATACTTGATGTTGATTTAAGATAGATACTGCTACCTTTCTTCCTAGGTTGTCTAATGTTTTTTAATAGGAATGGATGCTGTATTTTGTCAAAAGTTTTTTTTCTGGATCTATTGAGATTATCATATGGTTTTTGTTGGGGGTTTTTATTTATATGGTCAATTTTGTTAATAGTTTTCCTTATATAGAACCAGCCCTGTATTCCTGGTATAACGCCCACTTGGTTACTTATTATCCTGCTGACATGTTGCCACAATCTGTTTACTAATATTTTATTTAATTTTTGGATCAATATTAATTAGGAAGATTATTCTGTAATTTTCTTCCTTTCTTTGGTTCTTCCTGATTATGTATTAGTGCCATATTTTTGTCAGAGAAGGAATTTGGCAGTACTCCTTCTTGCAGTATTTTTTCCTTGATATTGTAGTTCTGGAGTTTCACAACACTGTTACTTGGGATTTTCCTGGCAGGATTTCTTTCCTCTAGATGGCTGGAACTCTGGAGAAGTATACTTGTAACCTCAGTGGAATTGATGAGATAATGGTTCTCTAGTTCACAAGCATATTTAGTACTTAGTATGGTGATGTAATGGTTCTCTAAGTTCACACATATCAGTATGCTGTATTGATGTAATTACAATATTGTATATAAGGGCTAAAAAGGACTAGAAAATAGACATTCTATCTTTGCCCAGCCTTGTGGTGGCCCTCATGCCTCCTGCATTAAGATCAAGACTGAGCCAGAATAAAGAATTTAGATTCTATTCTTGACCATTCTCATGATGTCTATCCTACTGAGACCAAGGCCCAACTGAAGAATTTACAGAAAGCTAGCCCAAACACTACAATACAGAGTAGTAAAGAGTATGAAGTTTGGAAAGCTAAATAATTGTATTAATCTCCACTTTTATTTTCAGAATTTCAAATTTGGTATTAAATTGGGAGTTTAAATTTTTTGTTTTTCTAGCTTTTTTTTAGTTCTATTTCCAATTCACCGATCTTCTCTTTCTCTATTTTATTCAAATAAGCATCTGGAGACATAAAAATTCCTCTAAGAATTCCTTTGGCTACAGCCCATAAATTTTGGCATGTTGTCTCATTACTGTATACTCTTGGATCAAATTATTGATTGTGTCTGTGATTTGTTGCTTATCTACTCATTCTTTATAATTAGGTTATTAGATTCCAATTTTGGGGGGGTATTTTTCCCTGCCCTTTTATTACATGTGATTTTTAGTGCATCATGATCTAAAAAATTATGCAGTTACTACTTCCATCTTTCCACTTTTGATTTTGAGATTTTTTATTCCTTGATATATGACCAGTTTTTGTGTAGGTTCAATGTACCACCAAGAAAAAAAGAACAGAAATCATCCTGGGTCCCTGTGCTTCCCTGCACATGGCTACTCATCCTGTGCCCAATTGAAACAGATCTTTTCTGAAGTTCTTTCAAAATAGTTTCTTCTTGAAATTTTTTACATTCCAAATATTTGTGGGTTATGTCATTCCAAAACCAATTTAGAGGCTTGCTGTGGTATTGACCTGAAAGTATCCAAGAAGAGCTCAAACAGAAACCTGTCTAATCTCTGCCATCGTGGCTTGTCCCCATACATTGTTTTTTTGTTTGTTTGTTTTTTAATCTAGGGTCTCCAGGTGATCCTTGGATGCATTTGAAAAGTTTCATTAACTAGATGGGGGTGGGGAGGAATAGCATTTTTCTTTTTACTAACTTCTAATTTAATATTTTCTTTAATTCTTAATATACAAAACACTAATTATTCAGAAAGTGGACCTATTTCATCAAGCCACCAAAATGTTCCATGACAGAAAAAAGATTTCTGGATATCAATAATCTTGAGGTCATTGGACAAATTTAACATTGCTGGAATAACTTTTGAGAAACATTATATGATATTTAATGTGTGTGTGTATTGTGTGTGTGTGTGTGTGTGTGTGTGTGTGTGTGTGTGTGGTGAGACTGAAAGAGTGACAGAGACCAAAATAGAGAGTCATAAAGACAGAGACAAAGGCAGACAGAGGATCAGAAAAAGAAATTGATTTCCCTTGTTAGAAAAGTGTCTTTAGGCTTTCATTTTGTTCTACTAAATAACCTACTTCTTTTAAAATAATAATAATAATAAACAAATGAGCATAGTATTTTGATTATAGTTTTTTTTTTCTTTTGGGGAAACAGAGAGAAAGAGCATTCAAAATTGAGATATAATTGGTATATGGAATATCCCTTTGCTATTTCAGATTAGCAACATCTCTCTAATTTATAATCTTAGAGAATTTTGTGGGTCACTCTTACCCTTGCTCATAAATCCAGTGTGTTTTGAAATATGAAGGAAAATTTCAATTTGTATGACATTTTTTTTTCCACAAGAAGTCATGACTATTTGCTTTCGATGGTAAGCTGACTATCTGTGTGCTGGCATTTAATAGAATGTTACACATTTATACAACAAATATAAATAAATGAGGCAAATCACAGACCAGGCCAACTTGTTCTTCATTCCTTGAGCAAATAATGATTTTCCAAACAAGCAAAGGGTAAATATTGAAGTAAGAATAACATGACATCAAAAATGAAGTGCCATAAATATAGGAACAGATATAGTAAGCTATGGAATATTTGTTTATGTATGTATGTATGTGTGTGTACATTTATTTATTTATTTTATTTTGCTTATTTTTAGACCATTGAAGATATTCCTTCACAGAAAAATGTTGGCTGTCTATTTTGGCAGAGGCTTTCAGTATAAGAAACTTCCTAGGCCTGTGTGAAATATATTCCTGATAGAATATAAAACTAATATATGTCAGGAGCTCTAAGGAAGTACAAAATTATTGTTTTCATTTCTTTGAGAACCTGAGGCTATATCATCTTATTTCATAAACTCATAAAAATTTATAAGTTTTATTTAGAATCATTCATTTGCCCACCTTGCTATGACAGGAAACTTAGCATACACCAAGAAAAAATCTAGGGAATTGGTTGGTTTTGATCTGAAACTTCTCATCTCAAGCTTCAAGAATCCAAATTTTTATATCTTAGAGTAGTCATGATTCATTTCCTATAAAGTCCAGGCCAGCTTTCTGGAGACCTCAGGAACAGTGGGAGTCAGGATAAGTAAAAGTCCTTGGTCTTCAGGGGGAGAAGTGAAGGTGATAGACAAACTGCTACAAACTTGCCACCAACCTCCCTTCTCCTCCTCCAGCTGCAAAGTGAAATTCTTTCACCTCTCTCACCCCACCCCTTAATGCTTACCTACAATAATCTATATCTACCAAATATGGAGCCAGCACTGAACATTGAGAAGGGCCATTTTTTCCAAATATATGCTAATAGAATCATTATCCAAAAGGTAATTAGCCTTAAGCGCTTGGTTGTCTGATTCAATCACACCTTTTAAAAGTTTCATCCCTTTACATTTCCCAATATACTTAACTAAGGCTTCTTTTTCTGCTTTTCATGCAGTCTCCCCTAATCATAGTAACTTAAATTTATTAGATAGCACAAGGGATAGGTATCAGGTGTAGAGTCAGGAAGAATTGAATTCAAATCTAGTCTCAGGCACTTACTATCTTTGTGACTCAGAACACATCACCCAATCTCTTTCTGACTCACTTTGCTCAATGTATAATGGAGATAATAATGTTTTCTCCTCCCAGTATTTTTGTCAGGATCAAATGAGATGATATATGGAAATCTCTTAGCACAATGCCTAGCGCATACTAAGAAATATATAAATAATAGCTGTTATCATATATGGCATTTAATGTTAACAAAGAATTTTATGGATATTATTTCATTTTATCCACACAATAACACTGAGCTCAGTGTATTCCATTTTCTCATTTTTCAAATGAAGAAACATGGGCTTAGATAGAATAGGCAATAAAATGATGTGATCATAATCAAACAGATGTTATCTGAAGAAGGATTTGATCCCACATCTTCCTCAGTCAAATATTTCTTCATTCCATAGGACTTTCTGCTCTTTAACCCAGCTGAGCTGTATTCAATTCTTGGAATGTCATCACATTCCCTAGCAAACAAATATTTAAAAAGCAATAGAAAAACAGCTTTCCCAGCTTCTCTTAAATTATCAGGTATGTTATCTTTAGACTAGGTTTGGAGAAGTTCTTATTTCTTAACTTTACACTCTATCTGCCAAGTCAAATTACAATGGCTAAAAAAAGGAGATTGTTCTCCATTAATCGGATCATAAATCAATCTTAATGAGTATGAACAATAGACAAGTATTAAATATTTAATTTCTTAAATATTTTGGAAGTATGCCTATTCTCTACTTCAATTATTATCATTCTCTTATCTGATTGCCTACAATCAAATTATATCTCAATTAGCCTACAAAAAAACCCCACCTGCCGGTATAATTAAGAGTGTGAAGTAAAGGTATTTTATAACATTTAAACAAAAATGAAAGGAAAGCATTTACTTTGAATAAAATTGGTGTTTTTTCACTATATAACAAAAATAAATTCATCATATTAGGATGTGATTTCTTGCATTACTGTTTTAAATCAAAATATTTTCATCATTAACTTTGTTAGAAGAATTTAGTTAAACGAAATAGAGCAAAATCTTGATTATTTTATCTTGAAGTTCAGCATCATTTATATCTTAGATATAAATTTTAAAAGTTTTGAAGTTAATAAGTGCTAGAATTTATATAGCACTTTGAGAATGAAGGACAAATAACAATCTGTAAGTAGTAGTAGTTGTTCAAATGGGGACCACACTAGAGAGTTCCAGTTGGCAGTGCTACTCCTTCCTTTTATCATTCCCTTCTTCCTTCTTTCCTTCCTTTCTTCCTTCCTTCTTTTTCATTCCTAGCTCATCCTTTTCTCCCTCCTCTCCATTCTCATTCTTTGTTTACATTAGGAATTATCTCTGCCCTTATCTCTGCTCAAGGTATATACATTTTAATTGCTGTAACCTCTCAAGATATCTTGAGGTTTCCAGGTAGACTTCTTTATTTTCCTCTTACCTACTTATTTATCCTATCATTAAAAAAGTTGGGACAGTTAACTAATTTGCCCCATGTTGTTTCATTTATTTCTTGAAATAAATATAGCATTGGAAAGCCTGCATTTGATAAAGCCCATTGGGATTCCAATAGAGCTATTTGACCATGCCTTAGACCAAAATCATTCTAGTCTTCAATGACTGACACCAAAAAAAATTGATCTCACTTAGTCATTTTTGGGTTTTAATTATTTATAGTGTGTTTAAATAGCAATTGTTTCCATTTTGGCTGAAAAACTTAAGGGTCTCTCCTCTCCAGACTGATATTTTAGTGGCTTATTTTACTAGGTAAAAAAATTCAAGAAATGAATGGTCATTGCCTCAGATAACCTGAGACCTGGGAAAGATCTTATAATGATTGAATATATAAATATAATATTTATGCTATTACTGGATTCATATGGCTCCAGAGTTGAGTGAGGCTGGTGATTTTACACAGCTCTGTCTCACTTAAATCCAATTTACTTGCAAGCTAAGACACCATCTTACTAATAAACAATCTTGAGAAATAGATACCATTAAAATCTTTTTTACAAATAGGGAAAATGACACAGAAAGAGGCAAAGTAAGTTGAGTTGTCCATGTCACCTAGCTACTGTACTGCATTGGGAAGTGCCAAAGATGAATCCATTAAATTCATGCAATTTCCAGTTTATTTGTTGACAATTTCCAGGTAATAAAACTTGGTGGTATAGAAAAAATTAAAATACTAATTTACTTATTGTAGTTAGTGTGCTATTAAATAAAGTTGCAAATGCAGTCAATAAAGTGACTTTGCCTAAGTACTGAGAAAAAGCTGTTAGTAATATATAAAAAAATAATCTATTAACTAGGAAATGATGTCTACAATATTTATTGAAGGCCTAATTATAATTAATTGGTAACCCCACATCTTCAAACACTATTTATTTTATTAGAATGTATGTTCTGGTGAGTTTTATAATTCTGGGAAGATCTATATTCACTGGTAACAGGTTGCCTTGCAATTCTTTCTAAAAGATTGTCCTAGCATAATATAGAAAGATTTATTAGCAATAGGCTTATCCTGGATTATGAATTATTAACCTAGCAACAACCTATGAAACAGAAAAATATGAAATAGTTCTCCATTTTGTACGGCTTCTTTCCACATTTGATGATATGCATAAGGTGGAAAAAGGAGTGAGGAGTGGTATTAATCATCTGATTGTTATTGTTAAAAAAAAAATCTTAACTGATTTTTTAGACATGAAAAGGACCTTAGAGACAAACTGACACACAATATCCTAGAAATTCTCCCCTATAATATCACTAACAAATAGTTATTCTTCCTTAGAAAAGACAGAGTGAGGCACTTCTCCTTGGTGGGATTTTCATTTGTTTGTTGTTGTTGTTGTTATTGTTATTTTCCTAATATGATACTTAAAGTTTCCTTTTTGCAACCTCTATATTAATTATGCCCTCTGGGATCAAAGAAAAAATTCTAACCCATCTTCTCCATAATAGTTTTAAAGTACTTTAGGAAAATTATTCTTTTTCACTAAGTGATCTCATTGTCTTTAAGTGTCCAAATCTTTAAATATTAATTTAACTTTTGGCATTCTGATTTAATGCCAATTTTACATAGTTGATGGAAAGCAAATCTACAAACTTGAAGGACTTGCATCTTGTATTCAAATCCTGTCTCTGACACAAACCAATTGCATGACTAATGACTAATCATTTAACCTCTCAGTGTTCTAGATAATGCTATAAAACTACATATTATATTGAAGGTGACAACCTGCATTGATAGAAGAAAATTCTTCATTAGAGAGTTTTTCTTAAGCCAGTATAATCATAGTCTTATTTCAACTTTTCTTTTTCTTCTTGTCCAGTTTTTTGTGTCTATCCTATGCCAAGTACTGTGCAAAGTGCTAGTAATACAAAAAGAGGTACAAGAGAATCCCCATTCTCAAAGAACTTGCAATATAATAGACATAGTAAATGGACATCTTACTAAAGGAAGCATATCAGATACATATTGATATTCTCCATATAAATGAAACCAAGACACAAGAAAATTGTGTCTAAATAAAAGGAAGTCTAATAATTACTCCATGGAATGAAAAATAAATTGGAATTCACTTTAGCAAGCATACAAAGTAAATAAGAAATAACATTGTAGATTGTTTGGTTCCAGTCTTCATGAAAATAATTCACTAAAGATCTCTTATCAAGAACATTGAAATTTGTTTCATAAAATGTCTATTGCATTAAAAATGGAGAATTTCTATAAAGAACTTGATTACAACCAAGAATAAATTAAATCAATATAGATTTTCATATATTATAACTTGAATATGAAGTTGGCATGAGGGAAATAATGAAAAACAGAATGGAATATATGGCTCAAATATGAAAATATGTGATTACATTAAATATTTATAGATTGCAGATGAAGATCACATGCAAAATATCAGGAATATTTTTGTTAAAAAAAGTTTTAGATATGTTGGAATAATTGGAATAAATAATATTGACAGAGTAATTACCAGATGGGAAATGATTATATACAGATGTTAGAGTTATTGGTAAGTCATTTATCTTCTCAATTAAATCAAGATAAAAATCAATATCATATTATTATTTTAATTTTATAGAAGAGGAAACTGACAAAGGCAGATTAAATGATTTACCTAAATTATTGCAGTCATTAAATAACATTCAACATGTTTTGTAAAGGACCTCAAATTCATGTGTAAAGCATAAGACCATCATTGTAACTCTAATAATTTTCCAGGAAGGCTGTATGACTATAATTCCTGTAAGCTTCTGTTTCAAAAGATTCAAGCTTTAAGTCACCTATAGGGCAATTAAAAAATGCATGGGTGACATAGAATTTCAATTTTTTGTCAAAGGAGAATTTTACAGGAAAAAAGTATTATGAGTTTATAGAAAAAACAAATGAGGAACAATCCAAAAAAGAAATATCCAGTTAACAAGCATTTAATAAACATCTGCAATGTTGCAGTTATATTGCTTAGTGCTGGGAATGTGAGTGAGATGCAGTCCACTTATTGTACTTTAGGAATTCATAGTCTAATAAGTGTGATCAGATAAATCAGATCATTTATCAAGAATAAGACATTACTAAATCAGTGAATATTTTTTCATATCACTTATGAATACTTATTGTGTGATAATGCATGATGCTGAACACTGTATACAAATTTAAAAAAGAGAGACTTCCTGTCTTCAAGGAGTTTAGCAACACATATCTTCTCGTGGTAACCCAGGAAGAGTGGTTTCTGGTGTATAGTCACAGTGTTGAGAAGTAGAGAGAAGGGTGATTGGTTCTTCAGAAGCAATGGGAAGATTGTTTGGATTATAATTCTTAGAGAAAGGGTGACAATGATCTGCATAAATCACACACTTACAACCATATATATTCATACTTTCCAAAAGAAATCAGTATTCACTTGATTGTACTCCTATATAAGAAGTAGAACAGGAATTGGTGATGGAAAAGGAATATGTGCGGTGATAAAATAGAGGGTAAGAATATAGACAGGTTGGATGGCTCGTGCAGCATAGTTTATTCCGAGGCTAGCTAAATATAATAGCTTTTCTAAATGTTGCTGTACTTACAAAGAATAATTTCAAAGGAAAATGGATTTTAAAATAGCTAATAATTATGGTTAGTATTTATATAACTCTTTAAATTTAAGTAGACAAGAGGTATAGTCAAAATGGTAGATAAACAGACAGGAAACTGTTGGACTGTCCTCAGTTTCCCTCGGAACAACTTTTAAGTCATGCCTCAAATTGAATTCTGGAGCAATACATCCTGTAAAAAGAGTAAAACAATTTTTCACTTCAAAATAACTTAGAACTTTAGGAAAAATATCTGCGTGTAATTTGGGTGAAAAGGAAGCACAATCAAGGACAGGTGGTATCTGGAAAAACCAGGGGAGGCTCCTATCCCCAGCACAGATTAGCAACTGAGGTAGACCAGCAGGTAAACTATGAGATTTGCAGCCCCAGTGCAACAGGCTAGTACTCAGTTCTAATAGGACAAGAAGCCCCAGTGCATCCAGCTGTATTAGTTCTTAGACAACAGTGTTGCCATGGCTACAGATCATGAACTGCCAGTCGCTAAGGCCCTCCTGCAGAAAACCAGTAATGAGCTCCCTCACATCACAATGCAAGAAGTTTGAAACAGTTTCATCTGTACCACAGGAAGAGATATCAACTTTAAAATTAGCAAACAACAACAGAGTTCTAAACATAGAGAGTTGCTATAATGACAGGGAAGATCAAAACATAAACTCAGAGGAGGACAATGTCAAAACACCTACATGTGAGGCCTCAAAAGGAAATATGAATGTCTCAGACACAAAAAAGTCCTAATGGAAAAGCTGAAAAAAAGATTTAAAAAATCAAATAAAAGAGGTAGAAAGAAAAAATAAAAAATAAAATAAATGAGACACATGCAAGCACATTATGAAAAGAAGAATCAGCTTGGAAAAAGAAAACAACTTTTTTAAAAGTAGTATTGACTATAGAGAAAAGGCGGCACAAAAAGAAGAAAACAACTCCTTGAAAAGCAGAATTAGCCAAATAGAGAAGATATAAGAGCCCACTAATGAAAATAATTTCTTAAAAATTAGAATCGGGCAAGTGGAAGCTAATGACTCTGTAAGATAGCAAGACAACAATCAAAGGAATCAAAAATAGCAGAAAATGTAAAATTCTTCATTTGAAAAACCTGTAACTGGAAAACAGATCAAGGAGAGAGAATTTAATAATTGTTGGGCTACCTAAAAAGACAGATTTTTAAAGAGCCTAGACATCATCTTTCAAGTAATTATCAAGGAAATTAGCAAGCAAAACAAATCAGAAGCAGAGGATAAAGTAATAATTTAAAGAATCCATTGATTACTTCCTGAAAGAAATCCCAGAATAAAAACTCCCATGAATATTATAGGCAAATCACAATTTCTTAGTTCAAGGAGATGATATTATAATCAGCCAGAAAAAAAACAATTCAAATATTGAATAGTCAGAATCATGATTTCACTGGCTTTATCAGCCTCTACATTAAAAGAATCTGAGTTCTTAGTAAATGATATTTCAGAAGGCAAAGAAAATTGGATAACTATCATAAATAGATTCCCTGGCAGAACTAAGCACAATCTTTCATGGGGGAAATGGATGATGAAAAGAACAGAGCTAAACAGAAATTTTGATTTTAAAAGACACATCTCAAGAGAAGCCTGAAAAGGTAAACAAAAAAGAGAAAACATAAATTGTTCAATAAAGTTTGCAATGTGATATGGTATTTTCTTTGATCTTCACAACAACCCACCATGAAATAGGTGATATTTTATTCCAGTTCTACAGTTGACGAAAGATTTCCCTAAGGTCACACAGTTAATAAATGTCCAAGGCAGAATTTGGACTTAGTTCTTCCAAATGTCAAACACAACAGTTTATCAACTGCACAATTTAGATGTATGGACATGGGAGGACTAGTGTTCAAGAAGATACAGTGTAAGAGTTATAGTAGAAAGAGAGCTAGAATAGGCAACTGGATGAGATGTACAAAGGATAAAAGCAAGTGAAAGAAGCCAATCGTCGAGCCCGTGATCTAACTAGTGTCTTTGAGACGGGCAGAGAGACAATTGTTGCACTACCATTCATCTCACTTCAATTTCCTGGCAGCCAGCCATAAAAAAGAAGTAAAAGAACCCATATATCCTTCTCGGACAACTTATACCATTTTCATATCCTATTTATTACTTCCCTAACATGTAGCTAGACAGTTTGCCACTAACAGAAAATGCATTCTCTACCAGAGCCAAAAATGATGTCAATCAATTCTATTGCAGCCTAGATATATCCTCTACGTTAAATGATATACTTTCATTCTATGTGGAATTTTACATTTAAATTATTGTGTGTGAGGAGGAACATCTGCAATTATTCTTTGCCATTTCAATATTGATAAGAAACAGTGAAGCTTATCAATTATGTTAGGATTTGTGTATCTGATATAAGCTTAACTCTTCAGGTGCCCAATTCACCCATGTCTTACTAATAAATGCAGAAGTTAATTTGGCTTGACACTAAAGAAAATGTTATTTATAGTAACTCTGTTAAATATAACATCTATTTTGTAATAAAACTATTTGCAAAACTAAGGGAGAGTTGTTATATTTTTAACAACTAATAAATATCACCTTGTCAGAAAAGATATATTCTGAACCAATTAGCAGAAGCTAAGAGAATATTTAAGGTCATGGCAGATTACAAATGTGAAGTTATTAAGTTATTCAATGAGAGATATATTTGTGTGCTAGGTATGTGTGTGTGTGTGTGTGTGTGTGTGTGTGTGTGTGTGTGTGTAGATAGATAAAACAGAGTGACTTCCAAGAGTGAAGCCAAGATAGCATAGGAAAGCCATGAAATTGCTAGAGCTCTCTCAGTTTCATTTAAAAACTGCATGAAATCATGCTTTTGGACAGAATCTCTGACAGAATGAAACCACGCTCTAACTTCAAATAGATTGGAAGGTCTTTGGGATAAATGGGGTAATCAGCCCAATTCATACAGAGTCTGGGAAAGCCAGTGAGGAGTTCTTAATCTAAGATGCTCAATTCTGACTTTGTAGTGGAGCAGAACAATGGGGTAGTTCCCAGTACCACCTCAGAGGTCAAGTTTTGGAAAATCAGGCTATTTCCTGGAAAGAGCAGGTAAAGTGTAAGCAAAACACCAAACACAAGGATCCCCTATGCTCAAAGCCAAGATTCCAAACTGAATAGGAAACTTGGGACAGTGTCTGCTTTACCAAAGAAGTGGAGCTTGACCAAAAAAGTAATAAAAAAAAAAAAAAAAAGATGAAATACAACAGAAAAATAAAAGGAAAGAAAATGAGCAAGAAATAGAAAAGAATGTCAACCATAGAAAACTACTATGGTAACAGGGAAGATCAAAACGCCAATACAAAGACAAATTGTCCACAGAGGAACTATCAAAAATAATATGAACTAGTGTCAAGTCCAAACCGGTTTCTTTTGGAAGTATTCATAAAAAAAGAAAAATTAAAAGGCAAATAAAAGAGGTACAAGTAAAAATGAGAAGATAATTGGGAAGTATGCAAGTGAGAGTCAGTATCCTGGAAAAGGAAGGAAATTCCTTAAAATTCCTAAAATTGGCCAAATGCAAAAAAAAAAAAAAAATCCACTTAAAAAAACAATACTTTGAAAAGTAGAATTAATCAAATGGAAAAAGAGTTACAAAATATTTTAAGTGAAAAAAATCACATATTAAAAACTAAAACAGTGTAAATGAAAACTAATTACTCTGAGACATTAAGAATAAGTCAAACTAAAAAGAATGGGAAAAAATGTAAGAAATTGTAAAATATTTCACTGAAAAAAACAGCTGACCTAGAAAATAGATCCAGAAGAGACAATATAAAAATTATTGGTATAACCGAAGGCCATGACTGATAAAGAAAAACAAACAAACTATATAGCATTCTTCAAGAGATCATCAAGGAAAACTACCCTGATATTCCTGAAATAGAGAGGGAAAGTCATGAAAGAATCGGAAAAATCACCTCCAAAAAAAGATTCCATAAGGAAAATCCCAAGGAACCTTGTTCAAAAATCTAGAACTATAATCTCAAGGAAAAAATACTACAGGCTGTCAAATAAAAACAACTCAAATAGCTAATAGCAACAATCTAGATTACCTAAGATCAATTGCAGATGGCAGCATCTACAATAAAGGATAGGAAGGCTTGGAATACCATATTCTGGAAGGCAAATAACCTGGGTTTTCTAAGCAAGAATTAACACTCCAGTAAGACCAAACATAATATTTTAGAGAAGGAGATGGATCTTCAGTGAAGTAAGAGGATTTCAATTATTTTTATTGGGAAAAAAAACAGAACTAAACAAAATATTTCATCTTCAAATACAGGATTCAAGAGAAATATAGAAAGGTAAACATGAGGAAAAAATTATATATACATACACAGACATATAAAGTGTGTGAGAGTGTGTGTGTGTATATACATATGTATATATACACACACACTCTCACACACTTTAAGGTTAATTATAAAATTAGTTAAAGCTTAAAATGTTCATATTCCTAAATGTAAAAAGCATATCTATAACTCTTGAGAACTATTTCTGTTATTGTGGCAGTTAGAGGGGGCATCTTATGATCAAAGGGTGTGAATGAACTCTGATGAGATATCAAAGAAAAAAAATGTTGAGGTGAGAAAAGGTCTATACAGAGAGAATAGGGGAAAGGAGGTATTATGGAACAAATTAGATTACATGAAAAGGCACAAAAGACCTCTTAAAACAGAAGGGAATAAGGGAATGGATGAACATTGTTTGAGGTTTAATTTTATCAGTTTAAGAAAAAAAGGACTTAAAACAGGCCATGAGGAGACAGAACTATCATTCTTTGTAGATGATATGATAATGTACTTAGAGAATCCTAGAAAATCATCCAAAAACCTAGTTGTTATAGGCCAGAACTCTTAAACAGGATTTTTACAAGGCATAAAGTCAGTGGAATTGATTAGACAATGGTTATCTAGTTTAGCATGGTGATTAATAGTTCTCTATGTTCAGTATGATTGATTTAATCTTACAACAAATAATGCTTTCCTAGTGATATAATGATTAGTTTATACTCAGTGTAGAACATATAAACTGAGACTCAGAGCCAAAGAAGACAAGAAGACTGGAAGTGGGAGCTAAAGCTCTGGAAGCCAAGGAGAAAGAGATTAATTTTCATCTTCATCAGCTTTATGGTGGCTGGCCTGGCCCCCTGAACTTTTCCACTGAAAGCAAGACTCTGAAAGGCTCTCCAGAAAGCTACCTAGTCTCATCAAATAGACAATAAAGACTTTAGACTGAACTTTAACACCTGGCTATTCTCATGGAGATTACTGAAAAGAAGGCTGCCTCAGAGACCTCCAGAAAACCAAAAAAGAACACTATACTAGTGAAACAACGAACAGCTTTCGCAAAGTTACAGGATATATAATAAACTCTCACAAATCTTCAGCATTTCTTTATATTACTGACAAAATCCATCAGCAAGAGATAGAAAGGGAAATTCCATTTAAAATAAATGTAGACGAATAAAATCTTTGAGTATCTATTTGCCAAGAGAAATCCAGAAAGTATATGAATATAATTACAAAACACTTTTCAAACAAATTAAGTCAAAACTAAACAATTGAAAAAAATATCAATTGTTCATGGATAGGCTGAACTAATATAATAAAAATGATAATTTTGTCTAAATTGTTCTATTTGTTCAGTGCTATACATATTTGTGTATATGTATGTCTATACATAACTAGTATTTGTCTTTTATATATTAACATTAAATTATTTTCTGTGAAGACAAAGCTAGGAATTATATGAACAGAATTACAAAACTTTACAAAAATAAAGTTAGATCTAAAAAAATGAAAGAATAACAATTGTTCATGAATAGTCTGAGCTAATGTAATAAAAATTACAATTCAGCCTTAATTGGTCTCCTTATTCAGTAACATACCAATGAAACTGCACAAATAAAATAATTTTATAGAGCTAGAAAAAATAATAACACAATTCATCTGGAAGAACAAAAAAATCAAGAATTTCAAGAGAATTGATGAAAAAAAAATGCAAAGGATGTTGGCCTAGCAATACTACACCTAAAACTATATTACAAAGCAGCAGTCCTTAAAAAAAAACAAACAAAAAAAAAAAAAAACCACTTAGTACTAAGAAATAGAGTGGTGGATGAGTGGAATAGATTAGACACATATGACACAATAATTGATGACTAGAGTAATCTAGTATTTGATAAACCCCCAAATTCCAACTTCTGGAATAAGAACTTACTATCTGATGAAAATTGGTTGGAAAACTGGAAAATAACATGTGAGAAACTTGGCATTGACCTACATCTCACACCCCATACCAAAATAAGGTATAAATGTTATGTGATTTAGACATAAAGAGTGATAGTATCAGCAAATTAGGAGATCAAGGGATAGCTTACCTATGAGATATTTGGAGAAGGAAAGAATTTATGACCAAAGAAGAATTAGAGCACATTACAAAATGCAAAATGGAAAACTTTGAATACATTAAATTAAAAAATTTTGCACAAACAAAACTACCATAACCAAGACTAAAAGGAAAATACAAAACGGGGGGGAGTGGAGATCTTTGTAGCCAGTATTTCTGGTAAAGATCTCATTTGTAAAATATTTAAAGAACAGGAAAATATTATTGTTCTACAAAAATCAATGTTAAGCGAGCTAATTTTAGAATGGCCTAGAATGATTTACATGTACTGATGCTGAATGAAATAAGCAGAACCAGGTATATATTGGATATAATAATAAAATGTTTGGATGATGATTAACTATGAAAACCTTGGTTCTTCTCAGTGCATCAGTTATCCAAGAAAATTCCAATAAACTTTGGATAGAAAATAACATCTGCATCCATAAAATGAACTATGGAGAATGAATGCAAATCAACCCATGCCATGTTTACATCTTTATTTTTCTCTCTTGTGGCTTTACCTTTTTGTTCTGAATTTTCTCTCCCAGCATGTGTATTTTAAAAAGTTAATAAAATTACATTATAATAAAAATTAATATGCAGAAAAAATTAAACAATTTAACAAGGATATATGTCCATCTACACATGCTGTTAGTGTCCTCCAAACATCTATCTGGTTGCTAGCTCAGACAATAGATTTTTTTTAGGGTTTTTTTGTATATATGTATATTGTTTATGTGTATGTGTGAGTGTTTGTATAAGGAAGGAATGGTGTGTCTGTATTGGGGTGTATTCTCAAACAATTTGAAGGTGTAAGGTATTACTTTAATTTTGGAGCTATGTATTTTGCAGGGTCAGTCAGAGTTTGGAATATGGAAAAAAGAAAAATGGTGATGGAAGAGACAGGTGATTTATTGAAAATATTAGCTCCTTCCTTTATAAATTTAAAATTGCAGCATATTAGAGCACACTAAAACCATGCCCTGGTTTCATTTAGAAAACATCATTGTTACCAGACAGAAACAAATTTATCTAACAATTGAGTAAATATGTATTTTCATAACTTATTTTAGTGACAAACACCTACAAAAGTCAAATGAACTGAATGTATAGCATCATTCGGCTACATAGGACACCAGCGGGAGTTTAATCCAGACGCAGAGACAATTGGATAGGGAAAAGGTAGAAAGAAACTGGAGATGGACTTTTAGCAGCTTATTGACACAGTGCATTTACTGTCATTCCAGGAGTCAGGAAGACCTAAGTTCCAATCTAGCATAAGATAATTATTAGCTAAATAGACCCAGCCTGCCAAAAATACTTAAATGTATCCTTGAAAGTAATAATGAAATCAACAAGTATACACTACTCTGTGTTTGAAATATAAATAGTGATCATTATCAACAATGTAATCTCTCAATTTTTTTATTTTAATTGTATTTCATAGTTTTCAACATTGACTTTTGCAAAACCTTGTGTTTCAATTTTTTTTCCTCTCTCTGCCCCTCTTTCCTCCTTTAAACAACAAGCAATGTGATACAGGTTAAACATGTGCAATGTTTCTGAACATATCTCCATATTTCTATATATTTTGGAAATGAGGCCTTCATCAGAACCTATGAATATAAAAATGTTTTCCCAGTTTATTGCTTCCCTTTTAATCTTTATTTGTACAAAAACTTTTAAACTTAATATAATCAAAATTATCTATTTTGTTCAATAATGAACACCAATTCTTCTTTGGTCACAAATACCTTCTTTCTCCCCAAATCTGAGAGGTAAACTATCCTTTGTTCTTCTAATTAGCTTATACTATCACAAAAAAAAATCAGAAAAGAAAGAAAAAACAAACAAGTAAACAACAAAAATAAAGATGATGATACTATCTTTTGTTCGACATTCAGTCTTCACAGTTCTCCCTCTGGGTGAGGATGGCATGCTCCATCAGTAGTCAATTGAAATTCTCTTGAATCACCTTTCTATTGCAAAGAGCCATGTTGATCACAGTTGATCATCACATAATCTTATTGCTACTGTGTACAATGTTTTCACTTCACTTAGCATGACTTTATGCAAATCCTTACAGGCTTTTCTGAAATCAATTTGCTCATCATTTCTTATAGGAAACTAATATTCCATAACATTCATGCACCATGATTTATTTAGCCATTCCCCAATTGATAAATATCCACTTAATTGCCAGTTCCTTGCCAGTATAAAAAGGGCTGCTACAAACATTTTTGTACAAATAGGTCCTTTTTTAAATTATCTCTTTGGGTTACAGTTCCAGTAGAAACACTTCTAGATCAAAGGGTATGATTAGATCATTTCAGAACTTCGCGAATAATACAACATTGCCACAGTTTTCCCGTATCCCCTTCAGCATTCAGCTTTATTCTTTCCTGTCATTTTAGGCAATCTGAGAAATGTTAAGCAGTATCTCAGAATTGTTTTAATTTGCATTTCTCTTAATAATAATTTAGAACATTTTTTCATATGATTAGAATTGGCTTTAATGTTTCATCTGAAAATTATCTGTGCATATACTTTGACCATTTATTAATGGGTAATGATATATGTATTATAAATTTGAGTCAGTGATCCATAAATTTTATAAAGGAGACCTTTATCAGAAACACTGTGAAAAATGAAGCTTGGCACAATGTCCCCTGTGCCCTAGGAACAGAGACTCACTATATTAAAAGTTAAAAGTAAAAAAAAAAAATAGACTGGAAAATAAACAAACAATGAAAAAGATTGTGACTATATCAAGTGACAGGGTGGTGACAGATGTCAGGGAAGACCAGGAGAAGTTCTGAAGAAGGCAATAATGACCAAAAATTATATCCAAAACTCAAAAAAAATGCAGATTGGCTTTAGGTCATGAAAAAACTCATAAATGATTTCAAAAATAAAATTAAAAAGTTGGGGGAAATAAATGAATGTGATATTAGAGGGAGAATCAATAGCTTGATAAAGGAGCACCAGAAAAAGAAGACTCAGAGGCAGTTTTCTGAAGAAATAATCATAGATATCTACAAATATATTAAAGAGTTCTAAATCACTATTGATTAGAAGAAATGTAAATTTAAAAAATGGAAACCACCTTACATCTATAAGACTGAATAATATGATAGAAAAGAAAAATTATATGCATTGGAGATGTGAAAAATTGGGAAAATTTACAGCCCAGAAAGTTGTAAAACCATGAATACCTGTTGGCCCAACAAAATATCCCAGATTTAAAAATAAATAAATAAATAAAAGAAAGGGACCTATTTGTATAAAAATATAGTAACTCAAAGACATTGTTCAAGAAAGAAAATCTTAGAGGTATATTCTTCATGTTAGGTATACTTTCTGACTAAATACTTAAATAATTTAGAAATAAAGTCCATCTCTCACTGGTATTCTTCTGGGCTAGGGGAATTAATGTCTTAATTACAGAGAATTGCAAGTCTTTTCCAAAACATACTTAATATTATTTATTTTTCCTATTTATTTTAAATTCTTAGGTAGATGTTAATTGAATGATCACTTAATGTAAAATTGATGGTACCCACTTCAAAACTAATATTTTGTATATTATATTCATTTTAATCTATGTTCATAGTTAAGATTTTAAAATAACAATATCTGCTCTTCAATTATTTTTTCTAATGAAATAGCACCTGGATTAATCTTTTTCAAACCTTTGCCATTTGTAATGTGAATTTTCATTATTAAAAATAAAAAAAAAGTTATAAATAAACTAGAAAGTTCCTAAATTCAGCAAAATTTTTGCACAGAAGCTTTGCAGACATTTTCCATTGGAATCACTGCAAAAAGAAGTCATTTGGTTTTCAGATCTCACCAGTCTAGTATGAGCAGTCCTTCTGTTGAAAATCATTTCTGTGCTCTACTCTGTCAGGCTGACAAAAAGGCAATAAACAGTCTAATGATAATAAGTACACTCATTGTATCTGGGAGTCACTGATAACATTCCCTGTGGCTGTATTAATGACTTCTGTGTAGCAGAACATAGTAGAGACTTTTAAATGGATATCAGAATGACAAGCCTACTATAGTAGGCAATTTCTGAATTTTCTTTAAAAGGAAAAATTGTGTTTTTATTGTCATTTTACCTACTATTGGCCTGTGCAATTAATATGAATGAAAAACAGACCTTTTTGACAGGTCACTTTATTAGTTTGATAACTAGTGTAAAATAATTATTCTATTAGAAATCTTTTTCTTCTGACTCTTCATTATATTTTTCTTTTTTCTTTGTCTTTCTTGTTTTAGGTATTATTCTTTTCCTCCTCCTCCTTGTCCTTTTTCTGCTTCTCCTTCCACTCATCTTCCTTGTTAATGGAACATTGTTCCATTGTTAATGTTGTTTTTCCCCATTGTTTCTTGGTTATTTTTTCTCCTTCTTTGTGTTTTCTTTTTCTCTTTTTTCTTGTTTTTGTTATTGTTCTTCTTTCTCTTTCTCTTTGTCCTCCTCCTACTTCTCCCTTTTCCCCCTCTTCCTCTTGCTCTTCTTTCTCTTCCTCTTCCCCATCTTCTTTTTTCTACTATAACTCAGATATAATTTTAATTTTAATTTAAAACTAAATACAAAATAGGAAGAAAAAGACATAAAATAAAAATAAGAAAAAAAAGAAAAGAAAACTGTCATATTCTCAACAAAATATTAAGAAGGATTCAAAATATGTAACAAATTTCCATTTCAAGAAAATGTATATAATAACAGTGGAGAATATATATCTATGATTGTACATCTTTTCTCTGGTTAATTATAAGGTTTTCCTTAATTCTCTGCCTGTGCACTTTTTGATTAATTCTTTTTTTCTCCTTACATTCCTCATACCTCCCCTACGCAGGTCACAGGTAAGCATGGCTATATATGTATATATGTTCATATGTATGTGTGTATATATGTGTGTGTGCATATGTACACACCCACATCTATATAATATATGCATACAAACATATATCTACATTCATGTGTATGCACATAACTACATGCATTTACATGTGTGTAGAGTGCATCTAAAATAATATCATTATATATGACATACATATAATGTAGATTTCTCTCTTGATTGAGTCTTTAACATTGATTGGTTCTGATATAAATGAATACTAGCCTTATTTTTTCTAATTACTTCTACTCCTGATCCTTTTTGTAGTGTTTATGTGTATCTCTTATTTCCTATCCCTGATAACACTTCTATTTTAATTCTAGTTATTAATTTGCCTTGCTAACACTTACCTACCTCCACTTATGGCTTTTTCCCTTACTGTCTTCCTCCATCTTTCCCCTCCCTTTTTATTCCATTCTGCAGTTATCCAATAGCAGTTAAACACCTTTCTCTGTCCACCTTATCCTATATCATATTTGCCATATATCTTTATCTCTTTCTCATTAATCTACATACCTTGTCCAATTACCATAATGCTATATACCTTTCAGATCCCTATTTAATCCATTCTTGATGTGAGTAAGTTTTCAGAACTACCAACCCTCTTCCCCTATCTAATTCCTCTATTAATTCTTTTGCATTTTATTTGAATAACATATTTATTTTTTTTTAATTTCACTACACAGTTTTGCTTTTTACAATCATACTCAGCTCTATCGAAATACTTCTTTTGAGCTATTTAATTATTGATGTCAATTATAAACATGTAATATACTTTTTATGTAATAAACATTAATCTTTTCTTTTAGCTCTTGTTAATTTTTTCTTAAGTTCAGGTTCTGTTGAGACAAAGTCCTGAAACTCTACAAGTTTCGTGAATTTTTTTTATTAAATATTATAATTATTTTTGCTGGATATGATATTTTTGGTCACAGGCCTAATTGTTTTGATTGTTAATATATATTATTTCAGGATCTGTGATCTTTTATTGTGAATACCTTTCACTAAGTTCAAGTGGAACGATTAGTAAACAATCCAGAGAAATCATCCCCAAATAATTCTTTCAAGGAGATTGGAGGTAGACAGTTATAATAAGCTTTGGAACTTTTACAATGTATCAGTCAGTTGTGCTGAGCTTTATTTTTTTCTCTAAAAATACTATTTTTCATATGGGATAGCTATTTGGAAAGCTAAGAGAGAGGGATAAATAGAATGAACTATAGTTTTATTTAAGAAACCAAATACCACCAAAAAACACTAAATAAAGATTTGTGTTATACTCTATAACATGATAACCAGACATTTTTCTTCCTTTCTTGCCCTAATACATAGTGAATTTTTATTGACATTTTGAGATTTTATAGAAATTTCAATATTGTGATCAAAAGATTCATGTTTTTTTTTAATACTTTTCAATGGGAGAAAATGAGTTTTTTTTTATTATTTTGAATGAGAAAAATGGATATTCAACAAATTTGAAGATTTGCAAAACTTTCTTTCAACCAAACCAGAACTTAACAGAAAATTTACCATAAAAGAGCCAATGTGAAAGGTTAATTTTTTAAATATTTTATTTTATTTTATAATAACTTTATATTGACAGAATCCATGCCAGGGTAATTTTTTTTACAACGTTATCCCTTGCACTAGCTTCTGTTCCAATTTTTCCCCTCCCTCCCTCCACCCCCTCCCCTAGATGGCAAGCAATCCTATATATGTTAGATATGTTGCAGTATATCCTAGATACAGTATATGTTTGCAGAACTGAACAGTTCTCTTGTTGCACAGGGAGAATTGGATACAGAAGGTAAAAATAACCTGGGAAGAAAAACAAAAATGCAGATAGTTCACATTCGTTTCCCAGTGTTCTTTCTTTGGGTGTAGCTGCTTCTGTCCATCATTTATCAATTGAAACGGAGTTAGGTCTCTTTGTCAAAGAAATCCACTTCCATCAGGATATACATCCTCATACAGTATCATTGTTGAAGTGTATAATGATCTCCTGGTTTGGCTCATTTCACTTAGCATCAGTTCATGTAAGTCTCTCCAAGCCTCTCTGTATTCATCCTGCTGGTCATTTCTTACAGAACAATAATATTCCATAACATCCATATACCACAATTTACCCAGCCATTCTCCAATTGATGGGCATCCATTCAATTTCCAGTTTCTAGCCACTACCAACAAGGCTGCCACAAACATTTTGGCACATACAGGCCCCTTTCCCTTCTTTAGTATTTCTTTGGGATATAAGCCCAATAGAAACACTGCTGGATCAAAGGGTATGCACAATTTGATAGCTTTTTGGGCATAATTCCAGATTGCTCTCCAGAATGATTGGATTCATTCACAACTCCACCAACAATGCATCAGTGTCCCAGTTTTCCCACAACCCCTCCAACATTCATCATTATTTTTTCCTGTCATCTTAGCCAATCTGACAGGTGTGTAGTGGTATCTCAGAGTTGTCTTAATTTGCATTTCTCTGATCAATAATGATTTGGAACACTCTTTCTTATGAGTGGTAATAGTTTCAATTTCATCATCTGAAAATTGTCTGTTCATATCCTTTGACCATTTATCAATTGGAGAATGGCTTGATTTCTTAGAAATTTGAGTCAGTTTTCTATATATTTTGCAAATGAGGCCTTTATCAGAACCTTTAACTGTGAAGATGTTTTCCCAGTTTGTTACTTCCCTTCTAATCTTGTTTGCATTAGTTTTGTTTGTACAAAGGCTTTTTAATTTGATATCATCAAAATTTTCTATTTGGTGATCAGTAATGGTCTCTAGATCATCTTTGGTCACAAATTTCTTTCTCCTCCACAAGTCTGAGAGATAAACTATCCTATGTTCCTCTAATTTATTTATAATCTCATTCTTTATGCCTAGGTCATGGACCCATTTTGATCTTATCTTGGTATATGGTGTTAAGTGTGGGTCCAGTGAAAGGTTAATTTTAAGGAACTCAACATGGACAAGTTTTTAAACTTGGACAAATGACTTAAGTGATGTGTATATGTGTGTGTATGTGTGTGTGTGTGTGTTGTGTTTGTGTGTGTGTGTTTGACATATGTTTAAGACCGGCATCAATAATAATAGAGCTAAACAAAAGATTGGGGCAGAATTAAGATTAAAATAGCAATCATGTTATAGAAAGAAGATGCAGAGGAAGAACAGACACAGAGGTATTAAAAGAGGGAGGAAGACTTGTAGTTCAAAAAAACCTACTCATGTTGGGAATGGTTTCAATAGTCAATACTATATGCATACCATAAAAAGAATAATACCTTCAAAAATCTATAAAGAAATAAGGGGAGGGGTGGGCAGATAGAGAAGCAAAGGATGAGGAAGAAGACAAGTAATAAATTCTTGCATGGGGGAGAGTTTAAGTTATAGCAAGGCAAGTTATGAGAAGAATTTAATTAAAGAGGCATTAGGTATAAGAAAGACATATTTGTGTATGTGGAGTGTTTGTGGATATGATTGTATGTATGAATATATATCTGCATATACAAAATATATATGTATATATACCTAAACATATAATTTCTTAATTGTAGTTTGCTTGGGAGTGGTGGAAGGATGAAAGGGGAAAAAAAAGAATAAAGTAAATAGTAAGGTGTGATGCACAACAGAGAACAAAAGAGCAATTTACAAGTAAGTAAAGAAAAAAATGGACATTCATGAATATGATTTGTTTTACATACATGTATATTTGTGTGTATGTTTATGTGTGTGTGTGTAGGTATACAGATATTAAAATGCAGTATAATCTTGAATGTGCATAGAAATTATCATTTTATGAAGCAAATTAATTTGTAACCTCCTTTGAGTGGAATAAGGTGTTCAGAGACAGATATAAAATCTGACAGTATTCAATGAAGCATATTGGAGTCATTTAACTGAAAGGTTTACCAGAGTTATTGCTGTTGATGACACTATCTGCCTGACATTTTATATTAATTTTCAATAAAGCATACATTCCCATAGAAAGAGTAATATAGAACCCTGTTTAAGCATCTGTGATGATATTTTCATTACTGTTTTTTTTTTTCATTTTTGGACATACAATCATTATTCACCCTTTGCTTTCCTTTTCAAAATATATTCAATTTATGTGTTTGTTCAGGGGTAAGTCTTTTTTTTTTCTTTTTTATGAAGAAGACTCTAAATTATCTGATTGCAATAAAATTAATAAGAGAAATCAGCAATGTAATAATTGCTGGCATTTGCTTATTCTCTTCTGCATTCTTCATGCACTATTGAGGATTTGTTAAATTTACCCATGTATCCATTAATATGTGTCCTTTTTATTTACTACTATTTTCATGACCTCTGAGATCCATTCCAAAATTCAGTATACTGCTATTATTTAAATATGGGCCTCTAGACAAAAGGCTAAGTGATAGATGAAACTTTCTTGAGTCTTGTTGAATATATTAATTTTTACATTAAAATTTCAATCACTTCTATTTTAAAATGTTCTGCTCCTGAAAACCCTCTTTCTTGTTTTTTTTAAAATATTTATTTTTCCAAGTATACGTAAAGATCATTTTCAACAATCACCTTTGAAAAAGTTTGTATTCCAAATTTTCTCCCTTTCTCCATCACCCCAAAATAAGAAGCAATCTGATATGGGTTAAATATATGCAATTCTTCTAAACATATTTCCATTATTGTCATTCTGCACAAGAAAAATCAGGTCAAAAGAAGGGGAAAACATGAGAAAGAAAAAATCAAGCAAGCAAAACAAAAACAAAAAGATGGACATAATATCTTTTTATCCATATTATGTTTTTATAGTTCTCTTTGGATCCAGATGGTGATTTCCACATAATTCTATTAGAATTGCCTTCAATCACCTCATTTTTTTAATCATATGATGTATAATATACATAAATAACTATAGGTAAAACATATATATTGAAACATGATAAAAGATGAAAACTTTGTCAAATATATATATTGAGCTTATTCACCAAACTATTATATATTACTTAGGTTTAAACTTGAAAGAAAGAACATTTCCCTAAAGTCTCTCAAATGTCTGTCTTTGGCCTTTTTTTTTTTTTTTTTTTGACAGTATAAACTGGTTTTGTTTTGTTTTGTTTTGTTTTGTTTTGTTTTGTTTTGTTTTGTTTTGTTTTTTAATTAACTTTTTATTGACAGAACCCATGCCAGGGTAATTTTTCTACAACATTATCCATCACATTCGCTTCTGTTCCAATTTTCCCCTCCCTCCCTCCACCCCCTCCCCTAGGTGGCAAGCAGTCCTATATATGTTAAATATGTTGCAGTATATCCTAGATATAATATGTGTGTGCAGAACCAAATAGTTCTCTTGTTGCACAGGGAGAATTAGATTCAGAAGGTAAAAATAACCCGGGAAGAAAAACAAAAATGCAAATAGTTTACATTCATTTCCCAGTGTTCTTTCTTTGGGTGTAGCTGCTTCTGTCCATCATTTATCAATTGAAATGGAGTTAGGTCTCTTTGTCAAAGAAATCCACTTCCATCAGAATACATCCTCATACAGTATCATTGTTGAAGTGTATAATGATCTCCTGGTTTGGCTCATTTCACTTAGCATCAGTTCATGTAAGTCTCTCCAATCCTCTCTGTATTCATCCTGCTGGTCATTTCTTACAGAACAATAATATTCCATAACATTCATATACCACAATTTACTCAGCCATTCTCCAATTGATGGGCATCCATTCAATTTCCAGTTTCTAGCCACTACAAACAGGGCTGCCACAAACATTTTGGTACATACAGGTCCCTTTCCCTTCTTTAGTATTTCTTTGGGATATAAGCCCAGAAGTAACACTGCTGGATCAAAGGGTATGCAGAGTTTGATAACTTTTTGGGCATAATTCCAGATTGCTCTCCAGAATGGTTGGATTCATTCACAACTCCACCAACAATGCATCAGTGTCCCAGTTTTCCCACATCCCCTCCAACATTCATCATTATTTTTTCCTGTTATCTTAGCCAATATGACACAATCACCTCATTCTTGAAGAGTCAAAACCATCACAATTGATCATCACATAATCTTGTTATCATTGTGCTAGCTTAAAATTAACTTCGTTTCATATAAGTCTTTTCAAGCTTTTCTGAAATCAATCTTCTCATCATTTCTCATAAAACAATAATATTCCATTACATTCATATACCATAAATTTTTCAGCCATTCTCCAACTAAAAAGCATCCACACAATCTCCAGCTCCTTGCCACTATGAAAAGAGATGCAAAATTTTTGCACATGTAGGTTTTTTCCCCTTGTTTTATGATCTCTTTTATGATCTTATAGAACAAGTAGAGACATGGCTAGATCAAAAAGTATGCATAGTTTGTTATAGCCTTTTGGGTTATAGTTCCAAATTACTCTCCAGAATGGTTGGATTATTTCACAACTCTGCCAACAATGCATTACTGTTCCAGAAAAACACACTTTCTAAAAAATTAATTATTTACCTTAAGCTTCATATTAGAGGGTTTTTAAAAATTATTTAAAATACTATACCTATTTATAACATTATAGATGACTGAGTAAAAGTTCAACAATTTTCCCTATGATAGTTTTTTGGAGTTGCTCCATTTGGACATAAATATTAGCCTCTTTCATTAGCAACCTCAATTTAATCATTAGAACAAGAACTAAACAGACTGTATCCCCTGAAATAAATTACTTACCAAGATTACAGCATATAGATAATCCTTAGGATAATTACAAAATATTTCACAATCCAGGTATCTCAACTAGATTATAGCTATATATGTCTAAGACCACTGAAAGAGCTGACTAAATGTCAAAATCAAATTTGCCATAAAAATTGTCAATTTAGAAAGACTGACATACAAGCCTGTACCCTGGCCAAGTAGCCCTACCTAAATCCTTCAGGACAGAGTCAAAGACAGTAATTTTCTGAAGAAATGTCAATTAAAAAAACTTTCTCTGAAGTAAAAGAAAGAATACCTCAGCTTCAAATCACCATATGCTGAAAATGCATGTTCACAAAATATCACTGATAATAAAGATTCACTGTGGCTTGCCTTCCTAAGATGTTTTGAGATGGTAATGATTCTGTAAGCAGTTACTAAAGTCATTTCCCAGAATCCAAAATTTCAAATACCAGGCAGTCAGTACTCTAGGGTCCACCACTCTTAGATAATAATAGGAACCCATATTCTTAACCAAGATTAAGAACATAGCAAATTCTAAGTCTTGTTCTTACCTCATTCTGAGGGATTGGAAGGCCTCTGAATGTCTAAGGTAGGGTGAGGAGGCTTTGTTTTTGTTTTTTTCTCCTTTGAAAATATTTCTTAATTTTAAATTTAAAATAGAAAAAGAATAAAAATAGAGAAAAGAGGGAAAAACAGAAAAATAACACACTTGCCAAGGGCAGAACAGTACATGAGAACATATAGAATGATTTGGAACTATACCCAAAGGGCTATTAAATCATGCACACCCTTTTACCTAGCAGCAGTAATTCCACTATTAAATCTCTATCCCAAAAGTAAATAAAAATCAAATCATAATTTAAAAAAAAAAGATTTATATGTACAAACATATTTATAGCATTTATTTCCTTGGGGAAAAGAAAAGAAATTTGGAGGATACCTAAATTGCTCTACAATATGATTGCATTACTTCACAATTCCAAAAACAATGCAAAAATGCCTAATTTTCCCCATATCCTCTCATTTTCCTTTTTCAGTCTATTAGTGAATCTAATGGATATGTGGCAGTACTTTGGAATTGTTTTAATTTTAATTTCATCAGTCAACAGTGAGTTAGAAATGTTTTGTTTGTTTTTGCTTTGTTTTCTTTTTTTTAATATATAGTTACAGATACCTATGATTACTTCAGAAAATTGTTGATATCTTTTGAACATTTATCAATTTTTTTTTATGTTTTCAGTTCTCTGTGCATTTGAGAAATGAGAACATTGTCAGAGAAACGTGATTAATTTGTTTTTCACAATTCAAATTAATTCCCTGACTCTATTTTCCTGGTCAGTTGTTTTTCCTATGAGACATTTCACATCATCTATTTTTTTTTCATTTTTTGGTTTTGTTTTCTTGTTTCTTGAGTTCTCAGGAAGTCATTAGCTTCCATTTGCTCAATTCTAATTTTGAAGTAGTTATTTTCTTCCATGAGCTTTTGTACCTCCTTTGCCATTTATCCAATTCTATTTTTAAAAGATATGTTTTCTTCAGTGGGCATCCCTCCAAAAAACACAATTTGCAACTTGTACAGTTGAAGTAGTTATTTATTTGTTAGTTTATTTTTCCTTCACTGAATTTTTGTGCCTTTCAGTTTTGACAGTTCTGGATTTTTAAGGCATTCTCTTTATTGCATTTTTTTATGCCTTTTACCATTTGTACTAGGCTGTTTTTAGGTATTATTCAGTAATTTGGTTTTTATTATTTACCAAACTGTTGACTTGTTTTTCATGATTTTCTTGTATCACTTTTATTTCTTTTTCCACTTTTTCCTCTACATCACTTATTTGATTTTCAAAATAATTTGTGAATTTTTCCATGGCCTAAGATCAAAATTTTATCCATTTTTGGAATTCATCTTTTTCTTGGAGGCTTTGAATGTAGGAGTTTTGCTTCTGTTATCTTCTTCTAAGTTTATGTTTTGAACCTCCTTATCACCATAGTAATTTTTTATGGTTAGAATCTTGTTTTGTTATTTGCTCATTTTCACAACCTATTGAGTTGACTGTTAACACTTTGTTAAAATGGGGCTCTGCTTCTAGTTTAGAGGTTGCAGTGACCTAAGCTTCAGGGGGTTTAGCAGCTGTTTATAGAAATAGTGACCTGTAAGTTTTTCAGTTTTTCCAAGGTGGTATAATCTAAGAAGAGTTGTTTTTACTACATTAGTGTCCTGAGCTCTGGTTTAAGAGTTATTATAATCATTCCCTTCCTGGAATTGTAAAGAGGATTCTCACTTCACTGTGGTTATAAGAGCTGGTATGCTAATGCTTCTAACCCTGGAACCATTATCTAAGGCTATGACTTGGATGCGAGTATGGCAAGAAACAGAGACCTTCCTCAGGGATAGCAAAGAGACTCCTGTAATCTCCTTCTGGTAAGCTTTTCAACCACTTTGCTGTCTATTGCCTGACATCACTGAAAGCAGCCCCTGATGCTGTTGATTTAGTGGCCTCCAAAGTCTGCTTCTGGTTTCCTTGGGCTGGTGCATATGCTGGCATGAACTTGACTGGTGTACTGTAACTCAATTGTGACAGACTTTTCCTTCTGACTTTCTAAGCTGTCTTTGTTTTCTGAGAGGTTTAGAAACCTGCTGCCACTGATTCAGTCACATGGGGAGATTCTCCTAATTTGCTGGGGCCTTGTCCACCCGGGTGTATCATGTGCTAGATTAAACTCCTCTCATACACTTATGTACCTTTAGTGTTGATTTTAAGCTGTTTTAGAATGAGCAAAAAAAAAAAAAATATTCTGCCTTTTTGCAGGTTCTACTCTTTAGAATTTGTTTGGTGTTGCTATTTGGTATTTGAAGGTTTTGTGGAGAAAGAGAACTCCATCTCCTTGGGAATATATTTCTTAAAAATAAAAAATATATAGAGAAAGAACAGTGGCTGATCTCTAAAAATAGCTGGAAAATGGAATTCAGAAGAGTACTTTTGAGAGGAAAGTAAAATATATAAATGATTTAGAAGGAAAGAGCAAAAGAAACAAAGTAATATGGTAGTTAAAAACCAGAAACCCATTTTGATTTATATTCAACAAAGGGGATGAAAAATAATTTTCCTTTTTCAAATAAGACTAAACAGTCCATAGATTCTTGGACCTCTGATGTTGAGAAATTTTAAGGTGACATAATTGTGACATTGAAGGTAGATAGTAATTAAGTCATAATAAAATATAAAGTAGGGCATCATGTTTTAAATAGGGCAGATTAAGATGTTATGTAATTGTTATCAAGTTCAAACAAAAACTGAATATATCTTGAGGGAGAGGCATAGATTGGGGGAAGTAGTTCATCCATGGATAACATTCCTAAGATTTCTCATTTAGAAATGATGTAACGTGGCTTTACAATTAACAAAATAAATAAAAGTATTGGTTAGAAAATTACAGAATTCTAAGTGATTGGTTTGGAAGGTTGAATTATGAGTATTTTAGTGAAATCAGTGAGCTATAATCTCCAAGAATTAATACAGAGAATAGTCTCAACATATAAAGAAAAAATGCCACCGCTTAAATTAAAAAGACATAATATGGAAAACAAATTTAAAATAGTTACTGTTTATTTCATAAAGAAATATATTGTTTCATAAGTGCTTTTTAAATCTAAATTGTGAGAGCCAAGTAGGATTACCCTATGTTTTTAATAATATTCATATTAAATCTGCTTATGATTCCATTAGGTTGATTGGAATAAATTCAAGGGTTATGAATGCCATTCTCTGGTACACCTGTATGTTTAATGCCAGTTTTTAAAACTATCTTTATGCATTGGAACAATATGATAATGTTCCTGCCACTAGAAAAAATAATGGAGTTAATACTTTTATATCTAGCTCAAGTAGAGTAGTCATTCTGGAAAGCCTCATTTAGTAATTTCAGTTTTCCTTGGAATGTATCCATTAGTATATATTAGATACTATGCAACAATTATGGTTACTGAAAGTTACCTGGACTGAACCAACAGTCATCTGCTTAAGGAATCTCATTTTCTCCATAAGCATTTTAATCTCCAAGGAAAAATGTTTTTATATTGTTCTTCCTTGACAGAAGATTTCACATCATTAGGTTTTTGGCAAAACTTTCTATTAGGTTAAGAACTTCATCACTAGACACAAGTACTAACTGCATTCTTATCTAATAATTACATTTTCAAACATTTAATACTTTTGAAAAGAATATCTTTTATGAGCATTACTCTAGTGGAAAAGAGCCAGAAAGTTGGATACTATACTAAATAAAAATTTCTAGAAAATTTCTCTTTTCTGACATGCTTGAACTATAAAAAAAAATGAAGTTTATTATAAACAGTCCATGATCTTATGGGGAAAGAAAAATGAATAAATAATAAAAAAGTGAAAACTGAAACTAGTTAACAGAAAAACAGATTTATATTCATGGTCTCAGATTTCTTTTTTCATTTTTTTCTTCCTACTTTAGTAAATAGCTAAAGCATACTTTGTAGAGTAAGATAATTAATGGTAGTATTGATTTTATATCCCTAAATTTACCTATGTTGTCATTAAGTAAAATAAATATGTAAATATAAATGCTTTATTAAGTATTACTTAGGAACTAGAAAACTTAGAAGCCAACTTTGATACCACACAATTCTTTCCAAGTCACCCATCTTCCAATAAAACATCCTCTGAAGAAAAATATGATGTTCTTCTACACTAGCAACAACAATAACAGAATCACCAGTTGAGATTTTTTTCTTATTTTAAATCCAATATGGTAACTATATCCCTATACAGCAAGTAGGATCATAACTTAGATTTCCCTTGCACATATGATAAAATTGAGGAAAGAAGCAAAGATAATTCATATCATCTGTTTGTAATTATACAATTAAAAATTAGAAAAACTATAATTGAACACTATATCCAAAAATTGGAAATTTCATTCCATTCCTTTTCCTTTCTACTGCTGTTGATGTATGTATGTATGTATGTATGTATGTATGCATATATATATATATATATATATATATATATATATATATATATATGGAGAGAGAGAGAGAGAGAGTATATAGATAGTTTATATATATATATATATATATATATATATATATATATATATAGAGAGAGAGAGAGAGAGAGAGAGAGAGAGAGAGAGAGAGACAGAGACACAGAGAGAGTGGGGGAGGGGAAGTGAAGTATAAACCTTTTAATAGCTCTTGGGAGCTCTAAAATCTACATATTACAAACTAGCAGAACAGTCCATTTACTCTTTACTATGCTTTTGGATTGCCTATATTATTTATCAGATTTTTATTTAGTAATTATTTAAATAAATAGATTTACTAACTTCATAATAGTCATTTGTATGTCTAGCTTTTGGTAAAAAGAAGTTAAATTTGCATGAATAAGCTAAAAGTTACCTTCCCCTTGAGAAAGATGAAGAAAAACGATTTCGATTCCATAGCACTCTCTAAAGCATTTTGAAACCAGACTACCACTATTTTTGTTGTAGTAGGTAGATATACTTGGAGACACATGAAGAAAAGGGCAAGAACTTGTACTTCTAACTTTTTCCCTCCATTTCATAAGTGACAAAATTACTGTCTAATTGAGGGAGAGGTGAATCATATTCTGGATGATATCCTCCCAGGCCACATTAGTTGAATTATCTATCTATCTATCTATCTATCTATCTATCTATTCATTCATTTATCTATCTAGAAAGATAGTTGTAATATATGATATATGCTTGGGCAAATGTACACACATGTGTGGATAGCAATCTACATATATGTGTGTATGTGTGTGTGTGTATGTAAAATGCTACATGTACAGATTTCCAAATTTAATTATGTTCTTTACATTTATCCTTCTTTGTCACATAAAAGGAAATTACTTATGGCTGCTCTAATCAAGATAGAAGGGCTTTGAGTTTCATCTAATACAATTTGGAATCTGAATGAAAGATAGAATAAGAAAAGAAAGGCAATTTCATGAAGTGGAAATGGAATGAACTCAAGTGGAAAAGCATATTAAATAAACTAATTTAATAAAAACAATTTTTTATGTAAAAGACTAATAATATATTTGGTTGAAAGGGCCAAATAATGATCATGATAGAAATGTAGATTTCATGATAACTTTTAATTTTTTTTAAGTGAAAAGGCAAGATTTGGGTGAAGCAAGAGTCATATTTTCACCAGATGGCTTTAATCTCCATCTACAAAAAGATATATGGTGTAATAAGTACCTTATATGATTTATCTTTATTTATCATTAAGCTACCAATTCTTTGAAACTCAAATAAAATGTCATTTTCCTTATGTAGTCTTCCTTGATCTCTCCAGCCATGAGTAAATTCTTTTTTCTCTGGCCTCTTTTTATATTTTATCCCTTTTTATTTTTATTTTTTTTCTGTTAAATGCGTTTTTCCTACATTGTCTCATAACTATCTGTGTAACTGACTCATCTTTTCTCTTAAATCTACCAGGTCAATAATTCTTTATATAAAAATGGAATTCACAATTTTGTTGACATGGAGAACACTCATTTTGAGAACTCATTATTGCATTAAAAATTAGCCCCTAAATAGAGCCAAGATGGTGGAGAAAACTCAAAATGTTGTTTGCGCTCTTTTCAGTTTCCTCAGAAAAAATGTTAAAGACTCTAAACAGATTTTGCAGCAGCAGAACACACAAAAAGATGGAGGGAAAAAACTCCTGTTTAAAATAACTTAGAAAGATTTTTTTTCATCCAGCATTATCTTCAGTTATTTTATGTGTTTCTTGCTACTAGACCCAGATGGCACTGGAGGATAAAGTAAGATAGGTGAGTTTGCACAGCCTTCCTTCACTTAAATTCAATTCATTTACATGTCATGGCATTATTTCCCTCATGTCATGGTCCTCTTGGAGAAGGAAGGATAAGCAGCAACAATTAAACCAATATATGGTTTTTTTAAAGATAATAAATTAATCTGAATCTATAAATCTGGCCACTTTTTACCCCTGCTAAAAACAAGCAAAAGTTATCCAAACAATAAAAAAATCTTCAATAGTTTTCCTGTTCTCTGATAATATAAAAACTCCTTCTGCTAGTTCTAATCAATATTTTTAGTTTCATTTCAACTTAATCTATTTCATATATTCCATATCACAATAAGTACTTCCTTATAATAGATAAATTAATAATTTCTTGTAATTCCTTGTGACTAAGTACTAGGTATCTCTTGATCTCAAAGCACTTTGTTCAATTTGCTTGTTTTGGTTATGTGTGGTTGATTGGATAAAGGAATAGGATTTAGCAGTATTGAGAAAAATATTATTTTGGAGATTTCAAGAAAGGCGAACATATTAAAAAGTGGCAATGTGCTCATAGCTACAAGGGACAACCTAGAAAGTTGTGCAAGAAGTTAGTACTAAATATTAAGCTAAAGAGGTACATTGCAGCAATGTTATAAGATATTTATATTTCCAAGACAAGGGTTTTTAATTGATATTAGGGTAAATAAGTAGGCACTTGAACTTTTTGATCAGTGGGGTCACATTGTTAGATGTGTGCTCTAGAAAAACACTTTCAAAGTTGTGTGTAGATTGCATTGTAGTTGGGAGACACCAATTTGTAGATAATTATAATGGTTCAGGTGAAAAGTGAAGAGGAATTGTATTGACATTGTGGCCCTCACAATAGAAAGAAAATAATAACGTATGAGAGATGCTAGAAAGCTACATTCAACAATATTGTAAACTGATTACACATATGGAGATAGGAATGATTAAGAGGCTGTGTAAATGTTTGGGACTGGAAAGACAGCAATACTTTCAATAAAGATAGAAGGAAATGTTTTGGAGAAAAAATGAGTTTCTATTTTGGCTATGTCCATTTGAAATGTCCAATTTAACTCTGAAACATTGAGTTTTTCTTAATTTCTATAGAATGGAAGTCAAACTTATTACTACTAACTTTATTCTTTAGGAAATGGTTCTTTGACATGAAACAATCAAAGCTTTTTTGTTTGTTTTGATTTCTGTAAGGTGTTTTAAAAATTTTTAAATCCTAAAGCCTATATAAAACTTTCATAAGTATATTAGTGCATATTACCTTTTGGTTAAAAAATTATTTTCCAGTTTTGCTTTCATTAAATTTAATTATCATCATGGCATTAGAGAGAATAAAGAAAAATACAACTTTCCTTTTTGATAAACATAGTTTTCTAATTCAATTATTAAAATAAAGAAATAATATTCATCACAGTTGTGATTGTCCTATAACAATTATGCACAAAAATTTTAATGCAATTAATCATTACATAGAGCAGGTCTTAAAGCTACCATTAAGAAAATGGCAGAAATTAAATTACATATGTACTCACTCACTCATACACATACACACAAACAGAGGAAGATACAAATTTTGACATTTAATAAATCAGATTCTTTGTCAAGAATTGGAGAGAAAAACAAATACTTTGCTATTAGATGATAAATCTGCATATAGATAAGCTTCTCTACTTTATGAATCATATATATCAATTATTCATGTTCATCAGTATCTCAAACATATTCATCAAGAGAAAGTTAGGGACTTCCAGCCAAGATGGAGGAGAGGAGGCACACAGCTGTGTAAGCTCCGCATTTTTCTCTCAGAATCCATTTCATTAGAAGCCTCTGAATTAATGCTTGACAAAAAAAACAAACAAACAAAAAAAAAAAAAACACAAATAGTTACCAAAAGAAGACATCCTTGAAATTCACCAGGAAAGGTCTGTTTTTGCTCGAGGGTGGGGACGGTTTTAGATCGGGGGCAGGCTGAGGGCAGCGGCAGCGAGAGCACGGGAGCAGACTGGAGAGGGGGTGGGGTGTGATCGCAGCTGTCTCTGTGGAGAGAGCTTTGCTACAGAATTGGATACTTTGCCCTGGCAGCAAGTCAGTAGCCCAGCAGAGAAGCTAAAAACACCAGGGGTGAAGAATACAACCCCAAACAGCTGGAGTCTCTCAGGACCTGGCCACCCCTCCCCCACAGTGACTCAGCATGCTCTCGGAGTCTCAGAATGCAGGCACAGCACAGTCTGGCTGGTGTCTCGCTGTTGCCCTCGCAGTCTCTAGAGGAAGCTCGGTAACACCACCCAGCCCCTCCCCCCAAAAAAGCAAACTCCATTTAGGGTTTTTTCCTTTTTTTTTTTTGCTAGTTTGTCTTTGATTCTTCTCTGACAAAATGAGCAAAAAATTGAAAAGGACCTTAACCCTTGACAGCTTCTATACAGACAGAGAGCAGACTCTAAACCCTGAGGAGACTAAAAACAGACTGTCTCCAGGTGAATCCCCACCTCTGTGGGGTGTTCCTCAGCACAGATGAACCTCATAGAAGAAATTAAAAAGACTCTCACAAGAGAGCTAGAAGAAAAATGGGAAAAGGAGAGGAAGGCTTGGCAAGAGAGTCTGGAGAAGTCGTCCCACTCATTTAAAGAGAGAGTGGATAAAGAAATCAAATTCTTGAGAAATAGGATTAGTGAACTGGAAACAGAAAATAGCTCTCTAAAAAAAACAAAATTGGCGAAATGGAAAAAAAATTCCATAGAACAAAAGAACTCAATTGGACAATTAGAAAAAGATATTTAAAAAGTGAGTCAAGAAAATATTCATTGAAAATCAGACTCTAACAAATGGAATTGAATGATTTGAGGAGATAAGAAGAATCAGTCAAGCAAATCCAAAAAAATCAAACAATGGAAAAGAATGTGAAATACCTTCTGGGGAAAATAACAGACCTGGAAAACAGATCCAGAAGAGACAATCTGAGAATCATTGGACTCCCAGAAAAATATGATGAAAAAAAGAGCCTGGACACTATTTTCCAGGAAATTATCAAAGAGAACTGCCCAGAAGTCATAGAAACAGAGGGTGAAAATAGACATTGAAAGAATTCATTGATCACCTACTGAAAGGGATCCTAAAATCAAAACACCAAGAAATATAGTGGCCAAATGCCAGAACCCTCAGACGAAGGAAAAAACTACTGCAAGCGGCTAGAAAAACCCAATTCAAGTATCGAGGAGCCACAATAAGGATCACCCAGGATCTAGCAGCATCCACATTAAAGGACCGAAGGGCCTGGAATATGATATTCCAAAAGGCTAAGGAACTTGGTATGCAACCAAAAATAACTTACCCAGCTAGAATGAGAATCTTTTTTCCAGGGAAGAAGATGGACATTCAACAAAATAAGCGAATTTCACCTATTTTTGATGAAAAAACCACAACTTAACAAAAAGTTTGATCTACAAATATAGAACTCAAGAGAAACCTAAAAAGGTAAAAAGAAATCTTGGGAACTATATTTTGGCTATAAAGATGTATAAAGAATACACGTATACCTTGTTCTAGAAAGTAGATGTGGAAAGGACATTGTACCAGAAAAAGGGTAAAGTGGGGGTACTACATCTCATGAAGAGGCAAAGGAAATCTATTATATCTGAGAGAAAGAATGGAGGGTGTTGGAATCCTTACTAACTGCTAACTAATTAGAGTTGATCTAATCTTACAAGAAGATTTTGGCCAGAACCTGAAACAAGGTACTAAGTAGAACTAATTAATACAAGGCTTGTGTTCACACCTTTACTCATTGGAGTCCACAAGTATGCTAGCTTCACAAAGTACACTTTCTAACTTAAACGGAGTCCACACCTCCCTTAAAGCTCGTTGGGCCAGAGAGCACTATGGGAGAAAACCCATAATTCCATTCTCTCAGAAGAGTCAGATAAAAGGCCAGCGATGAGGGATAGAATACATTTTTTCCTCTTGGCTGGCTGGTCGCAGAAGAGAGCTCAGCTGGACTCGAGAGGAGCGACTCTGGTGGCAGACGAAGGGTTTTCAAAGGATACAGCTACGAGTGGAGAGTTCAGTGGACAACCAGATTCATCTTCATCTCATACCACTGTAGTTGGTGGCTGGACTCCCCAGAAGGAGACAAGAGAGACATTCCATCTCTGTGTTGGTTGGAGGCTGAAGAAAGCAGAGGCAGAGGCTGAAGGGCAGAACCTTTGGATTTAGAGACATCCGAAGGACTCTAAGCCTCTAAACCGGCTGTGCTTTGAGAAGAACAAGAACTCCAACATTTGAACTCATAACAGGAGGGGAATGAATACAGTGGGTATCTTACTGCATTCAGAATTGGCTTGAAGAGAAAAATTTTAGACATATTCAATTTATGGTGAAACTTCTCTCACCTCATTGAAAAGTGAGAAGGGAAAAGTGAAAAGGGAAGGAATAAGCTAAGTGGAAGGGAATACAGAAACTGTGAGGGAAAGGGGTAAGATAGGGGGAGGAACTCTAAGGTCGGGGGAGGGATACTAAAAAGGGAGGGGTGTGAGAAGCAAGTGATGCTCATAAGCTTAATACTGGGAAGGGGGTAAGGGGGAAAGAAGGGAAAAAATCATAAACAGGAGTTAACAAGATGGCAAGTAATATAGAATTGGTAATTTTAACCATAAATGTGAATGGGGTAAACTCCCCCATAAAGAGGAAGGGGTTAGCAGAATGGATTAAAAGCCAGAATCCTACAATATGTTGTTTACAGGAAACACACCTGAAACAGGGAAATACATATAGAGTAAAGGTAAAAGGTTGGAGCAAAATCTAGTATGCTTCAGGTGAAGTCAAAAAAGCAGAGGTAGCCATCCTGATCTGAGATCAAGCTGAAGCATATCTTGCAAAAGGGTAGCATGGATAATGAAGCACTATCTATATTAAACATATATGCACCAAGTTGTGTAGCATCTAAATTCTTAAAAGAGAAATAAAGAGAGCTGCAAGAAGAAATAGACAGCAAAACTATAATAGTGGGAGATCTCAACCTTGCACTCTCAGCGTTAGATAAATTAAATCACAAAATAAATAAGAAAGAAGTCAAAGAGGTAAATAGTATACTAGAAAAATTAGATATGATAGATCTCTGGAGAAAACATAATGGAGACAGAAAGGAGTACACTTTCTTTTCAGCAGTTCATGGAACCTATACAAAAATTGACCATATATTAGGACACAAAAACCTCAAACTCAAATGCAGTAAGGCAGAAATAGTAAATGCATCCTTTTCAGACCACGATGCAATGAAAATTATATTCAACAAAAAGCTAGGGGAAAGTAGACCAAAAAATAATTGGAAACTAAATAATCTCATACTAAAGAATGATTGGGTGAAACAGCAAATCATAGACATAATTAATAACTTCACCCAAGAAAAAGATAATAATGAGACATCATACCAAAATGTATGGGATGCAGCCAAAGTGGTATTAAGGGGAAATTTCATATCTCTAGAGGCCTATTTGCATAAAATAGAGAAAGAGAAGGTCAATGAATTGGGCTTGCAACTAAAAATGCTAGAAAAGAAACAAATTAAAGACCCCCAGTCAAACACTAAAGTTGAAATTCTAAAAATAAAAGGAGAGATCAATAAAATTGAAAGTAAAAAAAAAAAAAAACTATTGCATTAATTAATAAAACTAAGAGTTGGTTCTATGAAAAAACCAACAAAATAGACAAACCCTTAGTAAATCTGATTTTAAAAAAAGGAAAGAGAAAGTTAGGTATTATTAAAGCTATTATAAACTGACAATACTACATAATTTTATTTATTAAAAATACAGAAATGCAATGTTCTATATTTAAGACTGAATTAAACCTTATAGTCCCCTTAATACCATATAAACATATTTTTGACCTTTCTTACCCTATACTCTATTCCTTAAACTTTTTCTTTAACTTTTCCCCAAGAATATATTCATTGTTTGCATTCCCCTTAAAGAATAGATTTTCCTAATTCTGTTAGTAGTCAAAATACCATTAGATCCTTGTTGTCCATCATAGAAACTTTCATATTATAAGTTTTTCTCTCTTTTCCTCTGTTTCAGCACATACCTTCCACATATAAATTGTCCTCACTAAGTGTAATAGGATATGGAAAAAAGAAAACAAGCATCTATTAAATATATACTATTTGCCTCTTTCTAAGTGCCTTATAATTGTTTTCACATATGCTTTTAATGATAATTCTGAGAGATGGATTCCATTATTATCCTCATTTTACAACTGGGAAAATTGAGACAAAGAATGCTTAAGTGACTTGTCTTGAGTCAGATAGCAAGTATGTGTTTGAGGCCAGATTTGAAATTCTAGTCTCTAGCTCTTCTAAGATGGCCTCAGGATTATTTCTGGAGCAAATATGTTTAGCATTAATAGGTCATCTTCTTGCAATATCAATTTGTTCTTATCTATTTTTTTAAAAAAAATAGTACTTGTTAGAATCCTAGTGTTAACTCAACTTGAAACAAGGTGATAAGTCAGGGGAGATGTTAGAATCCTAGTGTTAACTAGATGGAAATGATACAATGCTTATTGGTTCACACCTTAGAGTGAATCCTTACAAAGTAATGTCAATTGCCTAATTTAGCATGATACTCAGCAAATCCTCTAACTCACTAATGTATTTAAGTAGTCATTGGAGTTCACACTTTTGGGAGATTCACAAGTCAGTATTCAGTATGAGATTCACAAGTCAGAAATTCATAATCCCACTCTTGGAGGAGGTGTCAACCTTTTACACCCAGCATAAATAGAGCTTTAGTGAGCCAGTCAGGGTTAGTTCAGAGAGAAGCCCTCTCTCGGAGGCAAGAGAGATTCATTCCAACTTTCACCTTGGTGCTGGCTGGAGACATTTGGAAGAAGCACGAGTTCTTGGAACCAAGGAAAGCTGAAGCCTCTAAGAAAGCTAACCGGGCCCAAGGAAAGAGATAAGAAATAAATGTTTGGATTTTAATCAGCTGGCTGCGTTTGGAGTGATTACTACTTTGAACCGAAACTTAAGGCTGCCTCCAGAAAACCTTCCCGAGAAACCTGCTCCCAGAGAACCATTATATTATAAGGAAGAGAACAGCACAGGTACTCTTTTCTTAACTAGGTTCTAAATTAGCTTAAAATTTCAAATATCATCATATATGCTCTCTTTATTTCTAATCTCTTTTTACCTATTTTCACATGACTCCAGGTATATAGATATATAGAATGGGTATGCAAATCAAGCATTTGCTGAAAATAAATCATAATTTTGCAACACCCACATTCAGTAATGAGACATCCTATGAAGTTGCAACCTACAGTTTAAGAACATCCAGTTCCTACCAGGGATGGTCTAAGGGAAGAAATCACTGTAAAAAGGGTGCTGAATTTCTTTACCACCATCATCAACTATTGATCAATTGTCATCAGTGGTCACATGGATATATAAGCCCTGAGTGTGGTGACATTTCTCCCTGTTCCTGAAAATGTTTCCTATATACAGGGCATTTCAAATGATCTTAAACCAGGAAAGCAATTTCTTTGGAGAAGGAATCAGCCATCTAACTAGGTGACATGCACAGAACAAATAAGAGTGATTAACTAAAGAGAAAGTGGCATGTACCAGGCAAGTCAAATCACTACCACCCCCTTGACTGTGAGTTTCCCTTAGATCTTCATGAAGGTAGGCCTAAACTTTGAAGGCAGTAGCAACCATCACCCTTGAAAAATAACCCCTGTAGAGTTGCAATCTGGCAGTTGCTTATATGGGTGCTATAGGCATAGCTATAATTATACTCAACAAATAAAATTGTCATCTGAGTCTGTGATACTATCAAATTGTTTAGCACTAGAAACTGACATCATTTTAATAGTTGAAATAACATTAAGGAGAGACAAGCATTTGCTTTGCCTGAATCCTAAGGACAATAGTATTTATTTATTTGATTTGCAGCTAAAAGCTTCTTTAGAAATTATCTCCCTTATTAAAATGTGAGCTTCTTGAGAGTAAGAACTGTCTTATTTTTCTATTTTTGTGTCAATCTATTTACCCCAGTACTTTGCATATAATAAACTATAAATGTTTTATTCATTCATTTCATGTCTATTCTACATTCTACTGCAAAAGTCTTTTTAACTATCATTTCTACAATTTAGCTTTTATTCCTATTTAATACATAGTCATATTAAAATTCCTGAAGATATATTTTATTGTCTTTAGATCCATGGATCAAAAAATCTCTCAGCTTTTTACTGCCTAGAGGAAAAAATAGAAATTCATTTCATAATCAAAGCCCTCATAATCTATTCACATCTATCTAATCATTTTAACATTTACCTCTTTTTTTCAGTGAAATCCTTTCTAACCAAATTGGCATACTCAAAACTCACTTAATAGACTAAGTAAATTTCTACCTTTATAATTTTTCCCATAGGCCATTTGTCTGAAACTTCCTACCCTATTTTTTTTGTCTATAAAAACATAGCCAATTTTAAAGGATTAATTCATATACACTTTTCTTTATGTAGATTTCTATATCCACACAAACCATAAATGTATCTTTTTCTCTGATGTTCAATCCATTTGTCATTTATCATATAATATTTTATAATTTTTCTGGCTTTACATTAACCAAAATTAATAAAAAATTCTCTTCAAAAAGGGGATTTAAAAAAAAATATGTATTTCTTTTTTCTCATTCAAATATTCAAACATGAGTCTTTTGAATATAAAATCAAATAATCATAACTTTAAATTCAAAAATCTATTTTACAATTGAGAAAATAGACAGCACAAGAACTAGGAGATCATTACATACTTCAACAATGATACTGTATGAGGATGTATTCTGATGGAAATGGATATCTTTGACAAAGAGAAGATCTAACTCAGTTCCAATTGATCAATGATGGACAGAAGCAGCTACACCCAGAGAAGGAACACTGGGAAATGAGTGTAAACTGTTTGCATTTTTGTTTTTCTTCCCAGGTTATTTTTATCTTCTGAATCTAATTCTCCCTGTGCAACAAGAGAACTGTTCAGTTCTGCACACATATATTGTATCTAGTATACACTAGATATTTATTTAACATATTTAACATGTAAACAGGCAAGACTGCCTACCATCTAGGGGATGGGGTGAAGGGAGGGAAGGGAAAAGTTGGAACAGAAGTGAGTGCAAGGGATAATGTAGTAAAAAATTACCCAGGTATATGTTCTATCAATAAAAAATTATAATAAAAAAAGAAAAAAATTAAAAATTAAAAATACAACTATCAAAAAAAAAAAAGAAAGAAAAGAAAATAGTCACTGGATTTTAATGAGTAAGAGAATGCTATAATAAGAAAATCTCTTTTTTAAAAGTCACTCTAACAACTATATAGGAGAGATTACAAAGGGGAAAGACTTGAGAGGAAGCTATATTGAATGATGAATGATGAATAATATTAATCTTTTACCATAACCTTGAGTCCTTTGAGTAATTCAATTAATAACTGTGAGTACATTTTTAACCACAAAACTAAGATTCTTAATTTAACAGTAATGAACTTGTTGTGATCTAGTTTAGATGGATCTGAAGGGGTCTGTCAGCCCCACGTTGGGCGCCAAAATGTGGTGAGCTTTTTCTTCTCAAAATACAGCCAGGTGATCAAAGTTCAGATCTTTTATTATCTCCAATATAGCCCGGTTAGCTTAGAGGCCTATCTCTCTGCTTGGTTCCAAGAGCTCTTGCCACTTTGTCCTTTGCTTCTGCCTCTGCTTTCTTCAGCCTCCAGACCCAGCACCACTCTTCATGTCATTCCAGTGAAATCTCGACTTGTAGCTTCTTCACTCTGAAGAAATTCCTCGACTGGCCCATTGAAGCTCTATTTATGCTCAAGAGAGGGATTGTGGGTTTTCTCCCATAGTGCTCTCTGGCCCAAAGAGCTTCAAGGGAGGTGTGAACTCATTGAACTTCAATGAGTAAAGGTGTGAACACAAGCCTTGTATTAATTAGTTCTACTTAGTACCTTGTTTCAGGTTCTGCCCAAAACATCTTCTTGTAAGATTAGATCAACTCTAATTAGTTAGCAGTTAGTAAGGATTCCAACATGAACTTTAAACTAAGATTGATTAAAATCCTTTTTGAAAACAAACTACCTTTGAATTGAAAAAAAGAAAAAATAAACATGCTATATACATCTCTGAACAATTGTCAATGAATAGAACACAATTAATACTTTGATTAAAGCTTTTATTAATCTCTCACTACATGACAAGAGCCATGCTACACTTTAGGATAAAAAGAGAAAATAAAATAATTCCTGTCTTCAATGAACTTAACATTTTGTTACAGGATAGTGAATAATGTAGAAAAAAATTAAATTTAAAATAATGCAAATATAACATTGATAAATGTTGCTATAAAAGATTTTAAAAAATTCTCTCTTTTGGAAGAACTGGTCAAAATAAGGCTTTCCTATTTCGCCTCTTGATAGATATATAGAGTATGACTTTATTGATCTCTTGCCTTAGCACTTCCCGATTTTTTCACACTGCAAGCTAGAGATTTAACTATATAGGTACTCTGATTTTGACTCTGAGTTTTGTTCCAGGGGCAATATAGTTTTACATAGTAACTTTCTGCCACTTTATACAGTTTCTTCAAATAAAAAGTTTTTGATATAATTACATTAGCTCATATTCTCCAGCTAGGAAGATTGCTAATGTTTAGTCAATTTAAATTTTGTTTATATTTAGCTAATGCCTCTCTTCTTCCAGTTTCTTTTCCTTGGCATAAATATAGAATGTCATGTGTGTGTATGTGTATGTGTATGTATGTGTTTGTATGTGTGTAGAAGCACATAAAATATATCCTCATGATGACAGAAGAAATAATCTAGATTAAGAAAATTGAGGACTATACTATATCTTTTCCTAGAATGATATGAGGAAGGAAATAGGTGGAAAGAATAGTTGTTCCTGAACTTTCTTTAGTCCTTGAAGATTATAGCAAGCAACTAATTTTTTCCCCAATTGATCTATAGAAACCCAGAGGCCTATTTCAAACTTTCCTTTATTTTTTTTTTTACCTATTAATGAAAATTGGTGAAAGAAGAAAATTGTATTGGGGAAACATCTCCATTTTGAGGTTGCGCCTAGGACAATCAAGTTTCTGGTTTAGCCTCCGAATCTTCAAATTTGTCAGCATATCCAATAGTTTCCTCCTCTCCCATCCCCAGTCCACTTTTTATCTCTGTATTTTAGCAGTCTGGCATATAAAAGATGCTTAACAATTATTTGCTTTTTGTCACGTGTATCTCCCTTTTACTTCTTCAGTAATGATAACAAAATTTTAAAATGGGGCAAAATGTGTTAAAAATCAACAACAAACAATAACTGACAATGACCTATAGTCTATCCATTTTTATCCTTTTCCAAGAGTATATTATAATTTATTAGTCTTGAATCTTACTCTCTGAAACAAACCTATCAGTGTTCCAAAATTGATGCTAATAGCATTGTATTGGGACCACATTTAAGTTGAACTTGCTGCTTTTTCTCTGCACTAACTCACTGGTGAATCATGTTCAGGGTTAATTGCAAAAGTAAATACTGTTTTTGAAAAAAAATGTTCTATAAATTCTTCAAAGTAATTATTTTTTTATTGTATCAACTTCATTAAGGAGATTCTTATTAAGTTATAATTTTAGTGACTATTTTGATAGGTTCAAGCGTTCTGATTGCAATTCCTTTTAGAAATGTAATAAGGTAGTTGATAAATTACAATGGCTTACAAGTACTATTAAAATCAAGTAGGACAATACTCCATAAATGTAGCGTAATTAGAGTAACAAATGATAATAGCAATGTGCTATCATAATTACATTATTCAATTGATTTAGTGCAGTGTTGACTATTCTACCCTCTCTGAGAGAACCCTAGAAAGATTTCAAAGTACTTTAAATCAACAAAGTCACCCAATTTAATTGCCTTTGCAAGGGTAAATTCTAAATGGAGAAGGAAGAAAAATGAAACTCAGGAAGTTGATTTTTATCTATGCCTTTGACCTAATCTAGGAATGCAGTGGTTGAGACAATATACATACAAGGTAATTTTTCTGTCTAATTAGAAATCAGGATAACATTGATAAAAGAATTTTTTTCATGTCTGCATCAAATATAGAAAATAAAATTTGTTTCTGTTTTATCTTTCTGAAAAATGTCTATCTTCACACAACCGCCAGATGTAAAAGACAAAATAAATAAATAAATGATAGAAGTTGATTTAATTACTCTGCATTTCTAGCACCAAGTTTGCAGGCTTAGAAAATAATAAGCACCACCTGTATTCCTTATTTGCTGAGTTACATTATAAATTGAAGAATTACAGAATCCCATACTTCTATAAATAATAAAAAGAATAGAATTTGAACCAATGATAATATATTATTTTCCCCAAAAATGTTCTCAATGTTTTCAATTAGAGATATTTATTAATTAAGATTTGGAAAATACTCAGAGAGCAATTGAATGACATAAATTTGATTATCTTTGTCAATGGCCAGTTGAAATTCTTCCCACTATTTTTATATTCCTTGTTTTGGAAGAATAAATACAACTAGCAATATTTTTGAGCTTCATTTTGAAACTATTTCTCTAGTGATTGCTCCTCACTATAATATTTTTAAGAAGCTAAAGGCACGAATAATTGACAAGTAACTATTTTAAATGGAATAACTCCTTCAACTCTGTTCTTCCATTGTTCCTATTCTCACATAGTGAGTATATATGTATATAAGCATATATACATACATATGTATGTACAAATACATATATGTGTATATATGTGTCGATGTATAAGTATCTGTGCATATATGTGTATATGTATGTATATGTGAATGCATACATATATATTTGTTTTAAATTTTATTTTCCCCAATTATATATAAAATAATATTTTTGTTACATATGTATGTTCATTTTTTACATATATCAATATGAATCCTGTTGGGAGAGAAAAATCAGAACATAAAGAAAAAACCACAAAAGAGATAAAAAAGAAAATATATATATACTCACATGACATATGTTGATCTACTTTCAGTCTCCATAGTTCTTTCACTGCATGAAGATAGTGTTTTCCATTCAAATTTTGTGGGAATTGTTTTGAATTAATAAACCATTGAGAAGAACCAAATCTGTCATAGTTGATCATTGAATAATCTTGCTGTTGCTGTGTATAATGTTTTCCTGGTTATGCTTGTTTGGCTCAGCATCAGTTCATGTAAATCTGTCTAAGACTTTCTAAAATCCACTCAAAAATCTAAAATTGTTTTCTATAGAACAAGGATATTCCATTACTTTCATATACCATAACTTATTCAGCCATTCCACAGTTGATAGGCACCTACTTATTCATCAATTATTTTGTATTCTGTCTATGTACAAACAATAAGACAATGCATCCCCTCATGATAAGCACAAACTTACCATCATATTCTTTCATTCCCAGCAGTTTCAGTAAGGAATTTAGAATAGGTAATGCTATTTTTGATTTTGGGAGCTTTTTTAGCCACATAAATTTTCTACTTCAATGAATAATGAAAAATGGACTTTCTAAATTTAGCTTATCAAATGTATTTGTTATAATGGAGAAGAAAAATCAAAGAGGAAATAAAGTATACATTGTGGATTAGTGGAAAGTCTATTATAATTTGAGTGAAGAACATTAGATTTCAAAACTAGTTAGGTTATTAGTTATATGAACCTGAAGAAATTAATGCACCTCTGTGGCCCCAGTATGTTTATCTTCAAAATAGTGATGATACTTCTAATATCTAGCAGGAAAAATTGTCATTATTAAGTTGAGTTTAAAAAGTGAAATATTGAAATATGAAGCTAAATATAAATTTGGGAAATTTAGTAAAATATAAAAGATCCAAAAACATGTAAGTATCTTGCACAGCAAAACATATTTTATTGAAGTTAATGTAGCAGTTTTAAAAATATTAGTAAATTATAAATGACCAGGTATAAATAATATAGATGTGATAATGTGAGAAATACAGATTAAAACAAATATCAGGTTTCAATTGACTTCAGATCAATTGATAAAAGTTGGGGGTGGAAATATTAATAATCAACTGTGCAGGGATTATGGGAAGAGTGAAACACTGATGTACTTATTGGTAGGACCAGAAACAAAAATACAATATATCCATATCCAATAGCACTTGCTGTAGGAAAAAAAAAATAAAACATTGGTTCTTATCAATTAGGAAACTGCGAAGATGATATACTAACTACTTGTAAAGAGACATTATTGTACAGTAAGAAACAAGGAATATAAGAGACTCAAGTAATCATTAGCAGCCTCCTGGGAATGAATAGAACAAAATAATAATCACTACAAGAATGAAAATGAAAGACAGGTAAAAGGAAATTGAACTCCAAGATAATGAAGGCCCAGAATAAAAGCAATGACAACTCCATCTTTCCTCACAGTGTAGGAAATTATTAGAAGAGAAAGTTCTATGCATTAATAGATAAGGTTTCTGTATCATACATAATATATATTTTTACTAATTTTCTTGGGCCATTGTAAGGTTCAGTCTGAGATAAAGTGAGATGGCATAAACTATGCTGGTCTGAAGACATAAGATATAACCAAAACTTTTTTTTTTTTAATTTTGTAACTAGATAACTGGAGTTAGTGGGAGATATTACCTCATAAAACAGCAAAAAAAGAGTGAAGAGGGAAAAATGTTTTCTAATGTTTTTAATGTTTTAAGTGGAATTTCTCTTTCTATCTCTTGATGCTGGGCTTTTTCAGTAATATATAGAAATGCTGATGATTATGTGGGCTTATTTTATCTCTGCAAGTTTGCTAAAGCTGGGAATTGTTTCCAGTAGATTTTTGGGTGGTTTTCTAGGATTCTCTAAGTATGTCATCATATTATCTGCAAAGAGTGATAGTGTTATCTCCTCATGGCCTATTCTAATTGCTTCATTTTTTTTTTCTTTTCTTATTGCAAAAGCCAACATTTCTAGTACAGTATTTATTAATAGTGTTGATGATGGATATCCTTGTTTCACCTCTGATCTTATTGAGAATGCTTCTCTCCGTTACTAATAATGACTGCTGATTAGTTTTAAATAGATAGTGCTTTGGAAAGTTCTCTTTATCTCTGTGCTTTCTAGAGTTTTTAATAGGAATAGGTGGTGTATTTTGTGAAAAGCTTTGTCTGAATCTATTGATATTATCATATGATTTATATTGGTTTTATTATTGATATGGTCAATTATGGTAATATTTTTCATCATATTGAACCTTCCCTGCATTTATCAAATCTTGCTTGGTCCTAGTGTACTATTCTACTGCTATGTACCTATATCTCTTTGCTAACGTATTTAATTTTTTTTTTGCATCAATATTCATTAGGAGATTTGTCTATAATTTTTTCTCTTTTTTGGCTCTTCCTGGTTTAGGTATCAGGACTACATCAAGGTCACACTAGGAATCTGTGAAAACTCCTTTACATACAAAAACTTTTTAATTCAATGTAATCAAAAATTTTTGGAATCTTTACAAAGTGCTAAGTCATTAGAGTTGATAGAGACAATAATTATATAATTTAGCATGGTTCAGTATAATTGATCTGATCTTACAAGGAGATGTTATGGGCCAGAAGAAACAAGGTACTAAGTGGAACTGAGAAATGATGCTTGTGTTCACACCTTTACTCATTGGAGTTCACACATTTGGGAGATTTCAGGGTTTAGTATGAGATAACCAAATTCACACCTCTCTTAATCCCTGCCTCCATAAAGAGGAGTCACCTTTGGGAGATCATATAGAAAGAGGCTCTTAGCTTCGGGTTAGAGAGTTTTATGTCAGGGAGGTCATGACCACCTTATGTTCTAAAACAAAAGAAAGCAGGAGATGTTGGAATCTTTACAAACTGTTAAGTCATTAGAATTGATAGAAACAATAATTATCTAATTTAGCATGGTTCAGTATGATGGATCTGATCCTACAAGGAGATGTTATGAGCCAGAAGAAACAAGGTACTAAGTGGAACTGAGAAACGATGCTTGTGTTCACACCTTTACTCATTGGAGTTCACACATTTGGGAGAGTTCAAGGTTTAGTATGAGATATCCGAATTCATACCTCCCTTGAAGCTCTCAGGGTCAGAGAGCACTCTGGGAGAAACCCATAATTCCACTCTCTCAGAGGAGATCATATATAAGAAACAGACAGAGGCTCTCTCTGGGAGTTCAGCTGAAAAGATTACGAGGGGAGTGTCTTCAGTTCAGAGAGAAGCCCTCTCTCAGAGGCAAGAGAGATTCATTCCATTTTTCACCTGGCTGGCTGGAGACTGAAGGACACACTTTTGGATTTGGAGACATTTGGAGGGAGCTCTTGGAACCAAGCATAAAGATAGGTCACTAAGAAAAAGTAACCAGGCTATTTTGGAAGGAGAAAATAAACATTCGCATTTTATCACCTGGCTGCGTTTTGAGGTGATTATTACTTTCAACTGCAACTAAGGCTGCCTCCAAAAAACCTCCCCAAGAAACCCTCTCCCAGAGAGAACCATTATATATTAAAGAAGAAGAACACCACAAAAAAATATTCTTTTTTTCATTTCAAATTATTCTCTAGTTCTTTTTTAGCCATAAATTCCTTCCTTCTCCACAGATGGGAGGGAGAGACAGACTCCCTTGTTCTCATAATTTGCTTATAATATGATGCCTTATGTCTAAAGTATGAATCCATTTCAACTTTATCTTGGTATAAGGTGTTAGGTGTTGGTCAATGCCTAGTTTCTGCCATATGAGAAAGTAGTATATATTTCAGTCCACATTCAATCTCCATAGTTCTCTCTCTGAATGCACATGGCATTTGTTTTGAATCACTGCATTGCTGAGAAGAGTTAAGTCCATCAGAACTGATCATTACATAATCTTGTTGTTAACTGTGTACAATATTCTCCTGGGTTTTCTTGCTTTAATTAGCATCAGTTCATGTTAGTCTTTCCAGGCTTTTCTAAAATTATTCTGCTCTTAATTTGTTAAGGAATAATAATATTTCCCTACAATCATATTTAAGTCTTTTTAAAATTTTAAACATTACTTTTAAGTCATTCCCCAAATAATACCCATTCTCTGAGTTTCCTGTACCTTGCCACTACAAAACATTGCACTACCAAAAAAACCAAAACCAAACCAAAACAAAACAAAAAACAAACAAAAAAAAATGAACTGTTGCAAACATGTTTGCACATATGGGTTCTTTTTCTTCTTTTATGATTTTTTTGGGGGGTAAAGCCAAAATGGAAGAAAAAAGGCAGAAACTTGCCCAACTTCTCTCCCAAACTGCTCCAAATTCCTTTTAAAAATGATCCTAATCAAATTTAGAGAATCAGAACACCCAAAAAATTGAGTAAAATATTTTCCAGCTGAATTCCTCTTAGCAGCTCAAAAGAAAAGATCTATTATGCCCGGAGGGAGTCCAGTTTACAGTCCTGGTTCAGGGCATTTTTTTTTAATTTAAATTTAATTTTATTTAATAATAACTTTGTATTGACAGAATCCATGCCAGGGTAATTTTTTACAACATTATCCTTTGCACTCACTTATGTTTCGTTTTTTCCCCTCCCTCCCTCCACCCCTCCCCCAAGTTGGCAAGCAGTCCTATATATGTTAAATATGTTGCAGTATATCCTAGATACAATACATATTTGCAGAACCAAACAGTTCTCCTGTTGCACAGGGAGAATTGGATTCAGAGGGTAAAAATAACTCGGGAAGAAAATCAAAAATGCAAATAGTTCACATTCGTTTCCCAGTGTTCCTTCTTTGGGTGTAGCTGTTTCTGTCCATCATTTATCCATTGAAACTCAGTTAGGTCTCTTTGTCATAGAAATCCACTTCCATCAGAATACATCCTCATACAATATCGTTGTCGAAGTGTATAATGATCTCCTGGTTCTGCTCATCTCACTTAGCATCAGTCCATGTAGGTCTCTCCAAGCCTCTCTGTATTCATCCTGCTGGTCATTCCTTACAGAGCAATAATATTCCATAATATTCACATACCACAATTTACCCAGCCATTCTCCAATTGATGGGCATCCATTCATTTTCCAGTTTCTAGCCACTACAAACAGGGCTGCTACAAACATTTTGGCACATACAGGTCCCTTTCCCTTTTTAGTATCTCTTTGGGGTATAAGCCCAGTAGAAACACTGCTGGATCAAAGGGTATGCACAGTTTGATGACTTTTTGGGCATAATTCCAGATTGCTCTCCAGAATGGTTGGATTCGTTCACAACTCCACCAACAATGCATCAGTGTCCCCGTTTTCCCGCATCCCCTCCAACATTCATCATTATTTTTTCCTGTCATCTTAGCCAATCTGACAGGTGTGTAGTGATATCTCAGAGTTGTCTTAATTTGCATTTCTCTGATCAATAGTGATTTGGAACACTCTTTCATGTGAGTGGTAATAGTTTCAATTTCATCATCTGAAAACTGTCTGTTCATATCCTTTGACCATTTATCAATTGGAGAATGGCTTGATTTTTTATAAATTTGAGTCAGTTCTCTATATATTTTGGAAATGAGGCTTTTATCAGAACCTTTAATTGTAAAGATGTTTTCCCAGTTTGTTGCTTCCCTACTAATCTTGTTTGCATTCGTTCTGTTTGTACAAAGGCTTTTTAATTTGATATAATAAAAATTTTCTATTTTGTGATCAATAATGGTCTTTAGTTCATCTTTGGTCACAAATTTCTTTCTCCTCCACAAGGTTCAGGGCATTTTGAAGCATCTCTGAACTCAGCCCCAGCCTCAGTTTGAACCCAACCTCTGAATCAGTGGCAGTACTGATAGCTTTCAGAACTCTGAGCCCAGAGACATATAAGAGTATATGGAAAGTCAACAGAAAAGGTCTGCAGAGCTGGTGTGGGAGCCCAGAGCACAATCCCAGCAGAACCAAACCTGTCTCTAGATTCAATGAAGAGGGACAACTGAATCACTTGTAGTGTTGGAGGCTTCTGAAACTCTAAGCCAGGGAACACTAGAGAGTACTCAGAAGGTCAGTGGAGAGGTTATGGGAGTGTAATGTGCAATTCCAACCCACCCCCATTCAGTAGAACTCCAATCCCAGTCAACACACTAGATCTTACAGATACTGTGGATCAGAAAAATGCCTAATAGCTCCAAGGCAAAGAGGAATGCTTGTGGTCAGATTCCTAAAAAGGATTTCTGAAAACAGCTGCAAAAAACCTGTGAAGTTTGGGACAACGCAACTTTCCCTCTGAAAACAGAGCCCTACTTTAATAAAGAATTAAAAATCAAATAATAGGCTAGGAAAATGAGCAGACAACAAAATTGAAAGTTATTATGATGATAAGGAATATCAAAATACACATTCAGAAAATGATAAAAAAAAGTCAAAGTTTTTTATATCCAAAGCCTCCCAGAAAAATAAGAATTGGGCTCAGACTATGGAAGGCCTCAAAATGGACTTTGAAAATTAAGTAAGAAAGATAGAGGAAAAATTAGGGAAAGAATTGAGAGAGGTACAAAAGGAAATTCAAAAGGCTAATTAGGAGAAGAATGGCTTAAAAAGCAAAATTGATCACTGGAGAAAGAAGGCACAAAAGTTCATTGAGGAAATTAATTCTTTAAAAAACATAATTGAGCAAATAGAAGCTAATGACTTCATGAGAAATAAATATACAATAAAGAAAATGCAATACACACACACACAAACACACACACACACACACACACACATACACATATATATCATAGAAGATATCTCACTGGAAAAACAACTGACCTGGAAAACAGATCTGAGAGAGAATTTTTAAAAAATTATTAATCTACCTGAAAGTCATGATCAAAAAAAAAAAAAAAAAAAAAAAAAAAAGAGCCTGGACATCATCTTTCAAGAAATTATCAAGAAAAACTGTCCTGATATTCTTGAATCAGAGGATAAAAGAGAAATTGAAAGAATCCACCAATCACCTCTTGAAAGATAAACAAAAGGAAAATTCCCAGGAATATTATAGTCAAATTCCAGAACTCCCAGATCAAGGAGAAAGTATTGCAAAGCATGCAGAAAAAAAAAAATCAAGTGTAGGGAGCCACAGTCGGGATAATACAAGATTTAGCAACTTCTACATTAAAGGACTGGAGAACATGAAATATGATATTCCAGAGAGCAATGGAGCTAGGATTTCAACCAAAAATCACCTACCCAACAAAAACTCAGTATAACCCTTCAAAGGAAAAAGTGGGCCTACCATGAGACATGATTTTCAAGCATTCATGACAAAAAGACCAGACCTGAATGGAAAGTTTGATTTTCAAATACAGGACTCTAGAGAAGCAAAAAGAGATAATCAGGAAAATGATATCATAAGAGACTTACTGAAGTTTATCTGTTTATATTTCTACATGGATGATACTTGCAATTTTTATGATTTTTTTGAGATACAGTCCCAGTAGTGATTCTGCTGGATCCAGGGATATGAACAATTTTATAATCCTTGAGACATAGTTCAAAATTGCTCTCCAGAATGGTTTCCCAATCTCTTTCAACATTTGTAATTATCTTTTTTTCTGTCATCCTGCCAATCAGAGAGGTATACAGTGGTACTTCAAAGTTATCTCAATTTGTATTTCTCTAATCAGTATTGATTTAGAGTATTTTTTTTCATAGATCTTGAAATGGCTTTAATTTCTTTATCTGAAAATTGTCTGTTCATATTCTCTATTTATCAATTGAGGAATTACTTGTATTCTTATAAATTTGAGTGTATTTTCTATATATTATAGAAATGAGGCTTTTTTCAGAAACACTGTCAAAATATTTTTCAGCTTTTTATTCATCTTATAATCTTGGGTACATTTGGTTTTGTTTGTGCAAAACATTTTTAATTTAATGTGATCAAAATTATCTATTTTGCACTTTAATATGTTCTTTAGTTCTTCTTTGGTTATAAATTTTCCACTTCTTCTCCACAGATCTGACAGCAAGATTATCTTTTGTTGAACTCATTTGCTTATAATATCACCACTTATATTTAAATCATTAATCTATTTTCACCTTTTATTAGTATAGGGTGTTAGAACTTCGTCAATAGCATTGTAATTCTTAGAAAATTTAATTCAGTTACAGGAAGAAACAAGTAGCAAAACTATATTAGTTTGGGATCTCAACTTCCTCCTCACACAACTAGATAAATCTAACCACAAAAATTTTAAAACAAAGAAAGAAGTAAAAGAGATGAATAGAATTTTAGAAAGGTGAGATATAAAAGATCTTTGGAGAACACCAAATGGGTATAGAAAGGAATATTTTATTTTCTGTGTTATACATGACACCTTTCTGAGTTATAAATGATCATGCATTAGGGCATTAAAAACCTGACATTCAAATACAGAAAGGCAGACTATTTGCATCTTTTGTCATCTTTGTTAATACTCAATGTGTATGAAATAAAATCTTGTGGTAGTTTTGATTTGATTCTCTTTCATTGGTTATTAGAGAATTTTTGTTTCATATAATAATTAACAGTGTATAATTCTTCCTTTGAGACCTATTTATGCATTTCCCTTGATACATGTTCTGTTCATTTTTCTATTTACTTAAATTATTTCTATGTCTTAAATGTAAATCCTTATTAAAGAAACTTGATACATGGGATTTTCTTCTCATTGGATTCCCTATGTAAGCATATGAAATATTAAATTTATTTGTAGAATTTTTCAGTTTCAAGTAACAAATGTTTTTATTTTATCTCATTAGACCAAAAGTTAAGACACTACAATATAAGATAAATTACATTGTTTTTAAATACAATATTTTTGTATTGTTAAGGAACTTTCTTGAGATCTTATGAGATAAAGACATCTACATATTCCTCATAGTCACTGAAAAGTGAAGTGAAAACTATAGTAGAATGGAATTTCAGGTTGCATTACTTCTAACCACATTCCTTTTTCCTACCAGGTCATAGAACTATTGTCATAAGAACAAGTTTTCTCTAAAAACCTACACCCAATCAATAAGCTTCTTATGATATGAAAGTCATAGATGTATTTCTATTCAGTGGGATAGAGAGAGGAACTGTACAATTCATTTTAATAATATTCATAGGCCATTAGTTCAAAGACATATATTCATACTATATTTTAAAAAGTCCCTTTTTTGTATTTAATCTTTTATAGCCATAATAGAGAACATTTCATGTTCTCTCAACATGATAGATTGTAATTGGTTTGGCAGTAGACATTTCACTGATTGCTATGAATGATATCAAATAATAATGTATATGAAATATGCACTATAAGGGCAGTTCTCCATTGAATTGTTAATCAGGCTAAAGCATGATGATATATCAAATACCTAAGTAAAACCTCAAACCTCAATATAGTCATTAGTCTCAATATTATCACATCTGTAGAAATGATTTAAAATTAGCATTTTCATAGTTTGAATTGGTTCTAATTGTTGAGAACATTTTGGTCATTGTGGCAAACTTTAATGAAGCTAGAAATGGATTTAATGCCCTCTCCAAGAACAGCCATGGAAATAATTTTATTATTCTGGTAATTACTAGAGATATAGCTATGCCACTTTATGTCCTTAGACTTCAATGTCTTCATTTTTTTTTTCCATGAAGAAGGCAGAAAAACAGGATTCCTATTTTCCTATGCAATACTAAAATTGAAGTAGGAAAAATGTTAACAGAATTTCCCACCAGCTATGTAAATATATGTGTGTGCATATATAGAGACATGTATACATATATCTATATATGTGTGTGTATATATATATATTTTTTTTCTATGTAATATTTCAAATTAAAATAAATAATTCCATGGTTTCTAAGATGTTTTGTCATAACAATCTTGGTAGATAAGGAAGGGAATCATAATTATTTGGCATAGCAATAAGATTAAAAAATATCCTGAACATTTTCCTTTTAAAAATACATTTTTAAAATTATGTTTCCTATTTAATTATAATGTTTCTTATTTTAACTAAATTTAAAGAGAAGATAATTATAAAAATACAGAACCAAACCTGTCTCTAGATTCAATGAAGAGGGACAACTGAATCACTTGTAGTGTTGGAGGCTTCTGAAACTCTAAGCCAGGGAACACTAGAGAGTACTCAGAAGGTCAGTGGAGAGGTTATGGGAGTGTAATGTGCAATTCCAACCCACCCCCATTCAGTAGAACTCCAATCCCAGTCAACACACTAGATCTTACAGATACTGTGGATCAGAAAAACGCCTAATAGCTCCAAGGCAAAGAGGAATGCTTGTGGTCAGATTCCTAAAAAGGATTTCTGAAAACAGCTGCAAAAAACCTGTGAAGTTTGGGACAACGCAACTTTCCCTCTGAAAACAGAGCCCTACTTTAATAAAGAATTAAAAATCAAATAATAGGCTAGGAAAATGAGCAGACAACAAAATTGAAAGTTATTATGATGATAAGGAATATCAAAATACACATTCAGAAAATGATAAAAAAAAAAAGTCAAAGTTTTTTATATCCAAAGCCTCCCAGAAAAATAAGAATTGGGCTCAGACTATGGAAGGCCTCAAAATGGACTTTGAAAATTAAGTAAGAAAGATAGAGGAAAAATTAGGGAAAGAATTGAGAGAGGTACAAAAGGAAATTCAAAAGGCTAATTAGGAGAAGAATGGCTTAAAAAGCAAAATTGATCACTGGAGAAAGAAGGCACAAAAGTTCATTGAGGAAATTAATTCTTTAAAAAACATAATTGAGCAAATAGAAGCTAATGACTTCATGAGAAATAAATATACAATAAAGAAAATGCAATACACACACACACAAACACACACACACACATACACACACACACACACACACACACATACACATATATATCATAGAAGATATCTCACTGGAAAAACAACTGACCTGGAAAACAGATCTGAGAGAGAATTTTTAAAAAATTATTAATCTACCTGAAAGTCATGATCAAAAAAAAAAAAAAAAAAAAGAGCCTGGACATCATCTTTCAAGAAATTATCAAGAAAAACTGTCCTGATATTCTTAAATCAGAGGATAAAAGAGAAATTGAAAGAATCCACCAATCACCTCTTGAAAGATAAACAAAAGGAAAATTCCCAGGAATATTATAGTCAAATTCCAGAACTCCCAGATCAAGGAGAAAGTATTGCAAAGCATGCAGAAAAAAAAAATCAAGTGTAGGGAGCCACAGTCGGGATAATACAAGATTTAGCAACTTCTACATTAAAGGACTGGAGAACATGAAATATGATATTCCAGAGAGCAATGGAGCTAGGATTTCAACCAAAAATCACCTACCCAACAAAAACTCAGTATAACCCTTCAAAGGAAAAAGTGGGCCTACCATGAGACATGATTTTCAAGCATTCATGACAAAAAGACCAGACCTGAATGGAAAGTTTGATTTTCAAATACAGGACTCTAGAGAAGCAAAAAGAGATAATCAGGAAAATGATATCATAAGAGACTTGCTGAAGTTTATCTGTTTATATTTCTACATGGATGATACTTGCAATTTTTATGATTTTTTTGAGATACAGTCCCAGTAGTGATTCTGCTGGATCCAGGGATATGAACAATTTTATAATCCTTGAGACATAGTTCAAAATTGCTCTCCAGAATGGTTTCCCAATCTCTTTCAACATTTATAATTATCTTTTTTTCTGTCATCCTGCCAATCAGAGAGGTATACAGTGGTACTTCAAAGTTATCTCAATTTGTATTTCTCTAATCAGTATTGATTTAGAGTATTTTTTTTCATAGATCTTGAAATGGCTTTAATTTCTTCGTCTGAGAATTGTCTGTTCATATTCTCTATTTATCAATTGAGGAATTACTTGTATTCTTATAAATTTGAGTGTATTTTCTATATATTAAAAAAAAGACCTGCTGTAAATATTTTTGTTCATGTAGTTGCTCTTTTATGATTTCTTTGGGATACAGACCCATCAGTGGAATTACTGGATCAAAGAATTTTCACAGTTTTATAGCCTCAATTAAAAAAAAAAAAAAAAAAAAAAAAAAGAGAGTTACCTTTAAAAAAAAGAGCCTCAATAAAACTTTTTTTCTAAAATGAAAGATGTGGGCTACAGTGTGAAAATCTTTTTTTTTAATAATTTTTTATTGATAGAACGCATGCCAGGGTAATTTTTACAGCATTATCCCTTGCATTCATTTCTGTTCCGATTTTACCCCTCCCTCCCTCCACCCCTTCCCCGAGATGGCAAGAGTCCTTTACATGTTGAATGGGTTGCAGTATATCCTAGATACAATATATGTGTGCAGAACCAAACAGTTTTCTTGTTGCACAGGGAGAATTGGATTCAGAAGGTATAAATAACCCGGGAGGAAAAACATAAATGAAAGCAGTTTATATTCATTTCCAGTGTTCTTTCTCTGGGTGTAGCTGCTTCTGTCCATCTTTGATCAATTAAGGCTCTCTTTATCGAAGACATCCACTTCCATCAGAATACATCCTCAAACAGTATCATTTTTGAGGTATATAATGATCTCCTGGTTCTGCTCATTTCACTTAGCATCAGTTCATGTAAGTCTCGCCAGTCCTCTCTGTATTCATCCTGCTGGTCGTTCCTTACAGAACAATAATATTCCATAACGTTCATATACCACAATTTACTCAACCATTCTCCAATTGATGGACATCCTTTCATTTTCCAGCTTCTAGCCACTACAAACAGGGCTGCCACAAACATTTTGGCACATATAGGTCCTTTTCCTTTAGTATCTCTTTGGGGTATAAGCCCAGTAGAAACACTGCTGGATCAAAGGATATGCACAGTTTGATAACTTTTTGAGCATAGTTCCAAATTGCTCTCCAGAATGGCTGGATGTGTTCACAATTCCACCAACAATGTATTAGTGTCCCTGTTTTCCCACATCCCCTCCAACATTCCCCATTATCTTTCCCTGTCATTCTAGTCAATCTGACAGGTGTGTAGTGGTATCTCAGAGTTGTCTTAATTTGCATTTCTCTGATTAATAATGATTTGGAGCATATTTTCATATGTCTATAAATAGTTTCAATTTCTTCGTCTGAGAATTGTCTGTTCATATCCTTTGCCTTGGTCACAATCTTGAAATCAAGAGAGAGGTTACTAAGACTTTAGTCACTGCTTTTGGAAGACACCAAGACTGATGAGCTCTTCACTTCACTCTGACACTTTGTTCTTCATGACAAATGGATGACCTTAAAGATCATGGAAGATATAGAGGATTGAAATGATCAGTATCCTATGCTTTCCACATAATTTGAAATCTTAAGGGCATTGGAGTATGGGAACATAACAATGGTGAGTTTACATTTAAACTTGAATTTGCATAAATGATGAGATTCACATCCTCAATGTCTCTAGCCTGCTGATCCATTGTGACAAGCCATCCTTCAAGCTTGGAAACCTTAAATGATATAATCTTGGGAATGTGTTCATTATCACTCTCTTTGCTGTCCTAAATATAAAAGCCAGATAACAGCCACTCCAGAAATAAGCATTACATTTCTTTATTTTTTTCCTATACTGCATATAGCTACAAATGCCATGTTGGCAATACAAAAATAAAAATATAATTACTAATAAATCCATAAAAGCTATATGAATGTTACTGAGAACTGAATACATCTATATATAGCCACAGAGTATATGGTTTTGTATATGTGCAGGTATATTATGTATTATATTATGTAGTAATAATTGTATAATGATAATTATCTATGTATGTATGTAAAAGTATATATTTGTATATGCTTTTATGTATATATTTATGTATGTCATGCCTTATCAGAAATGGTGTTCCTACTACATTTTACTTTTCCTTATATTTAATGCTAGAGTGCTCAGCACCATGAAATTCCATATGTGAAACATTCCTTTACATGATTCTTACCCTTGCATTCTTGAAAGAAGAATAGAAAATAATTTTACTCTAGTGACCTATATCCAATGCATAAAGGGAAAAGTATGCATCTTTTCTGGGGTCAATTACAAGGGAAAAAAAGATATAGAAAAACCTCATTATGAAAGGCCTTGCCATATTGTAAGTAAAAGCAAATCCTCTGTGTATATAGTGAATCACGGTGACTTTATCTTCCTCTAATGTGGAAAATTAATAATGTGCCTGTTATTGTTATTTCTTTATATGAGTGTTATGAAAAGGATCCACTAGGAAAAAAAATAGGTGATGGTGAATGCCTTTATTTTTTTTTATCAGCATTCTACTTTTGGATAAATAAAGCATCAGGGCTCTACTTGCAACTGTGACAGATGTGTGTGGTCAGGAGCATTTCACAACTATAGTCTTGGAAATAATTCCCAAATGCAGATTTAACAGAGCATAGAACAAGTATAAATTTCAAAAGAGAGTTAACTACTGTTCTTTTCCCCCTCATCCCCCACAATAGCAATTATTGTTTCAATGTCCATGGACACTTGGTAATAGTGAAAGTATTGGTATATTACTAAAACAAAATCAGTTTGCATTGCATAGAGAATCAATTGGCAAATAAACCACTTATATGAGGAAGACTATACTCACATTAGAAAATTAATTCTATAATTGATAAGTTATGAAAATAATATTTGAATGAAATGTCCAAATCAATTATGTCAGCCACTCTCCTAGGCACTTTTCTCTTTATCTTCTTTATATACATTCAATGAATTCATTAATTCTCCTTGACTTAATGACCATCTCTATGAAAATGACTCATAAATTTATGTAGCTGGTTCTATTCTCTTTACTGAACTTTATTTCTACATGAAGAATTATTTATTGGACATCTTAACATCAATATCCTGGAGACATCTTAAACATAACTTATCCAAAGCAGAACTCATTACATATTTACCAACTATTTACCTCAGGAAAATTTCCCTTTTCATTTAAGAAAAATATTATTTATTTTGGGGCTCTTAAATTCATAATCTCAATTTCATTCTCAATTTCTCACTTTTACTCACCTTACATTTCAAGAAGTTACAAAAAAAAAAAAAAAAACTTGTGATTTCTCTATACATATTTCTCATATCTGACTGCTTCTCTATTTACACAGCCACCATTTTAGCTCAGGCCTTTATGACTTCTGTCTTAGATTACTATATGACTTCATAGTTGGTTTCTCTTCCTCCAATATCTTCCTTCTCCAAGCCATCTTCTACCCATCTGCCAATAGATTTTATATTTAAAAACATCTGTCTTTTCCTTATTTGATAACCTACATGACATTTTCTTATCAATAAGAAAAATATAAATTCCTAAGACTGACTTTAAAACTACTCCCCACCTGTCTTCTGATGCACCATATTTCCATGTTTCCAATTATGACCTAAGTAAGTTAGAAAATTTAGGCTTAGATATTGTGGTAAAATGTACAGATTCTTTACAAATAGATATTCCTTTTTTTATTATAGCTTTTTATTTACAAGTTATATGCATGGGTAATTTTTCAACATTGACAATTGCATAACATTTTGTTCCAACTTTTCCTCTCCTCTCCCCACCTCTTCCCCCAGATGGAGGTTGATCAATACATGTTAAATATATTAAAGTATAAATTAAATACAATATATGTATATATGTCCATACAGTTATTTTGCTGTACAAAAAGAATCAGACTTTGAAATAGGATACAATTAACCTGTGAAGGAAATTAAAAATGCAGGTGGACAAAAATATAGGGATTGGGAATTCTATGTAGTGGTTCATACTCATCTCCCAGAGTTCTTTTGCTGGGTGTAGTTGGTTCAATTCATTACTGCTCCATTGGAATTGATTTGGTTCATCTCATTGCTGGAGATGGCCACATCCATCAGAATTGATCATCATATGGTATTGTTGTTGAAGTATATAATGATCTTCTGGTCCTGCTCATTTCACTCAACATCAATTCATCTAAGTCTCCCCAGGACTTTCTGAAATCATCTGCTGGTCATTTCTTACAGAACAATAATATTCCATAATATTCATGTATACCACAATTTATTCAGCCATTCTCCAGTTGATGAGTAGCCACTCAGTTTCCAGTTCCTGGCCACTAGGAAGAGGGCTTTGCACGTACAGGCCCCTTTCCCTGCTTTAAAATCTCTTTGGGATACAAGCCAAGTAATAACACTGCTTTGATAACTTTTTAAGCATAGTTCCAAATCGCTTTCCAGAATGGCTGGATGTATTCACAATTCACCAGCAATGTATCAGTGTCCTGGTTTTCCCACATCCCCTCCAACATTCCGCATTATCTTTCGCTGTTATTCTATCTAATCTGACAGGTATGTAGTGGTATCTCAGAGTTGTCTTAATTTTCATTTCTCTGATTAATAATGACTTGGAGCATCTTTTCATATGGCTAGAAATAGTTTCAATTTTTTCATCTGAGAATTGTCTGTTCATATCCTTTGACCATGTAACAGTTGGAGAATGGCTTGATTTCTTATAAATTAGAGTCAATTCTCTATATATTTTGGAAATGAGGCCTTTATCAGAACCTTTGATTGTAAAAATGTTTTTGCAGTTTATTGCTCCCCTTCTAATCTTGTCTACATTAGTTTTGTGTGTACAAAAACTTTTCAGTTTGATATAATCAAAATTTTCTATTTTGTGATCAACAATGATTTCTAGTTCTTCTTTGGTCATAAATTCCTTCCTCTTCCACAGGTCTGAGAGGTAAACTATCCTATGGTCTTCTAATTTATTTATAATCTCATTTTTTTATGCCTAGGTCATGAGCCCATTTTGACCTTATCTTGGTGTAAAGTGGTAAGTGGGGTCAATGCCTAGTTTCTGCCATATTAATTTCCAATTTTCTGAGCAATTCTTTTCAAACAGTGAGTTCTTATCCCAAAAGCTGGGGTCTTTGGGTTTGTGAAACACTAGATTAATAAAGTTATTGACTGTTTTGTCCTTTGAACCTAACCTATTCCACTGATCGACTAGTCTATTTCTTAGCCAATACCAAATGATTTTGGTAACTGCTGCTCTATAATATAATTTTAGATCTGGTACAGCTAGGCCACCTTCATTTGATTTTTTTTTCATTGATTCCCTTGAAATTCTTGACCTTTTGTTTTTCCATATGCACTTGGTTGTTATTTTTTCTAGGTCATTAAAATACTTTTTTGGGGGAGTCTTTATTGGTATAGGAATAAATAAATAGATTAGTTTAGGTAGTATTGCCATCTTTATCATATTTGCTCGCCCTATCCAAGAGCATTTAATATTTTTCTAGTTGTTTAGATCTGACTTTATTTGTATAGTTTTGCTCATAAAGTTTCTGATACAAATAGCTATTCTTACTTAGCAAATTGATGAGAGTTGATATTTTTCTTGAGTAAGCCCCTCATGTAATGACTGTATAGTTGGCACAATTATAACTTTCTGGCTACCATATGAATGAATATAAGGTCAAATGTTTGTAGGTACCATGGATCTCATTACTTAAGTCAAGGCAGATATTATGAATTAAAAGAATGATTAGGAACAATAAGTCTTTTTAGGGATAGAGGCCTTAGCAAAGATAGTTATAACTTTTGATTTGCATATAGACTATGAACATATCAACTTTTTCTCCATTTTGTGATACCTGTTATGTATAAAATAACAAGAGCTGGCAAACGTGAGGAAAAGAGATAATACATGATTTTACATGCTGATTGTAGTAATTACAGAGGGCTTATACTACATGATGACAATTCTGATGGACGTAGCTCTCTTCAACAATGAGAGGATCCAAATTAGCTACACCAAGAAAAAGCACACTGGGAAATGAGTATGGACTACAACATAACATTTCTACTCTTTCTGTTAGTGTTTGCTTGCATTTTTGTTTTTTCTTTCCAGGTTATTTTTATCTTCTTTCTAAATTCAATATTTCCTGTGCAACAATATAACTGTATAAATATGTATACATATATTGTATTTAACATTTACTTTAACTTATTTAACATGTATGGGACTGCCTGTCATCTAGGTGAAGAGGTGGGGAGATAAAGAAGAACATTTTAAACAGAAGTTTTTGCAAGGTTCAGTGTTGAAAAATTACCCATGCATATGTTTTGTATATAAAAAGCTATAATAAAAAATAAAAATAAAATAAAATAAAATTCTTCAGATTATAAAAAAGTTTATAACAGCCTAACTGGAAATATTTCTGATAGTCTATGCTGCTTACACTTTTTTTTCTTATGTTGTGCTTATAGACTTAAGTTTAACTTGTGCTTAGAGACTTATTATATGAAGGTATCTATGTAAAAATATTTTTCCTATTAGAGTCAGGAAGAACTAGTTAGAAAAAGCTAAGTTAAAAGCTGAGTTATAGTTCTCCATTGCCTTATGTTTTATATGCATCCTTCTGTTATTTCACTATGGTTATAATCACATTAACATATCTAAAGTAAGAAATAAAATAAAGAATAAAAAATATTGGTCAAAGGGCTTCAAAAATTGAAAGACAACAGACAGTGAAACTAACTACATAGATATGGGAAATCTATGGGAGAAAGTTACATCTTTGACTCTAATAGCAGCTCTGAAGACTATGTCTTTTTGATTAACATTGAGAAAATTTTTTATTAAATTTCTATAGTTGATCAAATAATTGCTAAGTTCTGAGAACACAAAGATATAGAATAATATGATTCTACTCTCAAGAATCTTAAAAGTAAAGTAACATTTGGGGAATACCCAAATGAATTGTAAAGAACGTATTAAAAAAAGACATTGTGTGATGAATATAAATATTTATAGAATGATTTTACATATATATATATATATGTATGTATTTCTGTCTAATGGTAACCATCTCTCAGGATGCAGAGGAAAGGACAAAAAAAAGGAAAAAATAAAGTTACACGAAAAATTTATTATATATGAGAAACCCCAAATAGTATGTAATAGATTCTCAGTTTCATATGCAATCATCTTTTATTTTTCAATTCTACTTTTTAACAAAATGATTATTTTTTAAATTCATAATAAAATAAATAACATTTTTAAACAAGGAAAAGGGGTAATGACAAGTACACATCACCTGTGGAGTAGAGAGTAAAATTAACATAAAGAAACCACTTAAGTTATTTACTAGAATAAATTTGGGGAGATAAGGAGAATGAGGGATAAATCTGGGCCATTTAAAAATTTTGGGAGAGAATCATAGGAGAAATGGTGTCTGAAGGGGATAAAAATGACAGTAAGAATATTATTGTTTTTATTATTACTGAAATTTATGAAACATTTTAATATGTATAAAACCCTAGAAATATTATGTCAATTGATCCTTATAACAATTCTGGCGAGGTAGAAATTATTATTTCCTTCGTTCAGATGAAGAAACTAAGGCTCAGAAAGGTTAAAAGATTATTTGATAGAAATTTGAACCTATTTTTTATTTACTTCAAGCTCAGTGCTGTATTCATTACACCACAAGAGATGAGGGATACAATAAATGGAGATGATAAAGAAATTTATTTCAAGAATGGAGGAATTATATAGAAAAAAGAAAGGAATAGAGAATGGAGAAGAAAGGATGAGAATAGTGGATGGACAGTTGCTTAAATCAAGGTGTATACAAAATTTATTAGCAAAGCTTGAGGCTAGGCAGATCACTTGGTCATAGAATTTGAAAAGTCTTTAATGCCAATGTCAAGACTATTTGATAGGAAATGGGGAATTACTAAATTTTGAGTAAAAAGTTATAATATAATCATAGCACAGTACAAGAAAAAATATTTGTGAAAGTCTGTAGATTGAGTTAAGAAGACCATTTAGGAGGTATTTACAATAGTCTAGGAGAATAGAAGACCTGCACTATCTGTTATAGGAAAAGCTGGCTCTAACAAAACATGAAACCGCTCCTTTATAGTGCAGCAGAAAGTGGAAAGTCCATAAGAATATCATTGAAATCTCATCTTGCTACTTATTAACTCTATGATTATAGAAAGAATTTCTTTCTTCAGTTTGCCTTGTTTCTAAGTGTTATACTAGATGATTCTTTTTAGGCTTAATTTTAATTACATAATAAAAAAGATTAGAAGAAATGCAATAGTCATATATTGAATAAGGAGCTTTTCTCAGAATCTAGAAGACCTGGGTTTAACTATTGCTTCTTAAATACACTAGATGCATGATCCTGAGCAAAACTTTCTTGCCTACTCACCTTTCACAGCCTATAATAATAATTGTGGATCATTTTTCTTTTTTATTTTCTAAGGCAATTGGAATTTAGTGACTTGTCCAGGGTCACACAGCTAGGAAGTGTTAAATATCTGAGCTCAAATTTGAGCTCAGGTCCTCCTAACTTCAGAATCCTGATCTAAACACTGCACTAGCTGTCCCACATCTATGGCTCTTAACTGACAAAAGGAGTTTGCTCATCAAGAATTTCCTATACCAATAACACAATTGATTTAGTGCCATCCTATCCTATGTTGAAATGGCATTTTTAGGAGCAAAGCTATATAAGTATAATATTGAGAAATAATTTCTTTTATCCCTGACAAACATATAAATCATTAAGCCTATAATTCAAATAGTAGGAGTCAATTAAAAAGATATGATAGTAACAATTACTTGGAAAGCAGAGATGTCTATACTATACAGATGAGCATAATCAACCCTGTTTCAGTTATGACACCTTATAAAAACAAGCATCCATTTTTCTTATTTTCCACTAGATATGGTAGATTTTTAATTTAAAAAATCATTCTTATTTCTGTATATCTTATCCATGTAGATTTATATGATTGTTCTAAGATATATGTTTGAACTGTGACCATTCTCAGCAAGAACTATAATTGAAAGTAGGAAATGTTAAGCAATCACCATTTGAACTATTTAGATGAGGTTGGCCTTTTGTTTTTCATTTAGGCAAAAGGAAGTAGAGTTAAGAAAACTGTCACACACAAAAAATTATACTCTTAAATAATATGTTTAAATTTCTTTCCAACAGGTCATCCATTTTACTATCATTTTAGAATATATCATCTAGAATCACCTCATAGAAAATCAATCTTCCTCATAAGAGGAAGATTCCTTATCCCTTTAGGAGCAAAGCTATATAAGTATAATATTGATTATTATCGATAATAAGAAATTTTTTATTTTGTTTTGTTTTGTTTTTTTAGATGAAACACTTGCAATGTCCATTACAGAAATATCTCTGGCATTATCATCTACCATCAACTCAATAGACTTCATAAGTTTCTGGAAAGCCCCAAGGACTTCAGATAAAATTAGTCAAGATTATAAAATGTATTACAACTTTTTAATCAACAAGATTGCTTACTCTCTCAAGCTATGCACAGCAAGGGCTATAGCAAATTAATGGGATCATAGTTGTTCATGGCTTTGCATTTTTTGCTTATATGTTCAGAAACATAAAGATCCCCATGTCAAAAGTTGACCAGATCCTAATAGTACAAGCATATGTTGGTTGAACTCATATAAACCTCATTTATAATTCAAAATGTAATTTTCTATATGTCAAATGATATATAATGGATTTTTTACTTCTTGTGATGAATGGGCACAGTTGTTCACTTACTTTTTTACAATATCAAAATCTCCAAAAGGCACAATTAATAATAAAAACTCATTTATTTAGTACTTTAAAGTTTGCAAAGAAGATGTAATGAAAAAATCAAGCAACAAGCATATATGTAGTAGGTACTATGTTCTAAGCATAGATTTTAAATGCTGGGAATATAAATAATGAAAAAAATACTTCTTGACCTCAAGGAGATTATATTCTAACAGAGAAGACAACATGGATATATGTTGGAATCCTTACTAACTGCTAACTAATTAGAGTTGATCTAATCTTACAACAAGATGTTTTGGCCAGAACCTGAAACAAGGTACTAAGTAGAACTAATTAATAAAAGGCTTGTGTTCACACCTTTACTCATTGGAGTTCAATGAGTTCATACCTCCCTTGAAGCTCTTTGGGCCAGAGAGCACTATGGGAGAAAACCCATAATCCCTCTCTCTGGAAGGAGCATAAATAGGCCAATGAGCCAGTCGAAGAAGTTCTTCAGAGGAAGAAGCTACAAGTCGAGATTTCACCAGAATGACATGAAGAGCGTTGCTGGCTCTGGAGGCTGAAGAAAGCAGAGGCAGAAGCAAAGGACAAAGTGGCAAGAGCTCTTGGAACCAAGCAGAGAGATAGGCCTCTAAGCTAACCGGGCTATATTGGAGATAATAAAAGATCTGAACTTTTATCACCTGGCTGCGTTTTGAGAAGAAAAAGCTCACCACATTTTGGCGCCCGAACAGGGACCGATTCAGATCCATCGGAACTAGATCACAACAGATATATACACAGACAGATATATATATATATATATATATATATATATATATATATATATATATATATATATATATATATATGTGTGTGTGTGTGTGTGTGTGTGTGTGTGTGTGTGTGTGTACATGTGAATATATATATATATATATGTATGTATGTATGTATGTATGTATATGTATTAACTGAAGTGATCCATTAAATGTTAGTATAGCTAACATTAAAGGGGTCTTTCTAATTGGAGGTACCAAACAAAAAAAGCAGTGTTTAGGGAGATAACTGACATTCTGGAAGCTGTCATAATCCTGACAAGAGTTAAAAAAGATAGTGGTGTTGTGGATTTGAAGTAAAACTATTGACCGACAGAGCTATAATCATACATTTATACTGTGATGACCAGATAAACAAAAGTTGTAGAAATCATATTTCTTTTGACATAGCTTTTCTCAATATGGAGTTTTTGAAGAAAAAATTTCAATCTCTTGACCTGGTTGCACTCCATTGGACTTCCCCATCATGCTGCTAGAAACTTCTTTATGCTACAAGATTATATCAGCCTTAATACTCAAACCTTATCAATAGTCTCTGTCTTTAGAAATTTGTGATTACAACGAGGAATGGAGAGTTTCTCCCAAAATTTCAACTTCCAAAGATTCATATATCCCATCATTTTGCATAAAATTGGACTTTGTTGGACATTTCTGTCATGCCTTTGTATTAATTATTTTTCCTTCTACTTTCTCCTCTTTTCCCATACTTTTTAGTTTCCTTGTCTTATATTTCCACTTAATCTTTTCTCTCATTGGGTTATAAATTCAAGCACAGTGATCCTTTTTTTTTTCCTTCTGCATTTGTGTTCTCAACACTTAGCACAATGCTTGGAAAATATTATGTATTTAATAAAATTTTATTTACAATCTTACTTCTTAAAACCCATTGCCTGTAGACTATATGGAAATGAAAGGCAATGTAAAATACAGCAAAAAGTATAATTTAGTTAGAAAATGGGATACAGGAAGGATAATAATATATATAAAAATTCAGGAAAACAGAATGAGGCCAGGGTTTGTATATCTTTTTGTCTACATTTAAAAATTAAATCTTACTGATTAAAAAGCAAATCTTATTGCAATCAAGAGAAAAATCACAATGAGAAGTAGTTTGGTACAGTGTAAAAAGAGCAGAGGATATAGATATGAGAGAAAATGCAAAGTTAGACATGGCAAAATTTGGCAAGTCATCGAATAATTAGAGTGAGGGGGAGTGAATAATTAAGGACAATACTGAAGTTTCAGACCTGGGGGGATGAGAGGATTATTGATTTTAAAAAAGGAAATCCAGAAAGAGAACTATATAAGGGACAAAAAAAAAAGGTTATTTTAGACATTTTTTCTTTGAGATTACAATGAATCTAATAAAATTTGAAATATCTAATAAATACTTGGGCATGTGAGACTGGAACTGAGAGGTGGATATAATATATTTGCTTATTATCTATAGACAGTTCATAATTTAATCCATGAGACCTGATAAAGCTATCAAGTATAAAGAGTGTAGAGAAAACTTTAAAAAGGGATTGGTACAGAGCTTTGGTGTAAACACTTTAGAAGTTGTGCTATGGATGATAAACTAATCCCACTCCCCCCAAAAAAAATTGAGAAAAAGTTTTATACAGGTAGGAGGAAAACCAAGAAAGGATAGTGGCACCAAAACTCCAAAAGAAAATATTAGAATGTTGTCCTTGGTCAACAGTGTATAATGCTTCAGATATTTCAAGAAGAATGATGATTCACAAATGCAAATCCAATGAAAGTTATAAGATTATTGAGTACTTTTGGTCAAATAATTATTTGACTTAGGTTTAGACTTCAGAAATTTAATACATCAGTGTGACAAGAGAAAATTTAAGAGAAAATTTAGGTAGGTATAAATTAAGAAAGATTTTTAAAATAGCTTGTCTGGAAGGGAAAGGAAATATATAATGATGACATATAGTGAGAATCCCCCATAATAGAAGGCAAGGAAAAATCTTTAAAGTGAAAAGAAAAAAAAAAAAAAAAGGAAGAAAAAATTGTGTTCCATTGAGGAACGGGAAGGAGAAAATCTACAACCTTAATGCATTAATTTGTTTTCTATGCTTTTTCTATTTCTAAGAACAAGGTTCTGATGTATGCAATATGTATGTATGTAATTAACCTAGCTCCTATTAGCATATGATTACAATCAAATTAAGGCAACACTTAGCTAAGTATATAAAAGATCAACACAAAACCCCAACTGTATTAAATTTATCCCAATAATATTAAAATTTATAGGAAAAAATAAATTCCTCATAATTATATCAGGCACAATCAGAAATATATTTCTATAACATATAAAATTTTTTTTAATTTACAAATCCTCATTTGTTATATTGTGTGTTGTCTTATTTTGTTATATTTGTTATATTGTGTGTTGTATATTTGTAATATTGTGTATTGAGAAAATATCGAGACAACTTCCAGGGTCGGAGCCAAGATGGCAGAGCAGGCACACATGACTCTCTAAGCTCCTCTCATTACCCTCATAACCAACTATTTAATCCAGCCTCAAAAATAACTCTTCACTGCTTAAATTCATGAAGATTAGAAGCACTACAATTTACCAGCCAAGTCAATCTGGAAGCTCACCAGGAAAGGTTTGTCCTGAAGGGCCAGGAACAGACTAGCACAGGCAGCGAGAAACTAGCATCCTGAGCAGACCAGGGGCGGGGGTGATCTCGTGGCTAGAGAAGTTATAGAGACGACTCTGCTATAGGCTAACTGCTCTGCCTTGATTACAAAGCAATAAACTGGCAGAGAAATTAAAGCCTAAAACAGAGGGTACTCTAAAAAACGCAAGAACCTAACGACATCTGGCTGTAACCCCTCAAATCCGGAAGTGACTCAGGCAGACCTTACTACAGCCTGCTGCCATATCCTGCAGTTTGGGGCTTTTGCAGGGGCAGTTACTAATCTGCACGGAAGGGGGGCACAGCCTGGGCATCTTCTAATCAGCAGAGTGGGGGGTTCAGCCTGGGGCAATAGAAGCTCCCTAGCTGACTGCACTTTCAGGGCAGACACTTTCGGTCCCTGCAAATCCATTCACTGCTCTGCTGCTAATGCCCATAGCCCCAGGGCAGGGTTTGGTTTGGGAAGTGAAACTCTCTCTGCTCAGTGCCTAGCCCCAGAGCAGTCGTTATCTCACATTGTGGGGTTCTTTGAAGGGCACTTTCCCAGCTCAGCCCTGCAGGCCTGAGTTACTCCCAGGTGGGAAACTCTTTCCCAGAGCACTTCAGTATCTCGCTGCTTTTTGTAGCCGGTTGGCAAGACAGCTACCCATCCATATACCTTTCACTGCTCTGCAGAGGAAGCTGGTAACCTCCTGGCTCTGAAGGCAGACCTTACAGGCTTTAACAAAATGAGTAAAAAAATCAAAAGGACAATGGATAGTTTCTATACAGAAAGAGAACAGCTTTTCAACCCTGAAGAGACTAATAGCAGTCTCCAGACAATTGTTGGTCTCCAATACAAAAGGGCCTCCTTGAAGAGACTATTAAAAACCTTAAAAGAGAGCTAGAAGAGAAATGGGGAAAGGAAAGAGAAGCTATTCAAGAGAGTACAGAAAAGGCACATAATTCATTAAAAGAAAAATTTGATAAAGTGGAAAAAGAAAACAACTTCCTGAAATGTGAATTGGAAAAGGCAAAAAACTCCCAAAAAGTGCAGAGAAACAGAATTTGCGAATTGGAAAAAGAAAATAATTCACTAAAAAAAAAAAAAAAAAAAGTGAAATGGAAAAAAATTCCATAGAGCAAAACAACTCAATTGGACATATACAAAAAGAAGTTAAAAAAAAGCTACTGAAAATAACTCACTAAAAATCAGAACTGAACAAATAGAAATGACTGATTCATTGAGACATCAAGAATCAGTCAAGCAAAACAAAAAAAAAAAAAAAAAAAAAAAAAAAAAAAAAAAAAAAAGAAAGAAAGATTGGGAAAAAATGTCAAATACTTACTTGGAAAAACAACAGACCTGGAAAATAAATCTAGGAGAGATAACCTGAGGATCATCAGACTACCATAAAATTATGATGAAAAAAATAGCCTAGATACTATTTTACAGGAAATCATCAAAGAGAACTTCCCAGAAGTAATAGAACCGGAAGGGAAAATAGACGTTGAAAGAATTCATCGAACACCTTTATGGTCTTCATAACCTTCAAAACAAGACCATAAAATAAAGACTTTGAGGAATATTGTGGCCAAACTTCAAAATTTTCAGGCTAAAGAAAAAATTTTACAAGCAGCCAGGAAAAAACAGTTCAAATATCGAGATGCCACAATAAGGGTCACGAAAGTTCTGGCTGCCTCAACATTAAGGGATCGAAGGGCCTGGAATCACATATTCCAAAAGGCAAAAGAACTTGGAATGCAGCCAAGAATAAACTACCCAGCTAAGTTGAGTATTTTTTTCCACGGAAGAAGATGGACATTTAATGAAATAGAGGAATTCCATCTGTTTCTAAGGAAAAAACCAGACTTAAACAGAAAATTTGATCTTCAACAACAGGAATCAAGAGAAGTAGAAAAAGGTAAAAGGAACTCTTGAGAACTGTATTTCTGTTGTGAATATACATAAAAACCATATGTATAATTTGATTTTACCGATATAACATAAAAAAGAGAAGTAGAAATGGAAAGGGGATAGTGTCAGAGAAAGGGAAGAGGGGAGATAAAAAGAGGGAAACTACATGCGACAATGAGGCAAAGGAAACCTATCATATATGAGGGAACTTAAAGAGGGAGAGGAAAATTATGTGACTCCTACTCTCATCAGAGTTGGCTCAAAGAGGAAAAAATTGACATATTTGTTTTGCAGAGATTCTTCTCTCACTTCAGTAAAAAGTGGGAGAAGAAAAGGGAGAAGGAAAAAGAGTAATAAGGGAAGGGTACAAGAAAGGGGAAGGGATTCAAAGGGAGGAGGGAGAGATACTAAAGTGGTAGAGCTGTGTGATGTTAGTGGGACCAATAAGTTTAATACTAGGGAAGAAGGGAAGGAGGGCAAGAAAAAGAAAAGTATAGTCTGGGGATATTAGGATGGCAGGAAATACAGAATTGGTTATTTTAACCGTGAATGTGAATGGGATGAACTCTCCCATAAAGAGGAGGCAGATAGCAGACTGGATCAAAAGTCAGAACCCTACAATCTGTTGTTTACAGGAAACACATTTAAAACAAGGAGATACATACAGAGTAAAGGTAAAAGGATGGAGCAGAATCTATTATGCTTCAGGTGAAGTCAAAAAAGCAGGGGTAGCCATCCTTATCTCAGATCAAGCAAAAGCAAAGATTGATCTAATTAAAAGAGATAAGGAAGGAAACTATATCTTGCTGAAGGATACTATGGACAATGAAGCAATATCAGTATTAAACATATATGCACCAAGTGGTATAGCATCTAACTTCCTTAAAGAGAAGTTAAGAGAATTGCGAGAAGAAATAGATAGCAAAACTATAATAGTGGGAGATCTCAATCTTGCACTCTCAGATTTAGATAAATCAAATCACAAAACAAATAAGAAAGAAATTAAAGAGGTAAATAGAATATTAGACAAATTAGGTATGATAGATCTCTGGAGAAACCTGAATGGTGACAGGAAGGAGTATACTTTCTTCTCAGCAGTTCATAGAACCTATAAAAAAGTTGACCATATATTATGACATAAAGACCTCAAAATTAAATGCAGGAAGGCAGAAATAGTAAATGCTTTCTTTTCAGATCACAATGAAATAAAAACTACATTCAACAAAAAGTTAGGTGTAAATAGACCAAAAAGTAATTGGAAACTAAATAATCTCATCTTAAAGAATGATTGGGTGAAACAGCAAATTATAGACACAATTAATAATTTCACTCAAGATAATGACAACAATGATACATCATATCAAAATTGATGGGATGCAGCCAAAGCAGTAATAAGGGAAAATTTTATATCCTTAGAGGCTTACTTGAATAAAATAGCAAAAGAGAAGATCAATGAATTGGGCCTGCAACTTAAAAAGTTAGAAAAAGACCAAATTAAAAACCTCCAATCAATTACTAAAGTTGAAATTCTAAAATTAAAAGGAGAAATTAAAAATATGGAAAGTAAAAAACTATTGAATTAATAAATAAAACTAAGAGTTGGTTTTATGAAAAAAACAATAAAATTGATAAACCTTTGGTAAATCTGATTAGAAAAAGGAGAGATGGAAATCAAATTAGCAGTCTTAAAAATGAAAAAGGAGAACTTTCCACTAAAGAGGAAATTAAAGAAATAATAAGGGGTTACTTTGCCCAACTTTATGCCAATACATTTGATAACCTAAGCAAAATGGATGACTACCTCCAAAAATATAGGCTTCCCAGATTATCAGAGGAGGAAGTAAATTGCTTAAATAGTCCCATTTCAGAAAAAGAAATAGAACAAGCTATTAATCAACTCCCTAAAAAAAAATCCCTGGGACCAGATGGATTTACATGTGAATTCGACCAAACATTCAAAGAACAATTAGCCCCAATACTTTATAAACTATTTTAAAAAACAGGGAATGAAGGAGCCCTACCAAATTCCTTTTATGACACAGACATGGTACTGATACCTAAAACAGGTAGTTGAAAACAGAGAAAGAAAATTATAGACCAATCTCCCTAATGAATATTGATCCTAAAATCTTAAATAAGATATTAGCAAAAAGACTACAGAAAATCATCCCCAGGATACTACACCACAATCAAGTAGGATTTATACCAGGAATGCAGGGCTGGTTCAATATTAGGAAAACTATCAGTATAATTGGCCATATTAATAATCAAATTAACAAAAACCATATGATCATTTCAATAGATGCAGAAAAAGCATTTGATAAAATCCAACATCCATTCCTATTAAAACTCTTGAGAGTATAGGAATAAATGGACTTTTCCTTAAAATAATCATTAGCATCTATTTAAAACCAGCAGTAAGCATCATATGTAACGGGGACAAGCTGCAACCATTCCCAATAAGATCAGGCGTGAAACAAGGTTGCCCACTATCACCAATACTATTTAATATTGTATTAGAAATGTTAGCTTTAGCAATAAGAGTTGAGAAAGAGATTAAAGGAATAAGAATAGGCAATGAGGAAACCAAATTATCACTCTTTGCTGATGATATGATGGTATACTTAGAGAACCCCAGAGACACTACTAAAAAGTTATTAGAAACAATCCACACCTTCAGCAAAGTTGCAGGATACAAAATAAACCCACATAACTCATCAGCATTCTTATATATCACTAACAAAACCCAACAGTTAGAGTTACAAAAATAAATTCCATTTAAAGTAACTACTGATTGTATAAAATATTTAGGAATCTATCTGCCAGGGGAGAATCAGACCCTTTATGAGCAAAACTACGAAACACTTTCCACACAAATTAAGTCTGATCTAACCAACTGGACAAATATTAAATGCTCTTGGATTGGGCGAGCAAATATAATAAAGATGACAATACTACCTAAATTAATCTATTTATTTAGCGCTATACCAATCAGACTCCCAAAAAACTACTTTGATGAAATAGAAAAAATAACAACAAAGTTCATATGGAAAAACAAAAGGTCAAGAATTTCAAGGGAAAAAAAATCAAATGAAGGTGGGCTAGGTGTACCAGATCTAAAATTATATTATAAAGCAGCAGTTACTAAAACCATCTGGTATTGGATAAGAAATAGACTAGTTGATCAATGGAACAGGTTAGGTTTAAAGGACAAAACAGCCAATAACTTTAATAATATAGTGTTTGACAAACCCAAAGACACCGGTTTCTGTGATAAGAATGCATTATTTGACAAAAATTGCTGGGAAAATTGGAAATTAGTATGGCAGAAACTAGGCATTGACCCACACTTAACACCATACACCAAGATAAGGTCAAAATGGGTTCATGACCTAGGCATAAAAAATGAGATTATAAATAAATTGGAAGAGCATAGGATAGTTTACCTCTCAGACCTGCAGTAGAGGGAGGAATTTATGACCAAAGAAGAACTAGAAATCACTATTGACCACAAAATAAAAAATTTTGATTATATCAAATTGAAAAGTTTTTGTACAAACAAAACAAATGCAGACAAGATTAGAAGGGAAACAATAAACTGGGAAAACATTTTTACAATCAAAGCTTCTGATAAAGGCCTCATTTCCAAAATATATAGTGAATTGACTCTAATTTATAAGAAATCAAACCATTCTCCAATTGATAAATGGTCAAAGGATATGAACAGACAATTCTCAGACGAAGAAATTGAAACTATTTATAGACATATGAAAATATGCTCCAAATCATTATTAATCAGAGAAATGCAAATTAAGACAACTCTGAGATACCACTACACACCTGTCAGATTGGGTAGAGTGACAGGGAAAGATAATGTGGAATGTTGGAGGGGGTGTGGGAAAACAGGGACACTGATGCATTGTTGATGGAGTTGTGAACAAATCCAATGATTCTGGAGAGCAATCTGGAATTATGCCCAAAAAGTTATCAAACTGTGCATACCATTTGATCCAGCAATGCTACTACTGGGCTTATACCCCAAAGAGATACTAAAGAAGGGAAAGGGACCTGTATGTGTCAAAATGTTTGTGGCAGCCCTGTTTGTAGTGGCTAGAAGCTGGAAAATGAATGGATGCCCATCAATTGGAGAATGGTTGAGTAAATTGTGATATATGAACATTATGGAATATTATTGTTCTGTAAGGAATGACCAGCAGGATGAATACAGAGAGGACTGGCAAGACTTACATGAACTGATGCTAAATGAAATGAGCAGAACCAGGAGATCATTATATACCTCAACAATGATACTGTTTGAGGATGTATTCTGATGGAAATGGATCTCTTTGATAAAGAGAGCTAATTCAGTTTCAATAGATCAAAGATGGACAGAAGCAGCTACACCCAAAGAACAGTGGGAAATGAATATAAACTGCTTGCATTTTTGTTTTTCTTCCCGGCTTATTTATACCTTCTGAATTCAATTCTCCCTGTACAACAAGAAAACTGTTCAGTTCTGCACACATATATCGTATCTAGGATATACTGTAACCTATTCAACATGTAAAGGACTGCTTGCCATCTGGGGAGGGGGTGGAGGGAGTGAGGGGATAATGCTGTAAAAAATTACCCTGGTATGGGTTCTATCAATAAAAAGTTATTTAAAAAAAAAGAAAATATCAAGAGTAGCTTTCTAATTCACTCCAGTAGGAAGTGTCTGGATACTGAAGGATTATTATTAGAAAATTCCCTGACTACTTGAACTTAAAATTTGCAATAAAAGAGAGGACTTGATATAATTTCATGCTACATATTTAGGAAATCATATTTCAATAAGTTCATAGAAATGAGGTGGAGAACAGACTAAGAATATGGGAAGTTGCAAAAAAAAAAAAGGAAAATATAAAGACAGAAAATGTGATTAAAATAAAATAAAAAAAAACTTGAAACATAAAAAAGAGAGGAAAGTCATTCAGCAATTGATTTTTTTAATAGAAATGATTAAGATAAATGAATACAAAGTAGAGGTTATAGACAAAAGAAATCTTTTCTTTTCATGTTTTCTTTATTTTTAATCATTCAGTTAGTTCTCCCCCAACTATCACCTTCTTCATTCCTATATTTCATAAAATAGTTCTTACCAAAGTAAACTCACAAAATGTAGTTTTTATTTCATCTTTCCTAATTTTCCCTATCCTCATTAACTTTTATCCTTAATCATTCCCTGACTACTAGTCATCAGCTACCAATGAATATTTCAATGTCTTCCACATACTGAAAACAAACCACTCATCCCTAACAATGCTTACTAGGAACTTTTGTTTCTTGACATCTCATTGAATTTATAACCCCCAGTAATCTGAATTGAGACCTCATCAATTTACTAACACTACTCTCTTCAAAATCATCAATTGACAAATTTGTTTTTTGACCTTTCTGTAGCCTTTAACACTGGTCATCATCTTCCTTTCTAAATATTAGCTTCACTCTAGATTTTCATGAAATTACTTTCTTCAGGTTCTCTATCTATCTGAGATTTTGGCTGGATCTTTCCCCACATCAGTTCTACTATCTGGGTGTACTTTGGTTCTCAGTTGTGTCTTACCTCTCTACCTTATGCTATCTTGCTTTATGTTGGTATCTGCTATTATAATTTAATTGTTTTCTTTTATGCAAATAATTGACAAATCTATATATCCATCTCTAATTCTTCTAATGAGCACCAGTCTAAAATCTCCAGCTGTGTCTTTGTCAACTCAAATTATGATGTCCTGTTGACTTTGTAAACTCAAATACATGCAAAATAGAACCCATCCCTCTATCCTATTATTTGCCATTGAAATACATACAATGTTTTCAGTCATCTAGCTTCAATATCAAAATATCACATTCTACTCCTAATTCATACTTATTCCACATATCTAATCTGTTGTCCAATCTTACATTTATGATATCTTTAATACATTCCTTTCTGTTCACTAAAAAAAACAAACCTCATGACCTCAATTCATGTTTTCATCACCTTGTACTATTGGAATAGGTTTCTGCTTTAGTTACTTGCCACAAAATCATCTGCTTCAGAAACACAGATATCCTGACTTATTCTAATTTGTTTGATTTTTACTCTTCCCCTCCCTAATCTGAAGTCCCATAGACTCTGGGTCATTCCAGAGTTTAAGCCCAAATATCACTAACATTTTTCACCTTAATTTCTCTGGTTACCAACTTCTGTCCTTGTCTTACAAGTATCTCTTTGAGAAGGACAGCATACATATTTCAGTTAATACAATTTATATTCATATATACATATCCAAATTTTTATACAGCAAGATAATTTCTTCATTTTGAAATGCGCATTACAGACATACAAAGAAACAATGATGTTACTAAAATCTATTTACTCTTTTTCTTAATAAATCTATGCAATGAATTTTAGAACACAAAAATACATTTGGAAGTGACCTACCATATTTGAATTTTTTAAAACTTTGTCTTTGAGAACTTATTGGATAATTTTTAGGTAATATATTTAGTTCACACTCTAATATACTTGTTTCATCATGAGTACTGTTTCCAATGAGTTTTGTGCTTTCCTAGGGTGGTTTTATAGTTCTAATTTTTATATCTGCTTCCTTGAAAAGGAGGAAAGAGTTTCTTGGGCATATGCTAAGCTAAAATATATCACCAGGAGCCAGAACCAATGAACCAGTCAGAAGTCAGAAGTATCTGGACCAGCCTATAATTAACCTAGTACAAGAAAATCCCCAAAGTCCTCCCTCATGACAGGGATTTATGGTTTTTAGTATCATCTTGACCTCACTTGACTTCTCCAACAAAAAGAGTAGTGTATTATGAATTTCAAAGTTTTGCTAATAATCCTGAACTCTACTTACACAACTCTTCTTATAGAATGGAAACAAATCCATTTCAGATGAGAACATATCTGAGAGATCTCCTTTACTTATACCAAGACAAAAAAGTTTCTGCCATGAAGAATTTCATAATGAAGATTACATTGACCATATAGGGTTTTTTGTAGTCACAGATCCTCCATAATACTGTTCACATTAACATGCACAATATGGAAGTATTATCCAAACTATCACTTGTGACTATGACATTGTTGCTCCACTCCCTCTTCTGTCAATCCTGATCTATTTTTAATGACAAAATATCTACATTTGGAAGTCTAGGACACCCTCCTAGTAATAGTTGATCCTTAAAAAAAAAAAACACTTTTCTTCATTCTTCACTTCTTTTAAAATGGCTTCATTACTCCTAGAGGAAAAAAAAAATGTTTTTTTACTATCTTTTCTTCCAAAATTCTTTCAGACCAAAAAGTCCACTTTATATAACATCTCTCTGCAAACCTAATCCTTGCACTAGAAGCAGAAAGATAGAGAGGGGGATAAAGAGAGATGGATGGATAGGGATACAGACATAGATATATTGCCCATCACATTTCATCTGCAACATAAATGAGTATGCTAATTATGGGCTAGAGTAGTACTTTCCTTGATAATTTTCATATTACTAAAAGAATTGCTCTATTTTTGTTCCTCACAGAATTCTGGCATAACAATTCAAATCACTCTTGAAACTATAAGACTATTTGCTAGTTGCATAATCCATTCCAATGTTATTTTTTTCTTTTCCCCTAATTATCCTAATCCATATGTAGTCCTAGTTTGGGATAATTATTTGTGGAGATCAGAAAATATTGACAAAAGCAGTATATCCTTGCTCTGTACTGCAATTATTCCAAAAAATAATTAAAGAACATTAGATTAAAAATGATTGATAAATCCAAAAAGAAAATATACTTTGTTTTGTTTGTTTGTTTTAAGTCCAAGCAATACAAAAGAGATAGAGACCATGAAATTTTGTACAATGGGGCTGACCCCCAAAAACCATGTACTCTGGGATAGGGCGTTAGACTATATACAAGATTAAGGATTAATACTGAATTTTACATGGTTCCTACCTGAGCTGAGTTTCAAGTTAGACAATGAAAGGATTAGTAGTGAACTAAAAGCTGTATCACTGATCTTTGAGTAAAATTGTACTTTCATCAAAAACTGTGAATATGAGTCTGTGATTATATATCAAGGCAAAGCACATGTTCGTGGATCCTCTGTAGGCAGGTACAGAAGTTGTGTACCAAACAGCATAGAATACTGAAATACAAGAATTCTGGATTCAACCCATAAAAATAGGCTGAGTACTTCAAATGAGCAACAGATGAAGAGCACAGACCAAAAGTGAACCTATAACTCTGTAATTCTAAAACTATAGAATCTTCCATATAAGTAAGTGGGTTTGAATAAATAGCAGTCTACTCATCCTCTAACTTTACAGTTAGGGCACTGAGATCCAAATTATAGGAAATAATATATACAAAAGAAATGTATATATACAAAGGAAAGACTGAACTGAAGTATCAGCTTAGGAGAGGTACAAAATTCACATAACTAACAAATTCTCTAGATATTTGAATAGATGAAGCATAAAATAATGACTCTCCCAAAGTTGGAGAAAAATTAAAACAAAATTTTAAAAATAGAAGAAAATATAAGATACTTTATATAAAAATGAAAAACAAAAAATTTCAGGAAGATATTTAAAAAACCTTTGGTTGATGGTGCTTGAGAGAAGTCAAAAAGTTGTGTGAGGTCTTCTAGTTTTCCTCAACAACAATGTTAAATTTAGCTTCTAAAAAAATTCTGGCATGATAAAATCCACAAAAAGATGGAGTGAAATAATTATTTAGTTCAAGATAATTTAGGAGAACTTTTAAAAGTCTGTTTCATTTGGCTAAAAAGGGACCACAGTCCAGTGCAGGAGATATCTGTACAAACTAATGGGAAACTCTTAGCCAAAGGAGAGATCAGCAAGTAAGGCCTTGCATTTCTGGCCCAACATACCAGTGGTACAGCAAGTCATCTCTGAGGTCTCAAGTTCCAACAGATCAGGAAAACTGTCAGCACTGGAATCCAGAGCACAACAGACTTGATTAGGCCAGATCAAACCAAGCACAAGGAGTAAATTATGAGCCCCAAAGACCTGACAGAAAGCTATTGGCAAGGAACCTGGCTGCCTAGAGCAAGAAGTTTGGGAGAGAACCCCAAGCATAGAACTCAATTAAAAAAAAAAATAAGCAAAAGAAAGAAATAAAAGGGGGGGAGGGGAGAAAAAGAGAGAGAGAAAGAATGAAAGAGAACCCTGACCATATAAAGCAATTACACCAAAAGGAAAGTACAACATATGAACTCAGAAGAAGATGATAATGTCAATTGACTACATGTGAAGACTCAGAAGAAGATATGAAGTGGTTTCAAGTCCCAAAGTTCTCTTGGTGGAGTTCAAAAAGATTTAAAAATTAAATAAAAAAGTAGAAAAATATTGGGAAAAGAAATAAGAATCATGAAAAAGAGTCAACAACTTGGAAAAGGAAGCACGAAAAATAACTGAAGACACATCCTTAAAAAATAGAATTGGACTAATGAAAAAAAAGTCCACTAAAAATCTTCTTTAATAGAAGAATTAACCAAATGGAAAATTAAATGAAGGAAATAATTCCTTAAAATGAGTGTTGGGAAAGAGGAACTAATGACTTTATGGGACATTAAGAATCAGTCAAATGAAATCAATACAATAAAAAAGAAATGGATGAAAATGTAAAATGATTCCTGGGGAAAATAACTGATTTGGAAAATGGATCCAGGAGACATAATTTTTGAAGTACTAGACTACATGAAATACATTATTTAAAAAAAATGCTTAGAAAGAATCTTTCAAAATATTATAAAGTAAAACTACCCTTATGTCTTAGAAACAGATAGTAAAATAATCTTTTAAGAAATACATTAATCACCTCCTGAAAAGTTTGCCAAAATGAATATTCTCCAAGAATAATTACAGAATTGTCTGGTCAAGGAGAAAATACTGCAAGCAGCCAGAAAGAAAGAATCCAAATACCATGGAGACATAAATAAGAATTATCAAGTATTTAGCAGCTTCTAATTTAAAGGCAGACTGCTTGGAATATGATATAATGAAAGTCAAGAGAAATTGGATCACAACCTAAAAACAGCTACCCAGAAAATTCAAGCATAATTTTTCAGGGGAAAAGATCAACATTCAAGGAAATATAGGACTTTCAGACATTCAGATGAAAAAAGAAGAACTGAACAGAAAATTCGACCTTCAAATATAAGACTCAAAAGAATGCAAAAGGTAACCAGAAAAGAAAGAAAAAACATCCAATAAGGTAAAACTGTTTAGCTTCCTACATGGGAAGAAGATACTTGTAATTTTTAGAACCTTATCTCTATTAAGACAATTTAAAAAAGCCACTTGGAAGGCTTAAGCATAAGTTGACTTGGAGGCCATGATTTAAAAAAAAATAACAATTAAGGGATGAACAAAGGATTGTATTTGAAAAAGAGGAAGGGAGAGTCAAAATAAGGCAATAGTACCACATGAAGTGGCATGAAAGATTTATTAGAAAAGGGAAGAAGGGAGAGGATGAATATTGTTTGAGCCATACTCTTATTGAGTTTACTCAAAGAGGAAATGACATGTACACTCAGTTGGGTAGAAAAATCTATCTTGCCCTATACAGCAGTAGGAGGAAGAAATGGGAAATAAAAGGGAGGAGAAACTGATAGAAGGGAAGGTAGATTGAGGGATATGGTGGTCTGAAGCAGAACACTAGTAAGGAGGGGCAAGGGAAAAGGAGAGAAAAAAGTATAAAAAGGGTATGTAGGGGGAAATAGGATTAAAGAACACAGTATCTATAACTATGAAAGTGAATGAGATGAACATAAAACAGAAATGGGTAAAAGAAAGAACTGAAAACAAAAATCTTTAAATATGTTGTTTATAAGAAACACATTTGAAGCATAGAGATGCATGCAGAGAAAAGGTAAAAAGCTGAAACAGGATCTGTTATGGGGGGGGCGGGGAAGCACAGGTAGAAATTCTGATCTCAGACCAAAATAAATGGAAAAATAGATCTAATTAAAAATGACAAGGAAGGAAACTACAACCTTCTAAAAAAATACCCTCACAATGAAGCAATATCAATATTAAAATGTATGCACTAAGTGGTATAGCATCCAAATTCTTAGAGGAGAAATGAGTTACAGAAAGAAATGGGCAGTGGAATGATACTAGTTGGGGAAGTCAAACTCTCTCTCACAGAAGTAGATAAATCTGACCACAAAATGAACAACAAAGGAATTAAGGAACTGAACAGAATTCTTAAAAAGTTAAATGTGATAGACCTCTCAAACAAATTGAATGGGGTTAGGAAGTAATATACATTTTTTTATCAGCAGAACCTGGCACCTATATAGAAAATGACCATTTAGTAGAGCACTAAATCTTCCCAGTGAAATACAGAAAGTCAGATCATGATGCAATAAAAATTATATATAACAAATGGCCATGTAGAAATAGACTAAAAACTAAATAGGAACAAAACAACCTAAGCCTAAAGAATGAGATAATAGAAACAATAGATAATTTCATCCAAGATAATAACAATAATGAGATAACATAACAAAATGTATGGAATGCAATCAATGTAGTTTTTAATGGAAATTTTAAGTCCCTATATACTTATGTGAATAAAATAGAAAAAGAGTAGATTAAAGAATTGGGCATGCAACTAAAAAGGTTAGAAATAGAACAAATTAAAAATCTTCAATTAAAGACCAAATTAGGAATATGAAACTCAAAGAAGAGATTAATAAAATTAAAAATAAGAAACTATTGGGAAGGGGGATTCTGTAAAGATGACAATTGGCAAATTTCAAATTCTCCAAATTTCCCTCATAAATAGAAAAAATTTGCATCTCAGAGGGAACATAGACTGGTAAAAAGGCAAGACTTGGTCCAAAACCCAGGGTCCTCCAATAAAATCTAAATAAAATGGAGAAAGAACTGAGGCTGAGGATTAACCCCTGTAAAGTACAAACACCTCCAAGCTATCTCTATAGAAATTTCAAATTGGGAGCCCTGGGGCTATCTGGTTGGGGCTGGAGCCTCAGCTGGAACCACAAAAACTTTCTTCTCAGAGACTATTTATGGAGTCAGCGTCTTAGTTCAGGAAAATTGAGGGAACCTTGGCTGCTTATGAAGAGATCAGGGTTCATCTGGAGGTTTTTTCCACTGAAGTCAAAAAATCTTCCACACAAAGATCAATAATAAATGGTTTATTAGAGCAAATATTAAAAATCAGTTTTAAGGAACTCAACATGGACAAATTGTTTTTATATGGGATTTTAACATTATATATTTAAGATTGATACCAACAATAAGGCAAATCAAAAGAAAGAATGGGGCAGAATTAAGGTAAAAATAATCTGAAAACCTACTCACATTGGGAATGGGTTAAATAGGCAACACTACATACATACTGTAGAGGGCCAGAACTCTGAAAATGTATATTTGAATCAAGGACAGTATGGTGCTTATAGTTAAGTGTCTACTTAGTGTAAGATAATGGTTCTCTAAACATAGACTTAATGTGATATAGTGATGTAATGGCTGCACATGCTCATTTGCTGTAGTGACTTAATTGTACTGAAATATTTAAGGGCTGGGAGAACTAGGAAAGGGCCTCTCAGCCACAGACACAGAGGAGGCTTGGACACAAACACAAAGAAGACTCCAGACTTCATCTTTGACCATCCATTCTTGTGAGTCTCCTGCCTCCTTCAATTTTCCACTAAGACCAAGGACTTGAGCTGATCCCAAAGTCTTCCAGAGAGCTAGTCTGGACATTATATATGCCATAAAGGATATAGCACCCTCCAAATTCTATAAAGAAATTAGGCATGAGGGGTGGGTAGACCTGGAAGCAAAGAATGAAGGAAGACTACAAAGGAGAGATTCCTGGGTGGGGAGAATAAGTAATAACAAGGCAAATTAGAAGCAGAATTAAAGCAAAATCAGTAGGGAGAGGAAAGATGTATGTGTGTGTGTGTGTGTGTATAAATCTACATATGTATACATAAATATGTCCTTTTTTTTACTACATTCTCCTTGGGAGTGGTGGGAGAGATAAAAGGGAAAAAAAATTTAAGTACAAAGGCTAAACAGCAGAGAACAAAGGAACAATTTATAAGGAAGTAAAAAAAGGTGGATAATCATTAATATAATTTCTTCTGCATATATATACATATATATGTATATATGTGTATATATATATATATACACTTTCATAATCTGGTAATTTGTTGTATAAATTTTGAATCCATTTTGAATCCTCCCTGATGTTCTGCTGGGCATATGAAAAATGTTCTCTTTTATTTTGTTTCATTTTGTTTTGTACTTCTTTTCTGTTTTTTTTTTTTTTTAATAAAAAAAATTTTACAAATTAAAAAAAGAAAAAAGAAAATTATTGCACTAACAAAATTAAGACCTGGTTTTATGAGGAGAAATAAAATATTAAAATCTTTTATTAATTTAATTAGAAAAAAAGAAGAAAAAATTATCAGTATCAAAAATGAAAAGAGTGAATTTGCCACCAATGTAGAGAAATTAAAACAATCATTAAGAACTATTTTGACCAACCATATGCCAATAAATCTGAGAAACTAAGTGAAATAGAGGAATATTTAGGAGATATAAATTGTCCAGCAGTGAAAATACTATACTTAAATGTCCTCATTTGAAAAAAAAAGAAATTGCAGAAACTATCAATGAGTTCTCTAAGAGCAATTATCAGGGCCAGATGGAGTTGTAAATGAATTCTACCAGACATTTAAAAAACAATTTCAATATTATATAAACTTTTTTGGGAAAAAATAAATAAAGAAGGAATGCTACCAAATCCCTTTTATTACACATACCTGGTGTTGTTACCTAAAACAAGAAGAATCAAATCTGAGAAAAAATACTATAGATCCAATTCTCCTAATGAATATTGATGAAAAAAAATTAAATAAAGTTTACCAAAGAAATTACAGCAATTTATCAGAAAGAAAATACACTACAATCATGAGGGATTTATAGCAGCAATGAAGGGCTAGTCCAATAGAAGGGGGAAAATTAGCACAATGTACCATAAAAAAAAAATCTTTGCATTACCTCTGCAGATGAAGAAAAACACTTTTGAGGAAATAGAATACTCTATTAAAAACACTAGAGAGTATAGAAATAAATGGAGATTTCCTTAAAATAACAAGTAGTATCTATTCTAAACCATCAGCAAATATATGTAATGGGGATAAACTAAAAGCATTCACAATAGATTAGATGTGCAGCAAAGGTACTGTTATCAACATTATTATTATGCACTGGAAATGTTAAGCTTTATCAATAGGAGGAAGAGAAATCAAAGGAATTAAAATTATTCTTAGAAATCCCTAGAGAATCAATTAAAAATCTACTTTAAATAACTAACAATCAAAGTTTCAAAATATAAAATAAACCTACAAAAATCATTAGGATTTTTACATAATTAAAACACAGCTCAGCTCTTTGAGATACAAAAAGAAATTGCATATAAATTCCTGTAGAGTAGACAATATAAAATATTTTTGAGTCCTTTTAAAAAGAGATACTTTGGGATTATGTGAACACAATTACAAAACACTATTCTCCCATAGTCAGAACTAAACAATTGGAAAAAAATATCAGTTGTTCTTAAGTTTGCTGAATTAATATAATAAAAATGATAATTCTACCTAAATTTATTTACTTATTCAGCGACATACAAAATTACCAAAAATCATTGTATTAAGCTAGAAACTAATTCTGGAAAATAACATGTCAAGAATATCAAGGAAATTAATGAAAAAAAATATGAAAAAGAAGGTGACCCAAACATGCTAAATTTAAAACTATATTACAAAGCAATTATTATCACAATAATATAGTGCTGACTAAGAAATACAGTGCTGGATCAGTGGAATAGATTAAGTATACAAAATGTAATAGTAAACAATTATGGTAATTTGCTATTTGTTAAATCCTACAACTTCTAGGATCAGAATTCATTATTTGACAAAAACTTCTGGGAAAACTAGAAAAATAATATGCAGAAACTACTCAGAGACTGTTTCATGCCATATACTAAGATAAGGTCAATATAGATGCATAATTTAGACATAAAAGGTGCTACCATAAATATATAAGGAGAGCAAGGAATATGCTATCTCTCTGGAGAACTGTGGAGAAAATTTTATAATCAAACAAGAAAGAGAGAACATTATAAAATAAAAATTTGATAATTTTTCTTACCTTAAATTTTAAAACTTTTGCACAAACAAAACCAGTAAATCAATATTAGAAGAAAAGCAGATGGAAAACAATATTTATAGCCAATTTTCTTTTTTTCTCATAAAGGCCTCATTTCTCAAATATACATGCAACCAAGTCAATTTAAAAAAAAATACAAGTCATTCTCCAACTCATAAATGGTCAAATTTTATGGAAAAAGCAATATATAGGTGAAGAAATTCAAGTTCTTTATAATCATATGCAAATATTCAAAATCACTATTGATTAGAGGAATATAACTTAAAACAAATCTGAGGTGCCATCTCAAACTTGTCACAACATCTAACATAATAGAAAAAAGCAAAATGGAAAATGTTGAAAAGGATGGGGGGAAATTGGAACATTATTACATTGTTGGTAGAGTTATGAACTGATTCAACCACTTTGGAAAGAAATTTGAAACTATTTGCAAATGGTAATCAAACTGTGCATCCAGCAATATAATTAATTAATTAGTAATAAGTAAATATTACTTATTTATATATATATATTTATAATATATGATTATTATATATTATATATAATTATTTAGTAATAAGTAAATGTTATTTATATGTAATATAAATAAATTACTTATTTATATATATATAAATAAAAATAAATAAAATAAATAAGTAATTTAATAAGCGAGAATTAAACCCATGTACAAAACTATTCATAGCAGTTCTCTTTGTGTTGGCATGGAATTACAAATTGAGAGGATGCTCATCAATTAGGGAATGCCTCAACAAGTTGTACCATATTAATGTAAAGGAATACTATTTTGCATAAAAACAGTTTCTTAAACTTTTTCCACTCTTTGTCTAACATCCCATTTTGCTTAAGAAATTTTTACATAATCCAGATATATGTGGGCAAAATAGGTATTCAAATTTATGGTGAATAAGTCATAGTTTTCCAAACCCACATTCACCTGTGATTTTCCATATGTCGTGATGAATCATAGTTTAAGAAGCTGGGTAATACATGATGAGCACATAAATTTCAGAAAACCCTGGAAATGCTTACATAAACTAATGTTGGGTGAATTGAGCAGACTCAAAAGAACACTACACAGAGTAACAGCAAAATTGTGTTATAGTCAACAGTGATTAACCAACTCTTCTCTGTAGTACAATAAATTTAAGACAATCCCAAAAGATTCACAATGTAAAATTCTATCCAAACCCTGAAAAACAAACAAACAAAAACTATGGAGTCTGAATACAGATTAGAGCATACTATTTTCATCTATTTCCCCCTTTTTGGCTATTCCTTTTTTAAAATTCTTTAACAATATAATTATTATGGAAATATGTTTACATGACTGTACATGTATAACTTTTATCAGCTTGCTTGCCATGTTGGGTAAGGGGGGGTGGAAGGGAGAGAGGAAGGAAAAATGTGAACCTCAAAATTTTATAAAATGAATGTTGAAAACTATATATGTATTGGAAACAATAAAATACAATTTTCAAAATTGTGTGTGTGTGTGTGTGTGTGTGTGTGTGTGTGTGTGTGTGTGTGTGTGTATATATATATATATATATATATATATATATTGCTTGCACTCCCAAAGGAATTTATTCTAAATGTTTAAAGGCAATTTCATCACCAGCTGGAAAGAAGAGAAAACCTATAGAAATAAAATTGTGATGAAGCCTTGAAAAATAAAACTGCCATATTAATAAAAAGAAAGAAAAAAAGATTACTTAAAATGGAAGGAAGAAGCCTAAAAAGTTACATTTCCCAGTACTACTCATCTTGCTCTATTATCTTGAGAACTCTCAGAACAAAGCTATAAATTAGTCATATGAAACTTCTGTTTTTGTTGTTGCTATTGTTGTTTGTAAATCTACAACTCTGAAAGCTTCCCAGGGGTTTTGAATACCCATTGATTAAAAGGCTTATTAGAAGTCACCGATAATAAAAATGTTTACTGGTAAATAAGAGAAGCAGAAATAAGCCAGATATTATCAGGGAGAGAGAGAACAAGTAACACAATAAGGTCAGAGAATAGTATGATATCCAAAACATGTCAACAAGCATAAATATCAACTTTGACTTAGATAAATGTTTGAAATGTGGAATGTTTGATATGTGGAGATTTATTTTTTTAACACAAATGTTTGAAAACTGAATATAAACACATGTAATTGAGGAACAAATATTCACATCACAATAGAAATTACAGAGGATATCTTTAAACAGTTTGCTCATCTAGAGTAAGTTAAAAACATTTCAACATCTGTGCACCAGATCTACAGTGTAAAAAGAAAATGATACATTTCCCTATAGCCTATAAAAAGCTAGAAATTCTAAGAAACCATGCATACTCCAAACCAGCAGTGTCTTTACTGTGTCTGTATCCCAAAGAGATCATAAAAAGGGGGAAAAAACCTATATATGCAAAAAATGTTCGTAGTAGCCCTTTTGTAGTAACAAGGAATTGGATGCTCATCAGTAGGGAAATGGCTGAATAAGCTACAATATATTAATGCAATCAAATATTATTGTTCTATAAGAAATAACAAGCAGGCTGATATCCGAAAAGTCTGGAAATACTTACATGAACAGATGCTAAATGAAGAGCGCAGAATCGAGAACATTATACACAACATCAAAATATTGCAATGATTAACTATGATAGACTTGACTCATTCCAATAATAAGGTGATTCAAAGTAATTCTCATAGACCTGGAATGGCAAGAACCATCCAAATACAGAGAGAGAACTATGGAGCCTGAATATAGATTAAAGCATAATATTTTCAGATTTTTTTGTTGTTGTTTGCTTGCTTTTCTTTCTTTCTCATGTTTTTCCTCTTTGATCTGATTTTTCTTATGCAGCATGATGAATATGAAAATATAGTTTAGAAGAATTATATGTGTTTAACCTTTATTGGATTCATTGCTGTCTAGGGGAAGGGGAAGAGAGAGGGAGAAAAAGTTGGAATGCAAAGTTTTGCAAAGGTGAATGTTGAAAACTATCTTTTCATGTGTTTGGAAAATAAATACTTTTAAAATTTAAAATTAAAGTAAAAGATAAAAAAAAAGAAATTGAAAAGGAATTCAATTTTCCTTTAGTAAAATACAAAAATGTTTAATCCATCGTGTTTATTGCATAGAGTGACAAGAACACATTATTAAATATTTACTTTTCTAATCTAACAAAAATCCATTACATTTACTAATTAAGCTACCTTGAATTTTTCAAAGGACAATAGTTTCCCTTTTTTTTTTTTTTTTGACAGCAAGGGAAAATGCATTATTGTTTTTAGCCAACACAACAACAGCAAAAAGGGAATCTACTCGAAAAGTTCAGTTCTTTTTTCTTTTGTTTTGTTTTGTTTTTTGAGGTTTGAAAAAAATGAAAAGCAGTCTGTATAAATAGCTCCCTAACAATGAATGAAGTAAATAGATTAAACTCTGTCTACCATAAGAAACAAAGAAGGCTGACAGAATGTAATAAATTCATAGAAACGAAACGATTTTTAGGGGGTTCTCTAAACTACAATTTGAAAAACTGCCTAAATTCAAAAACTGGGCTTGGAGAAAATGAAATTCATTTGACATCTGGCATTAAAAAAATAAAGGTGGAAACTGAAGAAATGAGAATATACACTTAATTGCTCTCACTTTGCACTGCAGCCAGTTATACCTTTTTCAATAGCTGTGTTCTCTTGGTTATTGTATAATTATTATATAGCTATATTATTATTTTTCTATCATGCTACTACATAATTATAAATGTAACATTAACAATAATTTAATTATATATACCATTTTAGATTTGTAAATATTTACCTGATAATATTTACATGTTAAGTATTTACATGATAATGTTGTGAGTAAAGCAATATAGCTATATATACACTTAGTTCCATTTTACAGAGCAAGAGATTGAGATTTAGTGGGATGAGGTGATTTGTTCATTGTGACAACCATGCTAGCACCCAGGATACCAGAATCAACCGAAGTCAGGATGGAAGCAGAATCTCCGCAACTGCCTTCTCCCTTGTCTCTACGGCCAAAGTGACCCTGGCTAGTCTTACTCTGCCCCCTAGTCCCTCCTACAAACTTCTATATACACCAATCATTGAGCCAGCACAGGATAGTGGGAAGGACCATTGTCCAAGCATATGCCCATAGAGTATTGTCCAATCAATAGTTAGCCTCAAGTGCTTGGTAGTCCTGACCTCAATGCATCAACTCAATACTTTCAGCCCTCTACAATTCATAATCTCATAAAGTGGTGTCAGAGTTAGGATTTTAACTTAGATCCTCTTGATTTAAAGTTTAAAGTTTTCCTGCTATATTATCTTCCTAATCAATGCTTGGCACATAGGAAGTATTTTAAATCCTTGCTGATTAGCCCACTTATATGATTTAAATTATACAGAATGGTAATCAAACTTGTTCATTAAAATAGTTATTTCACTATGCTATCCAGACCATCACCTGCTTGTGCCCTGACATCTGCTTACCTATCTGATTTCTGATGCACTTTTGTACTATACCTTACCTTCAATTCTTCTGTTGTCCTGGCCCTGTGATTACCTCTTTATCTATACCCTAAATAAAAGTCCTAGCTATGGACCTATATTTAGACCACCAGCTTCCTAAAAATGGCATTCTATATATTATCTTAAATCTTATTTTAAACTAAAAATAATATAGAATGTTACTTCTCCCCTAATCTGATGATTACTTCTTGCTTACATAAACAGAAGCAATATATTTAAATAAAATTCATTTAACAAAATCAAGTCATAGAGGCAGCTGGGTGTTGCAATGGATGATATTTTGTTTGGTACAGTGTGCGTTTGAATTCTATCTCATCTGCTTATTAACTGTGTGACCCTGGGCGCATTACTTGAACTGCTTTTCATTTGTACAATTCAGATTAATTTTCTAGGACGATTGTGAAGAATAAGCAAAGTAATGTATGTGGAGACTTTTGCAAATCTGAAGTGTCATGTAAAGGCTTTCTATCATTATGTCATATACAAATGATAATTTATGCTTATACAGCACTTTAATGTTTATTGTGTGTGTGTGTGTGTGTGTGTGTGTGTGTATGATTTAATTTGTCATTCAAAATAACCCTGTGATATCCACATAGGTAGTACAATTAGTATTATTATCATTTTACCAATAAGGAAAAATAAACTGAAGCATAGCAAGATTCTGTGATTATCTATCTTATGGATCAAATCAAGATATGGACTCAAATATTCTGATCCTGAGTCCTTTGTGGTTGGCAATGACACTCAACATGGTTTGTTACTCAGGACACTCTTCTCACCATGATGATGGTAGTGATAATAGTAGATAATACAATCTATATTGCACATTAAAGTTTACAAAGCCTTTTCTTCAGTAACCCTGAAAACTTTAGGTCACATATTTTCTCTGTATTGCAAATTCAGCAACATAGGTTCAGAAAGTCTAAGTGATTTCAATGGCTACAAAGCATATTGGAATCAGAATTTGAACTTAAGCCAAGTTCAAGATACTTTGCACTACAATCAGTCTATTAGTATTTTTAAAGAGACTTCTATGTTCCGGATGGCATTTTTTCTCTTCCATTACAGCTAGGAGAGAAATTTGTACATATATTAGCATATATACAAATACACACACACACACACACACACACACACACATATATATATATATATATATATATATATATATATCGCGAGAGAGAGAGAAAGAGAGAGAGAATACTCTAGTAACTACAGGTAACAATATAACTGAAAGGGGAGGATGCAAGAAATATAATGGAAATAGATTAACTAACTGAAAATATGTGGTAATAAAAACTCAGGAATCTAAGAAGAATCAAGGTTATGAATCTGAATGGATGGAAGATGGGAGTTTCTTAAACAGTAAAAAATTTCAGAAGCAGAGTGGATTTTGGAGAAAAAATAATTTGTTTTGTACATGTTGAGCTTGAGATGCCTTAAGGAATTTAGTCCAAATACCTATTGAATGGTAATAATAACAACAACTGCAATAATAGCATTTATATAGAACTTTAATTTTGCAAAGTGCTTTATAAATATAATTTTATTTGATTCTCACAATGATAAGTTTTATTTTTTATCCCTATTTTGTATAAGAGGCAATCAAGGCAAAGAAAGAGTGGTTGGGCTTGACCAGGTATCTGTATCAGGATTTGAACTGGGGTCTTCTTGACTCCCAAGTCCTATGCTTTATTAACTGGGCCCCCTAGCTGCCAAGGTAGCTGATGATGTGAAACTGGAGAGAGAAAGAAGTATGACAATCATCTGCAATAGGACTGAATCTATAAGAGATGATGAAGTTATCAAATGAAAAGAATAGAGTGAAAAAAGAATAGGGTTTAAGGCAGAGACTTTGGGCACACCCACAGTAACAGTCATGATGAATTTGTATCTTGTTGGTACATAATTGTTTGCAAAATAGCTTTCTTTTTTAAGCTATGGTTTCTTGAGAGTAAGGATCTAGTTAAAAAAAAAAAAAAGTCTTGAGTAAAAAGTATTTTGCTTTTCTTTCTATTCTCAGTGCTTATCCCAGGAACTGGCATATAATTGATGTACATTTCTATGGAGAATATAGTAATAACCCTAAGGTCATCTGGCCTTGGGAGTGATATAGTTAGAAATGATATATTTCTTCCCCTAGGCTATTCTGCCCTCGTTTATTCTATATGACCAGGATACTAAGGTCACAAATATTGCTAGGTGTCTAATAGCAGTTTGTTGGGCTGTGCTAATGGGGTTTCAGAGATTAATTAGCAGCAATTAAAGTTTGCTTAAAATTGACACAGGCACAGAACAAAATTGGGTGTCTGCCACTTGATCTACTGATGTTTCAGGCCTAAAAACAAATCTTTGGAAGGTTCTCCCTGTGAGTTCTGCTTAGAAAATTAAAGGTACTACATCTGCACACAAAGTCAGAACCAGACCACTCCTCAAATCCACCTCTATATCAAAAAATTAGTATATCAGTGAAAGGAAGCAACTAATTTCTCTAACTTTTCCCTAAAAATTTACTTTCCTGTTCCTGGTTCTTTACTAACTTCTTTTGGAACTTAGCCTTATTATAGTGTCAATAAATCTTTTCCCCTTTATTTGGAGACAAACAGAGTTTTAAAATTCTTTTCCCATACCTGAACACCAACATGGGGACCCTCATATTTTTGGTGTGTCTTCCATCTCAAAACAGCTAATGCTTAATAAATTTGTTAAAGAAAATCTAAAGGATTAATTATAAAAGATTATCTGCCTCCAGAGAAAGAACTGATATTGTTTGAATACAGTCTAAAACATGAAGTTTTTCAATTTTTTCTTTTTCATTTAATTATCTTGTATAAAATGACTAACATGAAAATATTTTACATGATTGCTCATTTATAATTTGTTTTATTGTTTCCCATCTCAGAAAGGGGTGAGAAGGAAGAAGGAATTCCAGTATAGAATTTGGAATTTAAAATTTTTAAAAGATGCTTAAAAATATATAATCTGCAAAATAAATGCTTAAAATAAAGCATTGTGTGTGTCGGGGGGGGGGGGGGGAGGGAGAGCAGAGCCAAGATGGTGGAGAAGGCACGCAGACTTTCTAAGCTCCTCTCTTACCCTCACTATTAATATTATATTCCGCCTCAAAAATAGGCTTGACTGCTACAACTCATAAAGATTAGAAGTATATAGAAGTATAACAACTCACCAGCCAAAGATAATTTGGAATCTCACCAGAAAATATTTGTCCTCGGGGACAGGGGAGATCAGCCCCGGCAGGGGGAGAACTGGAGGCAGACAGAGTGAAGCCCCAAACTAGAAGTGAGAGCACAGATTGAAGCACAAGCTCACAGTACTCACAACCTGCAGTACTGGGCTTTTCCTTGGGGCAGTTGCGAACCTACAGCAGGAGGGCACAGCCTGGGGAAGCCTCTAATCTACACAGAGGGGTGCTTAGCCTGGGGCAATAGAGCTTTCAGGGCGATTTGCTTCATGGCAGAGACTTCCCTGAGCCAGGCTATCCCCAGGTCAGCTGCTAATACCCACAGCACCACAAGGGCCTCTGGCCTGGGGCACTGACACTTTCACCACTTAGTCTCTAGCCTTAGGGCAGTTGCTAAACCACGCAGCTCCACTGGACACTTCCATAGCTCAGCCAGTGCTAAATCACCTCCAGTTGGAGGAAGGGGAAACTTTCACTCAGAGCACTCCAACATCTCTCCCTGCTCTGCAGAGGAAGCTGGTAACACCCTTGCCCTGAAAGCATACCCTAAAGGCTTTAAAAAAATGAACAAAAAAATGCAAAGGAAGCATCAACAGCTTCTATACAGAAAAAGAGCAGGTCTGCAACCCAAAGAGACTAATAGCAAACAGGCACCAGACAATACCCCAAAGGGGAATGTTACCATGTTTCCCAGATAATAAGACCTATCCTAAAAATAAGCCCTCCCCTTACTGTGTAAGATTCCTCTAAAATAAGCCCTCCCCCCGAAAATAAGCCCTATTGAAATTGCTATTGTAGTGAAAGTGATCCCCTGTGCTACACGCTACATTACGGTACCCTCTGTATGCACCGTCCCCATCCCTCTCCCCCCACCCTCACCCCCCCCACCCCCCGGGTGAAACGCATTCTGCACTCCGAGCTGCATCCAATCAGAGCTGCAGCAGTGAACTCGTCATCCTGTTCTTCCCCAGTGATTTGCTTGCTGGCGCCATTGAGAGCAGTGTTGTGGAGGAGAGCTGAGGCAGGACAATATAAAAACCCGGTATGTAAGCAGGAGTGAGGGGGCATGATGGAGAATAAAAGGGGTATGATGGAGGATAAAAGAAGAACTCAGCCAGCACTCACCGTGCTAAAGAAATGAAGAACTTCTTGCATAGAGAAGAATAGATCAAGTAATGATTCCTGCAGGAATGACTACCTATCTCCAGACCCTTGATATTGCAATAAACAAACCTTCAAGGACCATTTGCGTATGGAAGTCAAAGACTACGTTGAAAATAGAATGGAAAGAAATCAGTGTGGAAACTTCATGAAGCCCTGTCTGCAAGAAGTCGTGACTTGAGTGAAGAAGTCATGGGATAAAATTACTGACAGCTGTGTCACCAAGGCACTATGAGCAGGTTACCTGGACAAGACAGTTCATTTAAAGAGAGCTATATTGCTGGACATGACAGATTGGGTCCACTTCTTCTGAAGGAAATAGAGGCGCAAGACATCCAGGATGGAATTCAGGGTATGGACATTTATGACGATGTTGTTGAAGAAGATGACATGATCATTACTGAATAAAGGTACTTTTTTGTTCACATTTACCTGTTTATTAAAATTGCTGTTAATGTTCATTAAAATAAGCCCTCCCCTGAAAATAAGCCCTCTGGTGGTTTTTCTGTCCAAAAAAATAATAAGACAGTGTCTTCTTATCGGGGAAACATGGTACCTGTCCCTTCTTACATAACACTCTCATAGAAGAGACAATTAAAAGTCTCAAAAGAGAGTTAGAAGAAAAATTGGGAAAGGAAAGAGAAGCTATGCAAGAGAGCAATAACTTCCTGAAATATGAATTGGAAAAGATAAAAAATTCCCAGGAAGTGCAGGGAAATAAAATTTGTGAATTGGAAAAAGTAAAAAAAAAAAAAAAAAAAAAAAAAAACTCTGGAAAGTAAGATTTGTGAATTGGAAAAGACAAAGAACTCACAAGAAAGCAGGATCTGTGAACTGGAAAAAGAAAATAATTCACTAAAAAAAAAATAGTGAAATGGACAAAAATTTCATAGAGCAAAACAATTCATTTAAAAACTCAATTGGACATATACAGAAAGAAGGGAAAAAAAAGCTAATGAAGAAATAATTCATTAAAAATCAGAACTGAACAAATAGAAACTAATGATTCATTGAGACAGCAAGAATCAGTCAAGCAAAACCAAAAAAAAAAAAAAATGATAAACTGGAAAAAACCATGAAATATCTACTTGGAAAAATGACAGACCTGGAAAATAGATCTAGGAGAGATAATCTGAGGATTATTGGACTTTCCAAAAATTATGATTAAAAAAAGAGCCTAGATACTATTTTACAAGAAATCATCAAAGAGACCTGTCCAGAGATAATAGAATCAGAAGGGAAACTAGGCATTGAAAGAATTCATCGAACACCTTCTGAAAAAGACCCTAAACTAAAAACTCCAAGGAATATTGTGGCCAAATTTCAGAACTATCAGATTAAGGAAAAAATTTTACAAGCAGCCAGGAAAAAAAAAAAAAAATTAAATACCGAGGTGCCACAATAAGGGTCACCCAAGAGCTGGCTGCCTCCACATTAAAGGAGGGAAGGGCCTGGAATCTGATATTCCAAAAGAACTTGGAATGTAGCCAAGAATAAACTACACAGCTAAGATGAGCATTTTCTTCCAGGGAAAAAGATGGACATTTAATGAAGCAAATGAATTCCATTTGTTTCTAAGGGAAAAAACAGAACTAAACAAAAAATTTGATCTCCAATCATAGGACTCAAGAGATACAGAAAAGGTAAAAGGAACTCTTGAGAATTGTATTTCTGTTGTGGATATACAAAAAGACTACATGTATATAATTTGATTTTACTGATATAAAAAAGGGAAGTAGATATGGAAAAGGGATAATGTCAGAAAAGGGGAAAGGGGGGGATAAAAAGAGGGAAACCACATCCCATGAAAAGGCAAAGAAAACTAATCATATCTGAGGGAATTTAGAGAGGGGAAAGAATATTGTGTGAGTAAGACTCACATCAGAATTGGCTCAAAGAGAAAATCATTGACATAATTGTTTTACAGAAAATCCTTTCTTGCCTCATTAAAAAGGGGGAGAGGAAAAGGGAAAAGAAAAAGAGTAATAAGAGAAGGGTACAAGAAAGGGGAAGAGATTCAAAGGGGGTAAGGGAGGGATTCTAAAGAGGGTGAGCATCGTGATACAAGTGAGGCACATAAGTTTAAAGCGGGGAAAGAGGGTTGGGGGAGCAAGAAAAAGAAAAGCATAATCTGGAGATATTAGGATGGAAGGAAATAAAGAATTAGTAATTTTAACCATAAATGTGAATGGGATGAACTCTCCCATAAAGAAGAGGCAGATAGCAGACTGGATCAAAAGTCAGAACCCTACAATATGTTGTTTACAGGAAACACATTTAAAGCAGGGAGATGCATACAGAGTAAAGGTAAAAGGCTGGAGCAAAATCCATTACGCTTCAGGTGAAGTAAAAAAAGTAGGGTTAGTCATCCTTATCTCAGATCCAGCAAAAGCAAAAATTGATCTAATTAAAAGAGATAAGGAAGGAAACTATATTTTGCTAAAGGGTAGCATAGAAAATGAAGCAATATCAATACGAAACACATATGCACCAAGTAGTATAGCATCTAATTTCCTAAAGGAGAAGTTAAGAGAGTTGCAAGAAGAAATAGACAGCAAAACTGTAATAGTGGGAGATCTCAACCTTGCACTCTCATAATTAGACAAATCAAACCACAAAACAAATAAGAAAGAAATTAAAGAGGTAAATAGAATATTAGTAAAAATAGGTATGATAGATCTTTGGAGAAAACTGAATGGAGACAGAAAGGAATATACTTTCTTCTCAGCAGTTCATGCAACCTATTCAAAAATTGACCATATATTACCATATAAAGACCTCAAAATTAAATGCAAGAAGGCAGAAGTAGTAAATGCTTTCTTTTCAGATCATGATGCAATAAAAACTACATGCAGCAAAAAGTTAGGGGAAAATAGACCAAAAAGTAATTGGAAACTAAATAATATCATCTTAAAGAATGATTGGGTGAAACACCAAATTATAGATACAATTAATAGTTTCACTCAAGATAATGACAATGATGAGACATCATACCAAAATTTATGGGATGTAGTCAAAGCGGTAATAAGAGGAACCTTTTATATCTTTAGAGGCTTACTTGAATAAAACAGAGAAAAAGAAGATGAATGAATTGCACTTGCAATTAAAAAAAAAACTAAAAAAAGACCAAATTAAAAACCCCTAATCAAATAATGAATTTGAAATTCTAAAATTAAAAGGAGAAATTAATAATATCGAAAGTAAAAAAAAAAAACTATTGGACTAATTAATAAAACTAAGAGTTGGTTCTATGAAAAAGCCAACAAAATAGATAAGCCTTTGGTAAATCTGATTAGAAAAAGGAGGGAGGAAAATCAAATTAGTAGTCTTAAAAATGAAAAGGGAAAGGGACCTATATGTGCCAAAATGTTTGTGGCAGCCTTGTTTGTAGTGGCTAGAAGCTGGAAAATGAATGGATGCCCATCAATTGGAGAATGGTTAAGTAAATTGTGATATGTGAACATTATGGAATATTATTGTTCTGTAAGGAATGACCAGCAGGATGAATACAGAGAGGACTGGCGAGACTTACATGAACTGATGCTAAATGAAATGAGCAGAACCAGGAGATCATTATATACCTCAACAATGATACTGTTTGAGGATGTATTCTGATGGAAGTAGTTCTCTTCGATAAAGAGAGCTAATTCAGTTTCAATTGATCAAGGATGGACAGAAGCAGCTACACCCAAAGAAAGAATACTGGGAAATGAATATAAACTGTTTGCAGGTTTGTTTTTCTTCCAGGATTATTTATACCTTCTGAATCCAATTCTCCCTGTGCAACAAGAAAACTGTTCGGTTCTGCACACATATATTGTATCTAGGATATACTGTAACCTATTCAACATGTAAAGGAGTGCTTGCCATCTGGGGGAGGGGGTGGAGGGAGGGAGAGGAAAAATCGGAACAGAAGTGAGTGCAAGGGATAATGCTGTAAAAAATTACCCTAGCATGAATTCTGTCAATAAAAAGTTATTTAAAAAAAAAATGAAAAGGGAGAACTTTCCACGAATGAAGAGAAAATTAGAGAAATAATAAGGGGTTACTTTGTCCAACTTTATGCCAATAAATTTGATAACCTAAGTGAAATAGATGACTACCTCCAAAAATATAGACTTCCCAGATTAACAGAGGAGGAAGTAAATTGCTTGAATAGTCCCATTTCAGAAAAAGAAATAGAACAAGCTATTAATCAACTCCCTAAGAAAAAATCCCCAGGACCAGATGGATTTACCTGTGAATTCTACCAAACATTTAAAGAACAATTGGCCCCAATGCTATATAAATTAATTGATAAAATAGGGAATGAAGGAGTCCTACCAAATTCCTTTTATGACACAGACATGGTACTGATACCTAAACCAGGTAGGTTGAAAACAGAGAAAGAAAATTATAGACCAATCTCCCTAATGAATATTGATGCTAAAATCTTAAATAAGATAGTAGCAAAAAGACTACAGAAAATCATTCCCAGGTCAATCCACCACAATCAAGTAGGATTTATACCAGGAATGCGGGGCTGGTTTAATATTAGGAAAACTATCAACATAATTGGCCATATTAACAACCAATTTAACAAAAAACATATGTTCATCTCAATAGATGCAGAAAAAGCATTTGATAAAATCCAACATCCATTCCTAATGAAAACACTTGAGAGTATAATAATAAATGGACTTTTCCTTAAAATAATCAGCAGCATCTATTTAAAACCATCAGTAAGCATCATATGTAACAGGGAAAAATGGCAACCATTCCCAATAAGATCAGGAGAGAAACAAAGTTGCCCACTATCACTGTTACTATTCAATGTTGTATTAGAAACGCTAGCTTTGGCAATAAGAGTTGAAAAAGATATTACAGGAATTAGAGTAGAAAATGAGGAAACCAAATTATCACTCTTTGCTGATGATATGATGGTATACTTAGAGAACCTCAGAGATTCTACTAAAAAGTCATTAGAAATAATCCACAACTTTAGCAAATTTGCAGGATACAAAATAAACCCACATAAATCATAAGGATTCTTATATATCACTAACAAAATCCAACAGTCATAGTTACAAAGAGAAATTCCATTTAAAGTAACTACTGATAATATAAAATACTTAGGATTCCATCTGCCAAGGGAAAATCAGAAACTTTATGAGCAAAACTACAAAACATTTTCACACAAATTAAGTCTGATCTAACCAATTGGAAAAATATTAAGTGCTCTTGGATAGGGCGAGCAAATATAATAAAGAAGACAATACCACCTAAACTGACCTATTTGTTTAGCGCTATACCAATCAGACTCCCCAAAAAACTATTTTAATGACCTAGAAAAAATAACAACATAATTCATGTGGAAAAACAAAAGGTCAAGAATTTCAAGGGAATTAATGAAAAAAAAAACTCAAATGAAGGTGGCTTAGCTGTACCAGATCTAAAATTATATTATAGAGCAGCAGTTACTAAAACCATTTGGTATTGGCTAAGGAATAGATTAGTTGATCAGTGGAATAGGTTAGGTTCAAAGGACAAAACAGTCAATAACTATAGCAACGTAGTGTTTGACAAACCCAAAGACCCCAGCTTTTGGGATAAGAACTTACTGTTCGACAAAAATGGCTGGGAAAATTGGAAATGAGTATGGCAGAAACTAGGCATTGACCCACACTTAACACTATACAACAAGATAAGGTCAAAATGGTTTCATGACCTAAGCATAAAGAATGAGATTATAAATAAATTAGAGGAACACAGGATAGTTTACCTCTCAGACCTGTGGAAGAGGAAGGAATTTATGACCAAAGAAGAACTAGACATCATTACTGATGACAAATAGAATATTTTGATTATACCAAACTGAAAAGTTTTTGTACAAACAAAATAAATGTAGACAGGATTAGAAGGGAAGTAATAAACTGGGAAAATATTTTTACAAAGGTTCTGATAAAGGACTCATTTCTAAAATATATAGAGAATTGACTCTAATTTATAAGAAATGAAGCCATTCTCCAATTGATAAATGGTCAAAGGATATGAACAGACAATTCTCAGAAGAAATGGAAACTATTTCTAGCCATATGAAAAGATGTTCCAAGTCATTATTAATCAGAGAAATGCAAATTAAGACAACTCTGAGATACCACTATACACCTGTCAGACTGGCTAGAATGACAGGGAAAGATAATGCAGAATGTTGGAGGGGATGTGGGAAAACAGGGATACTTATACATTGTTGGTGGAATTGTGAATACATCCAACCATTCTGGAGAGCAATTTGGAAAATTGCTCAAAATGTTATCAAACTGTGCATACCCTTTGATCCAGCAGTGTTACTACTGTGCTTATATGCCAAAGAGATCATAAAGAAGGGAAATGTTTGTGGCCAGAAACTGGAAACTGAGTGGATGCCCATCAATTAGAGAATGGCTGAATAAATAGTGGTATATGAATATTATAGAATATTATTGTTCGGTAAGAAATGACCAACAGGAGGATTTCAGAAAGGCCTGGGCAGACTTAGATGAACTGATGCTGAGTGAAATGAGCATGGCCAGGAGATCATTATATACTTCAACAACAATACTATATGATGACCAATTTTGATGGACCCGGCCATCCTCAGCAATGAGATGAACCAACTCAGTTTCAATGGAGCAGTAATGAACTGAACCAGCTATGCCCAGTGAAAGAACTCTAAGAGATGACTAAGAACCATTACATTAAGTTCCCAATCCATATATTTTTGCCCACCTGCATTTTTGATTTTTTTCACAGGCTAATTGTACAATATTTCAGAATCTGATTCTTTTTGTACAGCAAAATAATAGTTTGGCCATGTATATTTATTGTGTATCTAATTTATATTTTAATATATTTAACATCTACTGGTCATCCTGCCATCTGGGGGAGGGGTTGGGGAGAAAGAGGGGAAAAATTGGAACAAGAGGTTTGGCAATTGTCAATGCTGTAAAGTTACCCATACATATAATCTGTAAATAAATCGCTATTAAAATTTTAAAAAAATATCAAGCATTGTGTTTGTTACAAGAAAGTCATGACAAACATTTGTGGGTATATTTCAAGAAATCATTTTTTTTAATGTCTAGATCTATTAGGAGAAAAACACAAAGTGAGACCAGAAAAAGTCTATCAGTGATCTTATTTTTTAAAAAAAATTCAAACTGACAGGAATTTCATAGCTAAGATCTAAACATCACCAATCTGTGGGGAGAGAGGAGGAATACTGCAAATTTACAAAAAGAAAAAGGTAAAATATCAAGGAATCAGTCAAGATAATACAATATTGGCAGTTACTATCGAGAACATGGAATAAAATATCCAAAAAGGACAACAAGTAAAATAACAACTAGAAAAGTTGAGTAGTTGGGGGGAAATTACAGGAAATGTATATGTTGCAAGTGAGGAATGGAGCTTTAATAAAAAAGAGGACTTCTAAATCTTCTTGACCAGAGAGTAATAGAAACTTGAATGCACAAACTCAGGAATCAAGAGAAATCTACAAAGGTGAATTTAAATGACTAATCAAAAGGGAGTACACAAGTGTTTATATTCATATGAATAAAGGGGAAAAAAGTATCAGGTCAGGGACCCAGGAGTCAGAATTAGAGGTAAATAAGAGAGCAGCTGGGGAGGATTTTGTTATGTTTCGAAGGTATAAAAAGAAAGAAAAAAGAGGAAAACTGTTGCAAAATGGGAACCACCTGCCAGTGGCTGCTGGGCTTCTAACTCAGACCTGTAGAATGGATCTCTTAATTCTTGTGCTTCTTCTACCCCACATTCAGGCACCATATGTTGTGATATGGAAGCCTGCTCTGGCAGGAATAACTGGGCCCGCCTGCCAGTGGCTGCTAGAGGTCTAACTCAGACCTGTAGCATGTAAACAGATGATGATGATGGTACAAGGAGACTGAGAGGCAGTTTCATTCTCTGACCTTTCTCCTCTTCCCTCAGTAAAGGCTGCTTGGCAACGCCTTCAGATGTTATAATTCACAGCTGTGGAGGCTTTCAGAGAATTGACCTGCCCTTTCACCTAGGGATGGTCCATAACAAAAAACAATACTGCAAAGGGAAAAAAAAAAAAGAAAGAAAAAAAGTGTAGAGAAAATTACTATCTCATAACTAGACTGTGTGATTTAAAGTGTATACAAACATCAAAGAGAAATATGGACAGCTGGCATCTCTTGACCTTGATTTTCATTTGAATGGAACATACACATGTAATCACAGAGTTTAATATAAAGATATATTCAACTTTACAGGGAAGCTGAGGAGAATTGAAGAAGGGAAGAAAAAGAGTAAGATAAAGAAAATATTCCATGATAGATATGTCAAGGAAATGAATTCCAAAATTAAAGGTTTTATCAGGAAGAGGGGAAATTTAAGAGGAGGAAACATTTTTTAAAAAAGTTTTGAATGGGCAAAAGAAAGAGAAAACAAGGGAAAATAAAAAAAGAGGAGACAAGTTGAATCAAGCCTCAAACACTAGTGCTGAGCAGACATTTCTCTCACAATCTTCTTCCTTGTTGTAAAAAGTGATAAAAAAAAAAAGTAAAGAGAAGGGGGAAAAATAAGAGAATAGGATGGATGAAAATATACAATAAATGGCAGCTATGAATATGAATTAAATGAACTCACCCATTAAAAATAGGTTGAAGATAGCAGATTGGATGAGGAAGCAGAATGTAACAATCTGTTGTTTACAAAAAATATTTAAAACAAAGATTCACAGAGTTAAAATAAGAGTCTGAAATAAATGCTTCATTTTAATTTTAAAAAACAGAGGTAGTGTTCATGATCTAAGTAAAGTATTATCTAGTATTGTCAGTAATAAACATAATTTTAAGGAATATTTATACTACGTCAGGGTAATATATAGTTATATCTTAATATGTAAAGCAAAATTATCCATTAATACCATTATTATTTGTTATAGTACTATGGAAAATTATCTGTAAAAACTTGAAACTATGGATGCTAATTTATAAGTCATTTTCAAAACACAAAAATATAATACACCTATGCTTTGTTTAATTATAATTATTGAATAAGAAAAACTTATAGGGTATTTAAAATTTTGACAGAAAAAGAAAAAAGTAAGGGGTCCTTCCATATATTATAGAAAACTGGGATGTATAATGATGTGAAGACAAAACAAACATAAAACATCGAGGAACAACATAAATAGAAATAAACTTGCATCCTAGAAGAGTAGAGTCACCATATTGGAGAAAAATGACAAAAACTTTATCTGAGCAAAAACCAACAGATTGTGACAGAAAGAGAACAGGATATGAACTCAGAAGACATATCTTCAAAACTGGACAAGTTATTTAATCTCCCTATGCCTCAGTTTCTATTTGGAAATAGAGGGATTATGCTAGATCTACTGATCCTTCCACTTCTATATTTTTGAAGAATATTTCTTTAAATATATTGTTAAGTGATAAGGTAAGATTTTGATATTGTCCTTAAATGGAAGCCTTAGGAAACATTTCAATTTGATTCATTTGAATGCAGATATAGGATAGGTCAGAATAAAGAATGGCATTTAAGAAGTTCTTAATTTATCCATGGATAAATACATCTTTTAGTAAAAAGGAGAGAAGACCATATCAACTGGAGACAAAATTATAGGAATAGATCCTTATGTGTTATAGTATTTGTATAACTAAGAGAGAAAAAGATTTAAAAGAATTGAAAAGTTGACCAAAAGTGATATGGGTATTAAGCTATTATGAAGAATAGTAAAAATAAAATGATGAAAAAAGAAATAAGCTTGAGATATGATATGGGGAGTGGCCAGTACATAGTGTATTGGATTTTCTAAAATAGGTAGTACTATAGTTTCCACAGTTTTCTTTTTTTCATAAACATACAGGCAGCAGATTTTGATATCAGGAAGTTATATGACATACTTGTGACATTCTTAAAAAGAAATTTAATAAAATGTGGCACTATTTTTGGAAAATTTAAGCATTCACTTATTCCTTGAGAATGCATTACTTGATTTTGATGTAAAGGAAACATTTCTGTTTCCCTAACAGCATATTCTTATTTCACTTTTGTATAAGCTAGATAATTATCTAAGGAATTTCAAAATATAATGTTATTAAGATAAATTCATAATGCTATTAATGAGCTTCCTGATTGGCAGCAAATGAACCTGCAACTGAAAGCATAAATGAATCATGTTGCTGCAGAGACAAAGGGAGAAATATTTTGGGAACCCCAAATGATATCTAAGTGTGACCTGAAGAGAAGGCAACATTCCAGTTTGGGGCAAAGAAGGATAAAGATAGTGCTGCTTTGTTTCCAATCAATGAGTGATTATCATGGTAACGTTAGACTTATTCTCTGTGAGAAAGCTGAGAAATGTGTGTCTTTGCTATGTACTGCCAGAATGTTCTCCTAAAAGATTCTAAGTTCTATATTTTTCTAAGTGCAGTATTGCTCCTACTAGAGGAGCTACTAGAGAGTTGGCTACAGTCTTTTATTCCTGAAGAGGACCAAAATGGCATCACTATCTTGGGGTATCTATCAAGTACTATCAAAGTAGAGAGTGTTTGATCAGAACAAGACAGAATTTAAAGGTTTTAACATAGGCTGTGAACAAAATAGTCCATAAGAGTATTTGGAGTGGAGATGTCTCTAAATTTATATATCTTATATTTCTTTTGTAATACTGAAATTTTGTTCCTTTTAATAATGTCTAATAAGCATTTATTTTTTTAATAAGATTTTTTTTCACTGTTACCATCAATGGAAAAACAACATATTCACCTGACATGAGTAAGCTAATTGGTACAGGAACCATAAATACAATAAACTCCAGAGCAACCAGTTTGTGGTCAAAAAATATAAGTGACTTTGACTAAATTTCAATTGAAACTCTTTGGTCTTCTCTTTGGCCTGAAACTAGTTATTTCTATCTTATGCAACCTTTAGTAATAATTTAAGCAATAATCTGTTTTGATAAGAATAGACAAATAAATTAGATTTGTTTTTTTATGTACATACATTTTAGTACAGAATAGAACAGAAACATTCAATCATTGCTAAGCATTCGAATGGTTATATTTAATTTAACATGTAAAGATTATTTTAAAAATAGAAGTCACTACAAATGGAATGTTTTTACCGTAATAAATGATGAGTTCGGAATTTTTTTTTCTTTTATAGAAAAAGACAACATTGTTTTCACAATATATTGGCCATAATCCTGACAGAAGTTTTAAGATTTTACTGTCATTTCATAAAAAATAATATTCATAAATAAAAATACATTATAAAGTTGATATCATTGCACACAAATTTCTTTTTTTGTATTGACTTTTTTCACTTAATACCATTTTAACAGTAAAAATGCTTATAAAATGATATTGTTCATTAGAATCAGATTTAAGTTTTTTTTTTTTTTCTATTAGAAAAAAACATCCATAGACTACTACGGGGTAGAGCCAAGATAATGGAGTGAAGCCAGATTGTGGCTCAAGTTTTCCCAGTTGCCCTCAAAAATCATATGAAACCGAGCCTCTGAACAGAGTCTGAAGGAATGAAAACACTCTCCAAATTAAGATAGATTGGAATAACTTCAAGAAAGGTGAGTTTCACTATGGTAAAAGGGGTATTCAGGCCAACTCAAATGGAGCCTGGGAAAGCCAGTGAACCCTTTACTCTAGAAGCAAAGCTCAACCATAAAGGACACAAAAGAAGGAAATACAAAAAGATAAGGAAAAAAAATGAGCAAGAAAAAGAAAGGAACCTTCACCGTAAAAAGCTACTATAGTGATTGGGAAGAATAAAACACCAACTCAGATGAGGACAAATGTCCACAGAAGAAATCTCAAAGAAATGAATTGGTTTCAAGCCAAAAGAGATTTCTTGGAAGTGCTCATGAAAAGATTTTAAAACACAAATAAGAGAGAGAGAAGAAGAAATGAGAAAAGAAATCCAAAAGAGAATTGAAAGCTTAGAAAAGGAAGGCAGTTTCTTAAAAAAAATGCAACTGACTTAATATAAAACAAAATCCACTGAGGAAAATAACACCTTCAAATGTACAACTAATTAAATGAAAAAAGATATACAAAAGCTAAATGAAGAAAATCACACATTAAAAACTAGAACAAGGCAAACAAAATCTAATCACTTTTTGAGACAAGAGTCAAACAAACTAAAAAAAGATGAAAGAAATGAAAGGAAATAAAATATGCATCATTGAAAAAAAAAAAAAAAAAAAGCTGACCTGGAAATAAGATCCAGGAAAGAAAATTTTAAAATCATTAGTCTACCTGAAGGTCATGATCAAAAAACAAAGAACTTCAAGTAGCATTCTTCAAGAGATCATCAAAGAAAACGGCCATGATATATTTAATTTAAAAATTAAGCGATTTAAAATTACTTAAAATTATTAAATAAATATAAAATTATTTATACAAAATAAAATATCTGGGTGTCTATCTGTCAAAACAAATCCAAGAACTATATGAACACAATTTCAAAACACTTCTCACACAAATGGTCAAATCTAAATGATTGGAAAAATATCAATTGTTCATGGCTATGCCAAGCTTATATTATAAACAATGAAAATTGTACTTAACTTGGTTTACTTGTTGACTGTTATATCAAATAAAGTGCCAAAAAATTATTTTATAACATTAGAAAAAATAACAACAAAATTCATTCAGAAGAAAAAAAGGCAAGAATATCAAGGGAATTGATATATAAAAAATAGAAAGGATGGTAGTATGGCAGTACTAAAATCCTATTATAAAGCAGCAGTTATGAAAATCATTTGGTACTTTCTAAGAAATAGAAGGTAGACAAACTCAAAGACCCCAGTTTTGGGATAAGAATTCACTATTTGACAAAAACTGCTGGGAAAATTGGAACCTAGTATGGCAGAAACTAGGCATCAAACCACACATAACACCATATACTAAGATAAGGTCAAAATGGGTTCATGATCTACACATAAAGAATGATATAATAAACAAATTAGAAGAACATAGGATAGTTTACTTCACAAATCTGTGGAGAAGAAAGGAATTTTGTCCAAAGAAGAGCTAGAAATCATTACTCATCACAAAATAGATAATTTTACCTTATACAAACAAAATTAATGCAAACAAGATTAGAAGGAAATCAATATACTGGGAAAACATTTTTACATTCAAAAATTCTGATAAAGGCCTCATTTCTTAAATATATAGAAAATTGACTCAAATTTATAAGAATTCAAGCAATTCCCCAATTGATAAATGGTTAAAGGATATGAACAATTTTCAGATGAAGAAATTGAAACTATTTGTAGTCATATGAAAAGGTGCTCCAAATCTCTATTGATCAGAGAAATGCAAATTCAAACAACTCTGAGATACCACTACACCTCTCTCAGATTGGCTAAGATAATGATGAATGTTGGATAGGGATGTGGGAAAACTGGGATACTGATACATTTTTGGTTGAATAGTGAATGGATCCAACCATTCTGGAGAGCAATTTGGAGCTATGCTCAAAAAATTACCAAACTGGGCATATCCTTTGACCCAGCGGTGTTACTATTGGGCGTATATCCCAAAGAGATCTTAAAGAAGGGAAAGGGAACCACATGTGCAAAAATGTTTGTGGCAACAAACTGGAAACTGTGTTCAGTAATGAAGAGAGCCATCTACACCCAGAGAAAGGACTGTGGGAACTGAATGTTAACCACAAAATAGCATTTTTACTCTTTCTGTTGTTGTTTGCTTGCATTTTATTTTCTTTCCCAGTTTTATTTCTTCCTTCTTGATCCCATTTTTCTTGTGCAGGAACACAACTGTATTAATATTTATACATATATTAGATTTAACATATATTTTAACATATTTAACATGAATTAGACTACCTGCCATGTAGGGAGGCAGTGGTGGAAAGTAGGGGGATAATTTAGAACAAAAGGTTTTGCAAGGGTCAATGTTAAAAAATAACCCATGCATATGTTTTATAAGTAAAAAGCTGTAATAAAAAAGGAAGAAAAAAAAGAAATAGAATGGTGGATAAGTATAATAGGCTACATACACATGACATAATAATCAGTGACTACAGTAATCTAGTATTTGATAAACCCCAAACTCCAGCTTCTGGAATAAGAACTTATTATTTCATTAAGAAAAATGCTGGGAAAACGGGATTATAATGTCAGAAACATGGTATAGACCTACATATTATACCCTACACCAAAATAAGGTCAAAATGAGTACATGGCTTTTACATAAAGGTGATATTATAAGCAAATTAGGAGTTCAAGGGATAATTTATCTATCTGATCTTTGCAGAAGGTAATGACCAAAATATATATATACATACTAGAGAACATTTTGAAATGCAAAATGAACAACTTTCATTACATTAAATTAAAAAGCATTTGCACAAATAAAGCCAATAGAAACAGGATTAAAAGGGAAGTATAAAGCTGGGGAACCTTAAACAGTCACTGTTTCTGAGGAAGATTTCATTTCTAAAATATTTTTTAAATGATGTCAAATTTATAAGAATACAAGTCATTTCCCAATTGACAACTGGCCAAAGGATATGAACAGACATTTTCAGTTTTCAGATGAGGAAATTAAAGTCATCTGTAGTCATATGAAAAAGTGCTCTGAATCACTATTGATTTGAGATTTTAAGTTAATTAAATTAAATTTAAACAAATCTCATACCATTTCATACTTTTCAGATTGGCTAAAATGACAGGAAAAAATAATGATGAATATTGGAGAGGATGTGGAAAAACTGGGACACTAATGTATTGTTGTTGAAGTTGTGAAATGATCTAACCATTTTGGAGAGCAATTTGGAACTATGCCCAAAGAGCTATCAAATTATGCTTATCTTTTGACCCACCAGTGCCATTACTGAATCTGAATCCAAAGGAAATCATAAAAGAGGGGAAAGAATCAATTTTTATAAAAATGTTTGTAGCAGTTCTTTTTGTGATAGCAAAGAATTGGGGAAAAAAAGTAGATGCACATAAATTGGGGAGTGGCTGAATAAATTGTATATGAAGTAATGGCGTATTAATGTTCTATAAATATGATGAACAAGCTGCTTTTCAGAAATATCTGGAATGATTTACATGAACTTATGCTAAGTGAAACAAGGAGAACCAGAAACACATTGTACACAGTAATAGCATCATTGTGCTATGATCAATTATGAAAGACTTGGTTCTTCTCAGTGGTTCAGTGATTTAGGACAATCCCCATGAATATTGGTCAGAAAATGCTATCTGCATCTAGAAAAAGAACTATGGAAATTGAATTTAGATCAACACATGCTATGTTCACTTCTTTTTTCTATTTTTTTCTTTCCAATGTCTTTTTTCCTTTTGTTCTGATTTTTCTTTTACCAACATGAATCATAAAGAAATGTGCATTAAAAAAGTTAATATAAATATATAACCAGCACAAAAAATAAAACAATTTAAAATTAAATTAAATTAGAAAAAGAAAAAAGTTCTGCAACCAAGATCCATACTTGATCATGTACACTTAAGTTTCCATTCTAAGTTTTTTCTTAAAAAATATTAAATTTATGATGCTAAGAAAATAATAGGAAGCATCTTTTTTTATTAAAATCACTGACATAATTTTTTTTAATTTGCTAATTTCATTTTAAGTTCTGATAGAGATAATAAAAAACATAAGCAGAATAATCTTTCTCCTTTCATTTTTCCCTTCTCTCTCCTTTCTTCTTTCTCCTCCTCCTTCTTGTTTTTTTTTCTCTAATATTCAATGAAAAAAACACAAATTCCAGTGTTACCAATTTCAATACTAAATACTTGTTAGATCCTGGGAATATATTTTAAGCTGAAACTGTGATTTTTTTTTCTGGCATTTGGAAGCCCTAATCAAGAACTCCCTCTTCCAATATATGTCAGAAACTTCTTTTCAACCTACAGTCTTAGAGAGTTGCTTGTTATACTAAGAAGAGATTATTTGGTATCATACAGCCATTAAGAAAAAGAAGCAGGACTTGAATCCACATCTTCCTAACTCCAATGCCAGCTTTCATCTATTACACTATGCTCCTTATCATGAAATCAGGACAGAAAGATATTTCTGTTTTTATGTCTATAATGATATTAATTAATATCTATATTTTATTCTACATACAGCTGTATTTATGTCTTTCTATATTATATCTATTGCCCCATATCTAAGTATTTATCTGTGTATATATGAATATACATACTTGCACATACATATGTACAAACATACATACATACACATATATAATCAGTACTAATCTTCGGGGAACTTAGATTCTGTTGAGATATGTGGATGGGAACAACATAGATATAAATAAATTCAAAAGCTAAAAGTAATAAATAAAAAATGATTTTGGAAAGGGATTATTAAAGCACAAAAATTTATCATGATAAAAATAGTACTAGTGCAGCCCGTAAGCTTAACTTTTAAGGGAGCAAAGTAATATGAGATCTAGAAGTAAAGAAGAAAGATTTTCTAGATATTAGAAAAAATTCTTTTTAGAAGCATCAAGATGGGAGATGAAATATCCTTTGCAAGTTTTAGCAAGGCAGTTTAACTGAATGCTGAATTTTGACAGATGTGAAATGAAACCAGACATATAAATTTCAGCCAGGTGGGAAAGGGCAGAAGTAGCAACCAGTCAATGAAATCTTATTGATTTGCATTCAGTGAACTATGATTCAGCTCTCAGATCTCCCACTTGCTACTTGTAAAAACTTAGGTTAAACCCACATTTCACCTTTAAGCCTCAGTTTCTTCATATTTAAAATAATGTGAATAAGTTGGGTTTCAGACTTCTTCAGTGATTATGAGGATAGAGCCAAGTTACAAGCTCTCTAGTAACAATTCTTTCTGACCATAAATTTCATAAGGTCCTATTTGAATTGATAAAGTCAATATATTCACTCAAAATTCCTTTTACTAATGACCCTTGCCTTCCCTCTTGCCCTCTTCCCCAATTCTTCCTTACTTCTATGGTCCAATGAATTATTACAATAATATATGCATCAGTAGATTACACTACATAAATAATGAACTTGGTCATGAATTGAACAAAAGGAAATCATGCTTTATTGCATTAAGGGAAGTACACAAAATTTTAATTATGTCCAGCTGCTTTAATATGTAAACCTTTTAACTTTTAACAACCAACATTCTTCAATTAATTCTATATGAATATGAATCACAGAACATCATGGTCTCCAGAAAAATATGGTGACTTAAAGGGTAATAGAAATATGTATTTTGAGAGTAAATAGATAAAGAAGAGTGCTTGTGGTATTTTTGGTATGTTGAAACAGACTCAAGCTGGTCAGCTATTTGTATCCTGCCAGTAATACTCAGCAAAGAAATTTGCCATTCATTCATTTGCTCCCCTTCAGCCGCCCACACTAAAACACTTGCTGTGTACTGTTTTTATCTCATCTCTACAAGGAGATCAACCTGCCAAAACCTACATTATTGTGAGCCAGTTTACAAATAAATACAGCCCACAGAGGTGAAAAATATTTTTCCCAATAGGAGAAATTCCAAGGAGTTCCAAAAATCATCTTACTACTCATTTCTTCCTTTGCAAAAATTGTCACAGCAAAACAGATAATACCAAAGCCAAAACTTTTAAAGGGCCTAGGAATATGAATAATGTGATCATTCCTGAAAAAAGTCAGTATTCTCACAAGCTCACAAGAAATAAATCAATAAATAAATGGTTCCATAGTAAATTCCTTGTTATCTAGAGCCATGTGTTGCTTATATTTGTAATGGTACATTTAATGGACTTCCCATTTCCCCTTTTGACTCTGTATCTCCCTGCCATATATCACTTGCTTCTAGTTTGATGTCTAATCTCCTTTGGGAAAAGGTGTGGTGGCTCCCTTTCATTTAAAAAAAATGATAATATCCTTCACCTATATCAGTTCTTCTATTCATATAGATCATTATCAAAAGCTCACTAATTCCTCATTTTCCTTTCTTTCAATCTTTCCACTCCAAAAGTTTCAATCAAATACTTTCCAGTCTTTCTATTCTGCTCTATGGAAGGCCTATTCCATAGAAAATCACTTCCTTTTCATTCTAAATCTTTTTCCTCTCCTTTTCCTATCTACTATTATTAAAACCTGATGCCTTCCCTCCTCCCCAGAAGACACATCCACTATGGTCCCCCTTTCTAGCATTGGGTGTTTCTTCATTCTCTTAAACTCCATGGCTGAGGCAGAGGAAGTTGAAACATTCATTTCTCCTTATTTTCAACTTCAGGTTCTCCCTTGCTTTTATCACTCAATAAACTATGTACTTTCAAGGTTCCTGCTATTCATATCTACTACCCAATCAAAATTGTGATGGCTGTTCTCTACAGAATCCCAAGTCATTGAACTTCTTTATTCAAAAAATTCAGTACTTGACTCATGAATTTTCTCAACTTTCCTCAGCTCCTATGACATAATATATTCACTCTCTTTCAAACACTTTGACTACCCAACTTCTCAACCTATTAATCCACTACTTTCCATTTAACTATATACACAAAGATGGTCTTCTATTGTTTCCAAAATCAAATAGACAATTCTTTGTTTGGCAATCAAAGCCCTTTATAATTTATCATCTTTCTCATACCTTACTCTTTGTCATATTAATCCAGCACATTATTTCTCTATAAACATAATATTCCATATCTCTGTTCTGGTAAATTTCTTTCTCTCTCTCCCAATGTCTAGAACGTTCTACCTCTGCAATTCTACATGCTGAGTTTTTTGACTTCTTTTAAATGACAATTGCTATCTTTAGCAGGAAAGTTTTCCTAAATTCTTTTACAGTACCTTCCTTCTGTTATTTTCTTTTTTAATCTGTGTATACCTTACTCCATATATATTTGTTTTCATGTTATCCTCCATATTAAATTATAAGCTACTTGAGCAAAGAACTGAGTTTTTCTCTTTCATATCTTTAATACTTAAAACAGTGCCTGACATAAAATAGAAACTAAATATTTATTGTTTAATTAATTTATATATTCTAGTTCAATTCCTCTCCCCAAAATTCCTACCAATTCTATTCACAAATATTAATTTTCATTTGAGGAGATTCTTGATGTGATTTTAATGTGATTCCATCTGTATGAAAATATGAAGCACATGAGTTGATACAGAATGAACTTCTCTTGGGTCTTGTGAGATGCAAAAAATGTATATATAATATAAAGCATATGTCCTAAAGGGGATTATAATATAATTGATACCATAGCCTATACACTTCTAAAATAATCAAAAAGCAAATAAAAACATTTTATATTTAACTGATATAAGAGATATTCTATAGAAGTTCTGAAACTCTTATTTTACATAAACCATTCACAATGTAAGGGGGAAAGTACTTTTAATATTTATTGACTTTTCACTCTTGACAGTTGCAGAAAATCCCCTAGAATTTCTAAATTCTTTGATTATTTCATGACATAATTTTGGAAAATTATATAAATTAAGTAAGGCCTCTGTTACATTGAATGATTTGTTCTATTTGCTTTATACAAATTGTATTTTTTTCTGCTTTTTAAATGATGAAATTGATAATATTTTCATAGAAAAAATAGACATTACTATTTAGGATCAAGTAGTTGCCTTAAAATAAAAGGCATGTGTCATGACATTAGGAGACACCTTGTTTTCCAGAGCTAAGGTTCAGCAATCAAGTTGTGTCCTAAGCTTTGTCATAATATTCCACGTCTGGATGATCTCAGTCACAGCAAAATCCCAGAATTGTTTCTAGCCAAGAAGTCTTGCTATGAATCAAATCTGACACATTGTTGCTGTTGTCATTCATTGTCAGTGCTACATCTCATTGTGCAGCCATTGCTGTAAATATTGATATTTGGCCATACTAAAGCAGGTCCCCCCAACTGGAAGTTGAGCTCCAGTACATTTTCCTTGCTTGCAAGCCATTTCCCTCATTTTTAAGTTAAACTTCTATGTGTTTCTTGACTGTCCTATCTTAAGCCTGCTCTGTTCAGTACTGGCTACCCACAAGTTAGAGGCCTATTCCACTCCAATTGGCACATGACAGTATAGAGACCTGAAAGATGGTTTTGGAATCAGGAGTATCTCAGTCCCAGTCTTGCAGGTGGTAGCTACTGATCATATCACCTTGGACAAGTCTGCATTGTATAGAAAACTTAATAACAAATATCTCCAATGCCAGAATCATCAAATACTCTTTCTCAATTGTACCTAATGCCCAAATGGTCAGATAACTATCTCTGAGTGCAAGATCATCCTACTTACAGAAGCTGTAAGTAGTGATATCAATAATCTAAAATATTCAGTGTATGTATTTTAGGTTGCAAGCCATTGTCTGATTGTGATCCCTCAGAGATCAGGAATTATCTATTACAGTTCTCACTGAGAATGAGGTGAGGTAAAATCTGAAAGCCCTGATGTTTTCCCAAGAACCAAGCCAGGTAGAGAGAAAATATATCTGAATAGTACCTCCTACTTCCATTATCAAAACTGCATTGAAAGAGGAAAATTATACCTTCATTGTTTTTCCCAAGTAAGATTCACCATAATCTTATGGGAAATTCTCACAATTCAAAAGGCATTTTAATGCTTTTACTAATTTTCACTATTTCTTTCTTCTCTTCCTAAGATTGGCCAATATTCTTTATTTATCTCAAAGATGAGGGTATTAGAGTCATACCAGAATTGTGCACAAATGACAATAACTAGAAATGAGAGCATTTCCACTAAGCATGTAAATAAGGATTTGTTGTCTCTTTAAAATCATTAAGTACAAGATACTTTGGGGAAAATGGGCAAGTGAGAGTGGGATGAGAGTTCAAGGTAAGCCTGGTGATGCAATAACTTAATATTGAATAATGTAGTTGAGAAAAAGAGGTGAAAATTAAGGTCATAACAGAAATAGGAGACAGCCAGTGAAAGGACCCAGAAATGAGAATTTCTGTGTGAAGGAGACAAAGGGCCAATCTTACTCACTCATAGACTATGAGAATTATAGTGATACATGCATGGTGAACCTGGAAATTTGTGCTGGAGCAGGGTTGTAAAGAATTTTGAAACCAAACAAGAAATTTTGTTTTTGACCCAAGAGACACTAAAGTACCAATTGAATACATTGAGTGACGGAATGACATGGTCAAATTTATGCCTAAAAAAATCACTTTAGGCAGCTTTATGACTCAGTGAATAGAGCACCAGTCCCATCTTAAGAGAGAAGGATCTAAGTTCAAATCTGATCTCAAACACCTACTAGCTGAGTGACCATGGCCAAGTAATTTAGCTCTGTCTCCAAAAGAAAATCACTATGTTGGGTAGAAAACATTGAAAAAGAAAGAGGCATGAGGAAGGGAGATCAATTAGAAGACATTTGTAATAGTCTCATGATCTGTGGCAATTAAAATGTCCTAAAATGTAGCGTTTAAGAGCAAGATGTGGGAGATGTAATGGTAAAAATAAGATTCAGCAATTGATTCAATATGTGAGATGAGCAAGAGCAAAGAATTGGAAATAATTTTGTGATGAACCTATCCACAGAGGAAACATGTAAATATGGAAAAAAGTAAATTTTGGAGGGAAGAGGTAGAATAATTCTTGAATATTAGGACATTGAGATAATTGCCAACTGAATGTATAAGGGAATAGATTATGGTTGGAATAATTACCCTTTTTTTGTCTATAGGAATGAGTTATAAACTAGTTTACCCACTTTTAGTCTTTTGTTTTGTGTTGTTTTCCCTTTCAGTACATTTGTTCTATTTCTGAGTGATAGATTACATGTAGTATTTGGCAATCAGAGATGTGAAAAGATGTCCTACCTACACCCTAGTACAGAAAATGTCAACTTTCAGAAGTAATAGACAATTAGCCTATGCTTGGACAGGTAAGACTAAGAATAGATTTCCTGAACTTCCTGATTCTGACTGTATTCTTCTAAATTGCTGTTTGAATTTCTGAGAATAGTCAATAATTAAAAATACAAATAATGATTGTTTCCAGCCTTGAGGTTACCGCCTCATTAGGAATTACAGGTTGAGTAATCAATGGCCTCCCAGAAGGGGAAATATTCTTTAACAGAATTCTTCTTCAAAAAAAAGAAAGCAGACAATAAATTCATATTGCAGTCAGAAAATTAATCCATGTCAGGAGAATCTCCAATATATAGTTTCAAATATAGTCCCAAGGTAAATGGGGAATATGTATTTAACAGTACTAAAAGACCTTTTTACCTCCCTTGAAAAGGCATATTTGAGTGTTTTATGCTTCAGACAAATCTCTAAGACATAAATGACAGAAGATGTGTTTATTATACTGAGTGACTTAAGAAAAAGGGAATCAGGATTTATATAAGCCTACTAGTTCCAGGCAGTGTGATAAGTTCTTTACAAGCATTATTTCATTTGATTTTTATTGGTTATTATTGATTTATTTCCTGGAAAATGAAACAGAAAGAAAAAATATTTGTTATTATTGATTCATTTTTTTGGAAAATGAAATAGATAGAAAAAAAATTTAAAAACTTCTCTATTCTAAATATATATAATATCCAATGGTTATCATGGTGGGACTAGATCCAGCTACCCTATATGCTACCTACATATGAAATAAATCTAAATTTTTATTTTATACATTTTTCAAAAGAACCTGATAGGAGCAAGAAGCAAGAGAGAACTTGACCCTTTGGGGTCAAGCTTCCAAAACACAATCTGGCTAGAAGGAGCCCATAGTTCTTTGTACCCAAAATGATGATTATTGTTTTTCATATTTTACTTTTAAATGTTTAAAAATTTTATATGTTTTTAATACATATCTTTTTTTCAAATGATGTAAACAATTAAATGATCTTCACTGATTTGTGCAATGTGCAGCAAAATAAAGGATTAATTAAAGATCAAAAGTTTAGAAAAATTCAGTTACAGAGGACCTTTCCTGGATAAAGTTCAAAGTGCAGTCTAGTGGAACAGTGACCTGTTCTAATAGACAGGATACTGGTGTCCCTATCCAGATTAGACTACCTTGGAACTACTGAAAACATAAAAACCTTGATAATTACTTCTGAAAGTGTGAAAAGCCTGAAACTTGAGACACTATTTCCCCATCCGGATGGCCAGAGCCCAGTGGTACACTAAAGTTCTAAGTCAAGAAATAGGCTGGAAAAATGAGCAACCATGAAAAATGAACCAGATAATAAAAAGCTATTATGGTTCAGGTAAGATCAAATCAAAAACTCAAAAGGAAACATTATAAAACAAATGTGAATATGTCCAACACATCCAACAAGAACTCCTGAGTTTTAAAAAAATAGATAAATATGATAGAGGAAAAATTGGCAAATGGAATAGAGTTTTGTGAAACAAATATGAAGAGATATTTACAAGCTTGGATAAAAAGGGGAAAAAATGGTTTGTGAATAAAAGGATGTTTTAAAAAAGTAAAACTGATCAAATGGAAAAGATAGCACAAAGGAAAATAATTCCTTAGAATTTCAAATTGGTCAAGTGAAAATTAATTACTCTATGAGACATGAAGAAACAATAAAATAATTCAAAAGTATACAAAATAGAACAAAATATAAAATGTTTTATTGGACAAATAACTAACATGGAAAATAGACCATAGAAAGATTATTGAAGAATTTTTGATATGCCTGAAAGCCATGATGATCAAAGAGTCTAAACATAATACCTTAAGAAATTTTTAAAGGAAAATCACCCTGGTATCTTATTTCCAGATAGTTAAATTGAAAGCATACACTGATGTTCTATTTTTAAAAATGTCAAAATAAAAAATCCCAAGAATATTATAACTAAATTTCAGAGTTCCCATGTCAAGAGGAAAATACTGCAAGCAATCAGAAAATACATATATATGCATATTTTGAAGCTGCATTCAAAATCATATAAATTTTAACAACTTACCTATGTAAAGGAAAAAAGTCTTAGAATATGATATTTTGTAAGCCAAGAGAGTTAGGATTAGAACCTAGAATAAGTTACTCAGAAAAAAATGAGCATAATTCTTCAGGGGTAAAATGGACATTTAATGTAAAAAAGAAATTTTAAGCATTCCTGATGAATAGAAAAGAACTGAATAGAAAATTTGACTTTCAAATTCAAGACACAAGGGAAGCATGAAAACAGGAAGAAAGAAATCATAACGTACTTAATGAAGTTAAACTGCTTGTACTTCTTTTAGGAAGAAGACATATGTAAGTATGTGTGTATATACATATATATGCACAATACATATATGTATATACATATATATACTTAGGTAAACACACTCACATATAACTCCTAAAAGCTTTATCATTATTAGGGCAGATAAATATACAGAAAACAAGAGTGTGAGTTGATTATATTGGGATGATCTCAAAAAAAAAATGAAAAGGTAAGAAAAATCAATGAATTAGGCAAATGTGGAAGAGAAAGGGAAAATGGAGGGAATTATCTCACATAAAAGAGATAACAAAAAGATTTTATAGTGGAGGAGGGGTGATATGGAAAAGGAGTAGACAATACTTGAATAACATTTTCATTGTTGGATATATACACAAGCATAAATTCTTTGATATACAAATCTATCTTACCAAACAAAATATAAAATGATAAAGGGATAGGAGAAAGGATGGAAAGTAAGATAAAAGGGAGGTTGTATTAAGAGGTAATGGTAAGAAACAAAACAACTTTTGAGGAGGAATAGGATAAAAAAGGGGGACAGGATAAAAAGGAAAATAGAAGGGAGGGAAATGCACAGTTAATAATCATAATTGGAAACATAAATGGAATGAGCTTAACCATCTATTGGTTCTTTTCTTTTATTCTTGAAGAGAATCAAAATGATATCACCTAGTCAGAGTCAAATTAGTGTCTTTGACTGTGGCCTGTTACAGCAATAAAATGTGGAATGCTCTGCCACAGGTCAGGTACAAATAGCACCTATGAATATTTAAGGTAGATTCTCTAACTTTATTTATCTCAGTTTTCTTCTGAGCCATTTCAGTTCTGCTTTGCTCAGAGAGTACAGCACCTTTTCCGATGAGGGCATGCCATGTTGGACAGTCCTGTGCCAGCGTCTCCTATGTCATGCAATTAATTCTAAAGTTCTTGAGAGAGACATTGAGAGTATCCTTGTATTATTTTTTTTCTGACCACCTTGTGAGTGCTTGTTCTGTGAGTTCTCTGTAATATTGTCTTCTTGGCAAGTATACATTTGGCATTTGAACAATGTGGCCAGCCCAACAGAATTGCACTCTGTGCAGTAGAATTTGAATGAACCTGCACCAGCTTCATGGCAGCTTTTATAGAAGAAAAAACAAATAAATAAAACATAAAAATATTTTAAAAAAAACAAAACAAAACAAAAAAAACTTCAGCAAGCTGGCCTTCATCTGCCAACCTTGTTTCACTTATGTTTGATATTTAAGTGAGATTCCTATTTAGTTCTCTCACAACAAGAGCGCATCTTTCAGGTCTACTGAATTTTGTGTTGCCTATAAGCACATATACATTCCTTATACCCATGGTGAGCAGAATCAACTTTGCAAAAGATTTTGTCCATTTTTTGTGTTTTGACCACAAGGATGGGATCTCCTCCTTCTGAGGTAATCAGACTAGGTTTGGGTAACAGACAATTTTTAGGGTATCTTTTCTAACCCCTTCATCATATGTAGAGGTGAACAGTGTGATTCTTAAAAAGTTGCACACACATGTGGGGATTGGGGAATCCCACTGCTGCTTCCAGTGAGAAGAAAACTCTATGACCTGGACTACTTGTGTTTAGAGTTATGACTATAGCTCTCAGCTTATCTACATTTTTGGCTTTATCACTAGCCCATCAACAACAGGATTTTGATGTAAAATGATATGATGATGTCTTGATTCCTGTATAAATTGTATTTAAATGAGGCAGAGCTGCACAAAGTTAGCAGTCTCACTGCTCTCTTTCAGAGTCATCATTGTCCAGTGGCAAGACAGAGTCCAAATGACGTGATTACTGTACCTTCAATGGATGACATTGATGTCTTGAATATCTAACTCTCCATGCTCCACAACACCTACTTCCCCATAAAATGAAAGTGCCATAGCAGAATGGATTAAAAGCCAGAATCCAACAATATATTGTTTACAAGAAACAGAAAAACACATTCAAGATTAAAATAAGGGACTGGAGCACAATCTAGTGTGCTTCAGCTGATGTAAGAAAAAAAATTCAGGAATAGCTTTCATGAAATTAGATAGGACAAAAGCAAATATAGACTGAAATAAAAGTGATAATAAGGGAAATTACATTTTACTAGAAATTCCATAAAAATAAATAATATCAGCATTAAAAATGTATATGCTAAATGTTAGAGAACTCAAATTCTTAAAGGCAAAACTAAACCAATGCAGTCAAAAGAAAAAGAAAAAGAAAAAGAAAAACAAACGAACAAAACATTACAATACATTTCTCTGGTAAAGACTTTATTTCTCAAGTATGTAGAAAACTGAGATAAATTTATAAAAATAAGCACCACTTTCCAATTGATAAATGATCAAAAGTTATGAACAGTCAGTTTTAAAAGGAAGAAATCAAAGCTATAAATTATCATAACAATGCCCTAAATCATTTTGTATTAGAGAAATAAAAATTAAAATACCTGAGGGTACATCATATGTCTCAGACTGACAAACATAACAGATAAGGAAAACAATGAATGTTTGGAAGAGATGTGGAAAAATACTGAAAATACTTAAAAGTTTGTTTTATATATATAAAATATCTCTTTGGTGAGCAGAAAAGAATTATGCACATAAATTGGTTTATGGCTATTATAATATGTATGTTTGTGATGGAATATTTTTGTGCTATGATGAATAGGATAGTTTCTGAAAAAGCTGGAAGGATTTGTACAAACTGATGAAGAATAAAATGAAGAGAACATATTTTTACATATCACAACAATTATAACAATGATCAACTGTGAGAGATATTGTTAAAATCAAAATAATAATCCAAGATGATTCTGAGTACTTATAGTGAATAAGACTATCTATCTCCAGAGGGAAAACTGATGAACTCTGAGAGCAAATTGAGGCATATTTTTGTACTTTAATCCTATTGCATTATTTTTTTGGCAAAACAACTGATATGGGAATATTATGTATGATTTTCACATGCATAATTGATATTGTGTTGCTTAGCTTCTCAACGGGTAGGAAAAAGGATTCAGGAAGGTAGAGAATTTGTAACAAGTTTTAAAAAATGAATGTTAAAATAAATAATATATTTTATTTTTTAATTCTAATATAAGGGAAAAAATCATTCTTTTTCATCACAACTCTAGTTCTAATAAAGCCCTGTACCTGTTAATAGAACCTGTACTAGTGTTTGATTAATTTCATTTTTCTTAAAGATTAATATAGAAAGATGAAATTTACTGGAAAATTGGCAGAAGTAAATAGACAAAAGGGAAAATATTGGAGATCACTGCTCATATTTTTAGATAAACTACTAAAGGGTTAGAAGACATTTGTGTGTGTGTGTGTGTGTGTGTGTGTGTGTGTGTTTAGTAATAAGAATGAGATAAAAAAAACATTTGGAAGTATGCTATAATGCAAAAGGGAAATGTTGAATTTCTATCCAATGACAGCTAATGCAATAGAACTTAGAAATGAAGAAATTCATGTCAAGATGTGTTTCCTGTGTTCTGTCAGGTAAAAGACAAATGGATTATGAAGTAAAGCAAAATCCTTAGGTAAATTAGCTTATTTTGCTTAAGAATTTTAAGAAATTTATCAAATATCAAAATTTTCTCATTCAAAAATGCTCCACAATATAGTTCATATAGAGTGTGTACATGTTTTGAGTAAATGTAATTAATTAATAGTAATTTTTTCCTTCACAAAAATGAAAGTTATGGTGAATCTTTTACTGTTTTATGCCATTTATACCATGATATCAAAGGGAAAAATATAAAATTTGAGTATTAAATGTAGTTGGTCAGATTATAATTTTTGTATGGGTGTTATATTCTCTCAGGTAAGAAATAAGTTTAATAAAAAATTAAATTAATGATAGTTGGAAATTTTCAATCAGATTAAATAAATTCTTGAGAATATGTTCATGAATATGATATTTCTAAAAGTAAACATATTTCTGAAAAAATATGTTAAATATTTTTGGTAATTATATCATTGTAATTACATAAGGTCCTTCTTGATTTTTCATGACAATGAATTTTATGACAATCTTTAATTATTTCAATTTTGAATCAAAAGGAAAGGTAACAATTTGTGAAACTAAAAAAAAGTTAAATAGGAACAAAGCATTAAGCAGCAGAAGCACACTTGAATCAAATGGTACATAAAATTTTTATATCTTTAATCAAGCTTTAATGCAAATATGGGGAAGTATTTTATATAGGGTGAGGAATAAGGTGAGTGGTTTTCTTTTTGTTTGTTTGTTTTTAAGTATGCTTCCTTCTGTATTCAGAAACAACCAGTTTTTTCTCTGGATAAAGAGAGCATTTTTCAACATAAGTCCCTCAGAGAAGTCTTTGATCATTCTATTGCTGAGAAGAGCACAGATTATTTATAGCTTATAATCCTATGACATTGCTATTAGTTTGTACACAATAAATGTAATTTGCAGGAGTTCGTGGATGATTTTCCAGGTTTTTCTGAAAGTATTCTGATGATTATTTTTTTACAGAACAATAGGATTCCAACATAATCATATGCCACAATTACTCAGCCCTTTCCCAATTGATGGGACTTCCCTCAAATTCCAGTGCTTTGCCTTGAGAAAGGAGCTGCTATAAATATTTTTCTACATATAGGTCCTTTTTCTTTTCTTTTCTTTTTTATTTTAGATCTCTTTTGTAATACATACCTATTCAAAGTGTATGACATCCAACTTCTTTAAAAAAAAAAATTAAGTGAATTACTGTTAAGGGGCAGGTCAATTCTCAGAGAGCCTCCATAGCTGTAGATCATAGCATCTGAAGGAGTCTCAGGGCAGCCTTTGTTGCCACTGAAATAAATTGGAAGCAGAGGGAAGAGGAGAAGGGTCAGACAACGCAGCCTCTCAGTCAGAGAAGTCAGAGAACAGCAACTGCCTCTCAATCTCCTTATATCATCCTCTCACATGAGGAGATCCATTTTGCAGGTCTGTGACAGTCACTGTCAGATGCTCCCATGACACAACAAATTACAGGAAGATAAAAAAACTACTAGTGGAAGGCCTCAACTGTCCTGTCACACAATTCAATTAATCCAATAAAAAAAAATAAAGTAGGGAAAAAAAACTAAAGAAATGGATAGAATTTTTTTTTTTAAGTTTGATATGAAAAACCTCTGGAGAAAACAGAATGGAAACAAAAAGAAATATACTTTTTTTTTTCTTCAGCAGAATATGGCATTTACACAAAAATAGGCCATAAAAAATTCAAAAAAGTGAAAAGGCAGAAATATCAAATATATTATGTTGTGATCTAGTTCAGATGGATCTGAATCGGTCCCTGTTCGGGCACCAAAATGTGGTGATCTTTTTCTTCTCAAAAAGCAGCCAGGTGATAAAAGTTCAGATCTTTTATTATCTCCAATATAGCCCGGTTAGCTTAGAGGCCTATCTCTCTGCTTGGTTCCAAGAGCTCTTGCCGCTTTGTCCTTTGCTTCTGCCTCTGCTTTCTTCAGCCTCCAGACCCAGCATCACTCTTTATGTCATAATATATTATTTCTAAAATATTTTCCAGTGGTTCAGTGTTTTAGCTGCTACTAAATAGAATGGGTGACATACAAAGAGGATGATGTTTTTGTTATCCATCCAGACTTTCTATTCAGATGTAGACTGTGAAGATTTTGTATAAACAATCTAGACTCTTTTTATGAAAGTTAATGCTAATTAAATTGTAAATAGCAATTGTTACCCCAAATTTAAAAATATAAAACCTGGAAAGCATCATAAAATTACAATTAGAAAAATAGAATATTATTTTGTGTTTGTTCTTTGGGCTTTTAAAAATATTGATTGCTATTTATTTGTTTCTTTCATCTAAAGATCAGAATTCCCTCTTGAAACAAACTCTAGAATGCTATAATTTAGACAGCCACTATAAAGACTGACAGCTTTGGTATTTGATTCTTTTCAGATGTTTTGACCCTGAGTAATAGGAACTTCTGTTTTCAAACAATAATAATAGCTATGATAAAATAATAAATAATAATGTTTAATATCAATTATAAACAACAATTATGTGGTGCTTATCATGTGCTAGGAATTTTATAATTATTATCTTATTTGGCATTCACATATTATGAGGAATGTTGTATTATTATTTCCATTAAAGACATGAGAAAATTGAGGCAAACAGTTTAAGGGACTTGTTCAAGCTATTTAAGTCCTTCCCAATCCAGGACCAACAATCTATGCACTGTATTACCTAGCTGCTCCATGTAGCTTTGTTGAAATGTGAAAATGCTCGTACTCTGTCCTTATTTATAGTAAGTGCTTGTTCCAAGACTTCCAGTCTTTCCAGTCTTTAATGAATTGTTAACATCAAACTTCTGCTAATCTCATCTTTTTTTCTTTCTTTTAAATACAAGAAATTTTCAGTTTACAGAAGAAAACTGCCTTTGCCCACTTCACTTCTATTCACAGTCCTTCCTTACCATGCTTTTTTCCTGTCAAGCTACCTGATGAGACAACTAACAGGACAATAATTCTGTCCTCTCCACTGATCCACATAGTTTTCCTCATATCTATTCAGCAGTGTAGCAGCATTTATAGTATCTTAGAACTCTATCACGCCTGTTAGCTCTTAGTTCTAATCTAGATTTAAATAATCTGCCCTTACAATATACTTCCCTAATGAAGTTGTTAGAATTTCTTCTTAAGGAAAGCAAACCCATATCTTTTTTTTTTTTTTTCAAAAAGCACATTCAAACCTTTTCTCTTACCTCTACTTCTACTAGCTGAATTTTAGATTTTTGATTATAGGTTGTGGTAGAGCAAGGGGCAGCATAGTCTAGAGACTTGAAGTCAGAAAAACCTTGGTTAATTCTTACTCTGATACATCCTGGCTGTAAGACTCAGGACAAATCAATTAACCTCTTGGTGACAGCAGCTGTCTAAGACTATAAATTGCACAGAAGTTTCTGACCTATTCCAGTAAAATCATATTTTCTTTTTCCACTACATATGATGTTCTCTCAGTTTACTCATCTATGAAGTGGTGATTATTTTTCTCCTGAGTCTGTGATTTTATTACTGTATTTTTTGTCGATTTTTTATTGAGGTAAAAATAATGGGAAAATGATTATATAAAATTAGATTGTTTGATCCTACCTATTGTACTTTCATTCTCCTAGGCTTTATTTAAAGGTTGAAAAGAATTCATAATAATACTTAGTCAGAAATGTAATCATTTCATAACATGATTTTAATAATTATGATAATAAAAACAATAGCAGCAACCTCAATAGCAGTAATAACAACAGCCTCAATGGAGGGACAGTAGTTTAAAGCACTTATCTTGGAGGAAGGATGACTTGGATTCCACTTCAGATAAAGGAAATGAAAATATCATCTCTGACACTGGCTGTATGACTATGTCATTTAACTCTAAACACAACAGACACTTCACAGCTAAGTGGAACACTGGATAGAATGTCAGGCCTGAGTTAGGAAGACTCATCCTTTTGAGTTTAAAGTTGACTTCAAAAACATACTGCCTCTAGAAGTTCAAAAACATACTACCCTCAGCAACTCACTTAACTCTGTTTCTCCTAGTTTCCTAATCTATAAAATGAACTAGAGAAGAGAAAAGTAAGAAACTCCAATATTTTTGCTAAAAAAAAAAAATGGAGTCACAAAGATTCAAGCACATCTGAAATATTCAAACAATAACATTGATAGAGGGAGTTTCCTAGTCAAGAAATTTACCATTGAACTACAGATCAAAGTTTTATGCTTTTTTAATATAGTGCTTCATAGTTCACAAAACATCTTCCTCTAAACCATCTATGAGATGCATAGCATTAAGTACTCATTCTCATTTGCTGAGGACAAAGCTGAGTCACAGAGAAGTCATTTTCTGAGTCATACAGCTAGTGAGTTGAGCAACTGCTCTTTCTATTTAAAAATACTATTTTCCATAGTGATACTTTGTATTTGAACTACTCTTTCCATTTTATAAAAATGTCTTAACAATAATTATGGTAATATCATTGTAATTGTTACTTTAAAAAAAAACTGTGACTATATATAATACATATAATTGTGTGTGTGTTTTGTGTATATACAATATGTATATGTGTATTTATACACAAAGAAACACATAATAGTAACTGTAGTAGGTCCTGAAGTAGAGGTCCATTGTACTAGTAATCATTGTGTGTATGTGTGTGTGTATAAGATAGGCTGGAGAAACAAATGGATCCCAGTACTCTGAGCAAAGTCTCTTAGTCACTTCCATGCTCCATGTAATATATTCCAGTCCTAAAGAATATTTTATGTCTCCTAGTCTCTTGCTTAGGTAGTTGATTGATAGTTCAAGTCTGATCATTTATTTTATAAGTCCCCTCAAGACTTGACCAGCTTTGATTGATTCCTGCCAAAAGAGAATAGTTTGAATTTGGTGAACATTCTCACTGTACTCTTCTTTTCACTCTCCTTAGCACCCTTCATTTCAGTCCCTTTTCTCATTTTACATATACTTCCCAGTGATTCTCCCAATCACTCTCCAGTTATGACACATCTAGTGAAATTTTAATAAATAAATAAAATCAGTCTGACAGAGAATGGATCTATCTGATTCTATACAAATTTAACTTATTCACTCTTAGCCTTTTTTTTCCCCCATGGAGTTTGACAGGTACAAGAATAGTGACCAATGTGGCAGTCCATTAATCCCTGAAGTGAATTTTGAAAGAAAAAGCTGAAGCATTGAAATTCTTTATATTTTGTCCTTTGGATACCTTAGTTAAACTCCTATGATACAGTAGGTCAAAAGCAAAAATCAGTTCTCTCAACTCATCATAAATTCATAGCTTTTAGAGCTTGAAGGGATACCCAGGACAAGGATAGTGGAAGGTTATGTGTCCTTAGATGTTTTATATTATTATGTCCTTCTCATATCCAGAGATGATGCTTTTATGGTTTCCCAGGAGGGAATGATTCCATTGCTTTCAAAGTGTAATAACTGTAACATTTTTTCTTAATATCTAATTAAATTTTCTTTTTTTGGTTTCTGGCCATTTTTACTTCTCATTAGTTGTTCTTTCAAAATTATCTGAACGAATTCAATTATTGCTTTTTATAACTGTCCCATAGATATTTATAGTTCTTGTTCTTTCTCTCTCTTTCTCTCTCTTTCTGTCTCTGTATACACATATATACATATAAGTATATATACATACACATATATACAAACATATATATATATCTTCTTCATTACCACTCTGAAACAAACCTTCAAATTCTATATTATTTCCTTAAAATTATTCCTAGTTGAGAAATTTTCAATGTTAGTTAAATAAAGTAAGATGATTATATTCTACTTAAGATATCATTAAAGGAACAGATTTAGCCTCATCAGTATTATGCAAGGAAACAAAATTTAAATTTTATAATAGAATAAGATGCCAAATTGAAAAAAAATTCCTCTAGTCTTTAAAAGTCTGATCTTAGACATTAATATTTAATATAATTGTCATTTTCATTTCATTTCATAAGCTTTGTGCTTATCTCTTTTTTGCTATTAAAGCAATTCTTTTATTCTGTATTATAGAATAAATAACTATATTTCTTTGGAAAATATGTCTTTCACATACATCATTCTTTATATTATGTAAAATTCTGGGATATAATATTATTATTCACCTAGATCAAGGATTCTTAAATTTTTTCTACTCACCATCCTTTTTTTGTCCAAGAAATTTTTACATGACCATGGTTATGTAGTTATATAAATAGCTATACAAATCAAACTGATAATAAATAATAATTTCACAAACCCACATTCAGTTACAAGATTCCACATGGGGTCATAAATCACACTTTAAGAAGATGGGTAGATCATACAATTATAGATTCAATGCTGAAAATTTATTTAAAATCTAGCCCAACTCCTTCTATTTTTTTTACAACAAAGCAAAGAGTTTAGAAGAGGTGAAATTACTTGCCTAAGGTCACAGATATTATCAGAGGAAGGATTTGAAGTTAGATCCTCTGACTCCAAAATTGGTGCTTGTTAAACTGCACTATGCTGCCTCCTATGGTAAAGGCTTACATACTAATAGGCTAATTAACCCTGGCACAGTTTAATATTTAAAGAATAAATATAAGACATACCTAAAGCAAAGCAATAGGGACTTTCTATAAAGCAACAAATTTAGTGGGTGCCACATCTATAGAGCATTTACTGATCAGAATGGTAATGTTTCTCTAGAGTAAAACAATCAAGCTTAATAAGAATGCTAAGTTCAAATAGAAAGTTACCAGGTGAAAGGCTTGGATGAGCTCATCTCCTGTGGTATCTTTAGAAAAAGTTCCCTGTAGTGGTTGAGTACCCCATACCTACCTTCAAATGAAGGTAAGTATTGGGACACTTGCCCCGGTATAAAATGTCCATTTATGTGTTTGCTAGCAGTAACTGCCAAATATAGATACAAAACTACTCTGCCTTACAAACATAATTTTCCTTGTGCTCATCGCTTGAACACCTCAGCATCAGAAATGCATGCAAATGAACTTCAATCACACAATGCCATGAATTTTTACTGGTTGAAGATGATTTAAAATTATGCAACTATTAGGTTATCTCTCTAACAAAGAATTTGAATCACCTTGACTGTCAATCTCTTTAGCAATGCTTGAGGGTGTATAATATGCTGATCTTATGAAAGCAAAAAGTTCTTTTGATCATTGAAAAAGAGCACATCTGTGACTATTTTTATTTTAATCTTAACCCTCTCTCTGATAAACCCCAAGTATTATTGTTTAGGAAAGCAAGAATATTTTTCATCTCTTTTTTCTTCATGATGTAGTATAATTAAATCTGTATTTCAGGAAAATATATTAATTTAGTAAGGTCTGAGCATATGTCATTTAAAAAAAGATGCTGCATTTTTCCATGAATTTTATTTTTTTTAGATTTGGAAGACGATTTGGAAATTATATAGTCCAAATCTTTTGTTGTTTGTTTGTTTTTTGTCCTTTGTTTCAAAGAGGACCATGACATCAGTGAGGTAATGAATTGGATTTGAGAGAGAGAGGCCTGTACAGGTCACCTACCTCACTTTCCCCTCCAGAGTCATCTGGAAGCAGTGGCAAGATATAGATCAAGATGACTGGAAATGGCCCCGGGTCAAATGGGAGACCTTGTTCCAATTTTTTTTTTTTAAGCTGGAGTCTACAACAATCTCAGTTTCACTGAAGCCATACCCATTCAGTGATTAAAACTAGGTAGCAATTGAGGCAAAGAATCTCCTCTTTCACTTAGCCCAAAAATCTAAATAAATAAATCTGAAAGAGGCAGATCCTCCTGTGTTCTGGCCAAAGCACAAATGACTGTTATTTAAATTCAGTCTGAGTTAGTTAGGATCCAGACAATTACCAATTGGGGCTTGGCCAAGGTTAATGAGAATCAGATTGATTTTGATTTAAGGCATGGTCCTTAAGAAAGAAATCTAATCAGTAAACCCCAAGAAATCTTGGGAGTGTTCAGAGATGCAAAAGAGAAAAAAAAAATTTTTTTTAAGCATCTGTAGATAAGGGTATGATACTCCATGTGCCCAGAAGGAGGGAAGGAGGGAAGGAAGGAAGGGAGGGAGGAAAAAGGAAGAGAAGAAGGAAGAGAGGGAGGAAGGAAGAGAGGAAGGAAGGAGGGAAGGAAGGAAGGAAGGAAGGAAGGAAGGAAGGAAGGAAGGAAGGAAGGAAGGAAGGAAGGAAGGAAGGAAGGAAAGAAGGAAAAAAGGAAGGAAGGAAAGAAGGAAGGAAGGAAGGAAAGAAGGAAGGGAGGGAGGAAGGGAGGGAGAAAGGAAGGAAGAAAGGGAAGGAGGGAGGAGGGAGGAAAAGAAGGAAGGAAGGGAGGGAGGAAGGAGAGAAGAAGCAGAAGAAGGTAAGGACAAAAAAAAAAGAGGAAAGGAGAGAATGAAGACAGAAAGGAAGGAAGAAGAAAAGGAGGGAAGGAAAGAAGGAGGGAGGAAGGAAGGAGGAAAGGAAAGAGGAAAAGAGAAAGAGAGGGAGGGAGAAAAGGAGAAAGTAAGGGAGGAAAGGAAGAATAGAAGGAGGGAGGGAGGTAAAGAGGAAGGAAAGAGGCAGGGAAAGAGAGAAGGAAGAAAGAAGAGAAGAAAGGAAGGTAAAGAGGAAGGAAATAAGGGTCTTTCAAATGACCATTTCCAGTTTGTAGGCCAGCTTTAAACTCAGAGGTTGTTGTTTGTTCTTTGTTCTTCAAGAGGACCATGAAAACAGGGAGGCAATAACAGAATATGCAAATGAATTTGATTTGATTAGGGAGGGTTGTGCAAGGTTACTTGCCTTACTTTCCCCTCCACAGCCATTATTTTACAAATGAAGAAACTAAGGTCTAGAAGGGTTAACTGAATTATCTAATGTCTCATAGTTAAGTATTCCTTGAAATATATTGCAAGCCTCTTGTGTATACTGTATAAGGAAATCATTAATTTACTCACATTTTTACTCATATATTAATATACTCACATTTTTCATTCCTTGAACCAAATTGATATTCCTTACCATGAAAATTTATTTAGCAAAATATCCAATAACTATAACAATCTAGTGTTTGAGAACCCAAACACTTCAGCTTTTGGGATAAGAATTCACTATTTGAACCCATGAATATTGGGAATGTAATACATTTTCAGCAGAAGATAACTCCACCAGAAAAAGATTTGCAGAAAAACTGTTTCAAATGAGCAAAACCAAGTGCAGGTGGGCCAAGGGCAAGTGGGCCAAGAACAGGCACCAAATGCAGGCAGTGCATGGTCCCTGGGCACTGTGGGCTCTGTGTGCCAGAGAATCTATCAGAAGGAATCTACAGCAGCATTGACTATACTGTTCTGGTTGCAAGCTACTAGATCAGCAGACTAGTTATAAGATATCCTGTTATAGGAGCAACCTTCTAGAGGTTGCTGGTTGTTATAGGAGCCAACTGCTATTTACTACTAGGGATCTAATTCTGGGCAGCAGAGCAGATCCCTTTATGTGAGAGGATGATAATACAAGGATACTGAGAGGTAGTTGCATTATTTGACGTTGCTCTTCTTCTCTATTGCCTTCAATTTATTTCATTCCCAATATTCAAGCAACATCTGTGTCAGTAAAAACTGATATGCAATTTCTTCAAGTGTGTTATGATTCACAGCTGTGGGGGCTTTTGGAGAACCAACCTGCCCCTTCATACTTAGGTGTGGTCCTTAAAAATATCCAACATAAATACAAGAGGCAAATAATGAGCCCCTAAATGCAAAAATTTCACAGGACTTTGCCATACCCACCCAGCACTGGAAGTTAGACAGTACTGAACCAGCACAGCCACTGTCACTTGTAAAGGAAGCTTGCACAATCTCCCTTTTACTCTAAAAGCAGACATGAACTTTAAAAAAAAAAAATTAGCAAAAAAGCAAAAAGAACTCTGACCATGGATCATTTTTATGGTGAAAAAGAACCAATTTTAAACCCTGAGGACACGAAAAAGAGATTGTCTTCAGATGAAGCACCAAAGAGCAACATAAATTGGTCCCCATCTCACAAAACTTTCTTGGAAGAATTCAAAAAGGATCTTAAAAGAGAGCTAGAAGAAAAATAAGGAAAAGAAATGAGTATTTTGCAAGAGGGATTGGAAAAGGAAACACAAAAATTATCTAAAGAAAACTCCTTACAAAATAGATTTAGTGAAATGGAAAAAGCATATAACTCCTTACACAATAGATTTGACAAAATGGAAAAAGAAAATAACTCCCAGAAAAACAGAATTTGTGAAATGGAAAAAGAAAACAATCCCCTGAAAGAACATAATTTTCAAAATGTTAAAAAAAAAAATAGAACAAAACACCTCATTTAAAAAATTAAATTGGCCAAAAAAAAAAAAAAAAAAAAAAAAAGGTAATATAAGAAAATAATTTAAAAATTAGAACTAAACAAATGGAATTGAATGACTCAATAAGACATCTAGCATCAATTAAGCAAAAAAAAAAAAAAAAAAAAAAAAAAAAAAAAAAAAAGAAAAGAAAAGAAAAGAAAATTTAAAATACCTCCCTGGAAAAACAGTTGACCTGAAAAATAGATCTAGGAGAGGCAATCAAAGGATTATTGGACATCCTAAAAACCACAATAAAAAAAAAAAAAGCCTACACCTTAATTTTCAGGAAATCATCAAGAAAAATTGCCTTGATGTCCTAGAATCAGAAAGTAAAATAGCCATTGAAAGACTTCATTGATCACCTCCTGAAAGAGAAGCCAAAATGAAAACTCCAAGGAAGATCACAGATTCAAACTATTGAACTAAGGAAAGAGTACTACAAGCAGTCAGAAAGAAATAACTCAAATACCAAGGAGCCACAATCAGGAATACTTTGATCCTAGCAGCTTTCACCTTAAAGGATCAAAGGGCCTGGAATCTGATATTCTGATAGGCAAAGGAACTTGGAATTCAACTAAGAATAAACTATCCATTGAAATTAAGTATTATCTTTTGGGGAAGAAGATGGGCATTCAATGATACAGGTAAATTTCATTTCTTTCTGATGAAAAGACCAGAGCTGAACAAAAAATTTCACCTCCAAATATAGAACTCAAAAGAAACATAAAAAGGTAAAAAGAAAAGAAGTCTTGAGAACTATATCAGTGTTGTGGGTATACATAGAAAGTGCAAGTATAATTTGATTTTACTGTGATAACATAAAGAAGAAACTAAAGGTGGAAAGGGGATTGTATTGGAAAAAGAGGAAAATGGAGGTAAAAAGATGGAAATTACATATCATGAAGAGGCAAAGAAGACCTATTATAATTAAGTAAAAGAAGGGAGGAGGATGAACATTGTGTAAATCTTACTCTCATCAGATTTGGCTCAAAGAAACAATATTAGACATAGTTGATTTCAAAGAGAAACTTGTCTCACCTTACAGGGAAGTGGCAGGGGAAAGAGGAAAGAAAAGAAAAGAGTGAGACTAATAGAAAGGAAAACAGGAATAGTAGGGAAAGAGCACAAGAAAGAGAGAGAGGCTTTAAAGGGGGCTGTTTAAAGGAAGTGGTAGTCAGAAGCAAAATACTGGGGAGAAAGAAAGGGAGAAAGGAAAGCAAAAAGCACAATTTGGAGTAAATAAGATGAAGGGAAATACAGAATTAGTCATTTCAACTGTAAATATGAATGAGGTGAACTCTTATAAAACAAAAACAGATGGCAGACTGGATTAAAAGCTAGAATCCTATAATATGTTGTTTACAAGAAACACATTTAAAGAAACTCTGATACATACAGAGTAAAGGTAAAAGTCTGAAGCAGAATCTATTATGCTTCAAATGAAGTAAAAAAAAAAAAAAAAAAAAAAAAAAGTAGGGATACTGATCCTGATCTCAGACCAAGCAAAAGCACTGTTTGACAAAAACTGCTGAGAAAATTAGAACCTAGTTTGGCAGAAGCTAAGGATTGACCCACCCCTAATACCACATACCAAGATAAAGCCCAGAAAGATTTTCTGATCTAGACATAAAGAGTGATATTATAAGCAAATTAGAAGAATATAGAATAGTTTACCTCTCAAATCTGTGGAGAAGGAAGGACTTTGTGACAAAAAAAAAAAAAAAAGGTGAAACTCATAATTGAATACCACATAGATAATTTTGATTATATTAAGCTAAAAAGTTTTTGTACAAATAAAAGTAATGCAGACAAGATTAGAAGGGAAGCAATAAATTGGGAAAACATTTTTACATTTCAAAGTTCTGATAAAGGCCTCATTGCTAAAATATATAGAGAATTGACTCAAATTTATAAGAATTCAAGCCATTCTCCAATTAATACATAATCAAAAGATATGAACAGACAATTTTCAGATGAAGAAATTGAAACCACATCTAGTCATATAAAAAGGTGCTCCAAATCACTATTGATCCAAGAAATGCTAATTAAGACAACTCTGAGATACTATTATAGACCTGTCAGATTGGCTATGATGATAGGAAAATGTTGGAATCCTTACTAACTGCTAAGTAATTAGAGTTGATCTAATCTTACAAGAAGTTGTTTTGGCCAGAACCTGAAACAAGGTACTAAGTAGAACTAATCAAGACAAGGCTTGTGTTCTCACCTTTACTCAAGGGAGTCCACACCTTAAAGCTCTTTGGGCCAGAGAGCACTATGGGAGAAAACCCATAATCCCATTCTCTCAGAAGGTTCACATATAAGGCGAGACAGCCATTCCAGAATACATTTTTTCCTCTTGGCTGGCTGATCACGCTAGACTCGAGAGGAACGACTCTGGTGCAGAGAACACTTTTGACGGACTTCAGTGGAGCTACTCCAGAAGCCCTCTCTCCGCGGCAAGTTGGTGGCTGGGCTCCCTAGAAGGAGATAAGAGAGATCTTCCATCTCTGTTGGAGGCAGAAGAAAGCAGAGGCAGAGGCTGAAGGACAGAACCTTTGGATTTGGAGACATCCGAAGGGCTCTAAGCCTCTAAACCGGCTGTGCTCTGAGAAGAACAAACTCCAACATTTGAACTCTTAACAGGAAAAGATGATGATGAATTTTGGAGGAGATGTGGGACAACTGGGACACTGATTTGAACCAGTTCCAATCATCTTGTGATAAAGAGAGCTATTTACAGCCAGAGAGAGGACTGTGAGAACTGAATATGGTTCACAAAATAACATTTTCACTCTTGTTGTTGTTATTGTTTAATTGCATTTTATTTTCTTTCTCATTTTTCCTGTTTGATTTGATTTTTCTTGTACACCAAGATAATTGTATAAATAAGTGTGCATTTAATTTGACATGTATTTGTACCATGTTTAATCTATATTGGATTACTTACCATTTAAGGGAGATGTTGGGGAAGGGGGATATTGGAACAAAAGATTTTACAAAGATTAATGTTGAAAAATTATCCATGCAAATGTTTTGAAAATAAAAAGCTTTAATAAAAAAAAAAAAGAAAGAAAAAAAGAAAAGTCAAGTCAAAAGGGAAAAAAGTATAAGAAAAAAATAATAACAAAAAAAGATGACAATGTTATGCTTCAATCCATATATTCAGTCTACATAGTTCTCTTTTCCTATATGAATGATACTTTCCATCCAAAGTCTATTGGAATTGCCTTGAATTACTTCATTGTTGAAAATAGCCAAATCCATCACTGTCGATCATTATATAATCTTATTATCACTGTTTACAATATTCTCTTGATTCTGCTCACTTCATTTAGCATCAGTTCATTTAAGTCTTTTTAGGCTGTTCTGAAATTATCCTGTTCATCATTTCTCATAGAACAACAATAATCCATTACATTCAGTTACCATAATTTATTCAGCCATTTCCCAACTTGTTGGAATCTTTACAAAGTGTAAAGTCATTAGAGTTGATAGAGACAATAAATATCTAATTTAGCATGATTCCGTATGATTGATCTAAACCTACAAGGAGATGTTATGGGCCAGAACAAACAAGGTATTAAGTAGAACTGATAGACAATAATGCTTGTGTTCACATCTTTAGAGAGCTCATATAAGCAAGAAGTATTTAAGTACTCATTGGAATTCACAAGTATGGGAGATTCACAAAGTTAACTGTGTAACTTTGTGAATTCACACCTCCCTTGAAGCTCTTAGGGCCAGAGAGCACTCTGGGAGGAAACCCATAATCTCACTCTCTCATATCCCACAATCCCTCTCTCAGAGAAGGAGCATAAATAGAGCTTCAGTGAGCCATTCAAAGGAGTTCAGCTGAAAAGACTTGAGAGGGGAGAGTAAAGTCAGTTTAGGAGAAGCCCTCTCTCAGAGACACAACCAGATTCATTCTTCATCTCACACCACTGTGATAGCTGGGCTCCTGCACTTCCCCCACTGAGACAAAGCTGGTCTGAAAGGCTCTCCAGAAAACTACCCAGCCCCAGGCAAGAAGATGCTGGCTGGAGGCTGAAGAAAGCAAAGGCAGAAGCAAGGGACAATCTGCAAGAGCTCTTAGAACCAAGGAGAGAGAGAGAGGCCTCTAAGAAAACTAACCAGGCTATACTGAAGGAAACAATAAAAGATTTGACCTTTTAGCACCTGGCTGCATTTGGATAATTATTACTTTTAACTGAAACTAAGGCTGCCTCTAGAAAACCTCCCTGAGAAACCTGCTCTCTCCCAGAGAGAACCATCTTATATTATATATTTTAAAGAAGAAAAACACTACACCAACTGATGGACATCTATTCAATTTACTAGTTCCTTGTCACTACAAAAAGGCCTGCTACAAACATTTTTGGACATGTGAGTCTTTTTCCTTTTTTTTTGAACTTTTTGGGATACAGACTGAGAAGAGTCATTGCTGGACCAAAGGTCAAGCACAATTTTGTAATCTTCTGGCCTTAATTTCAAACTGCTCTAGAGAATATTTGAATTATTTCACAACTCCACCAACAATGCATTAGTGTCGCATTTTTTCTACATTCCTTTCATCATTCATCATTATCTATTCGTGTCATCTTAGTCAATCTGAGAGATGTGAAATGATACCTTAGAATTGTCTTAATTTGCTTTCCTTTAATCAGTAGTGATTTAGAGCATTTTTCATATTAGTATAAATGGTTTTAACTTCTTCCTCTGAAAATAGTTGGTTCATATCACTTGATTATTTATAAATTGTGGAATAGCTTGTATGGAATAAATTTCTTAAAGGTTAATTAGGTGGTGCAGTGGATAGAGTGCAGGGCCTGCAGCAGAAAGGCCTTAGATATTTACTATCTGTGTCAGCCTCAGCAAATGACTTAATCCTATTTGCCTCAGTTTCCTCAAGTATAAAATGTGCTGGAAGAGGAAATGCCCAATACTCTAGAATTTTGCCAGGAAACCCCAAATGGGATTACAGAGAGTTGGACATAAGTAAAAATGATTGGACAATTAAGCAAATAAAGCCACTGCTGTGAGATGTGAGGTGTGAGATATGAGAAGAGAATACATGCATAGCTATTTAAAATTAAATTTAAAAAACAAATAATTGGAAAATTAGATACTAAAAGTAAAGAAGAGGACAGATGAGAAGAGAGAAGATAAGAGCAGAAAGAGGAATTCTCTGTGGCATATAAGTATGAAATGTACTTTTTCAACTTTGGCTATATTTGTCCCAAGTCTTTTTCACACAAGTAAATGAGTTTATGCCTTTGAATTTTGTCAAGAATGTTCAAATCTTGTAATATTTATATCAAAGTTAAAAAATAAAAATAACTTACTTTTTTTTTGTTTGAAACTTCTTTCATTCAGATTCTTCATACCTTTTTCTGTTGTTTTTCACATGCATTGAATATGACACCAATTAGTGCACATCAAGGCTCCTTCTTTAAAGCTTTATAAAGCATCCCCCCCAAAAAATATATATAGCCTTCGATTGCTTTTATTAACAATAGGTGATTAGCTTATTTGTGCAAATGCTAATTATTTCAACCCTTCTAGCTTTTAACTAGAAATAAGTAGTATAAAAACATGTCACTAGTTTAAGAAATTTAACTTTCTTGTTATAAAAATTCACTCAGTTTCTAGTTACCACTTTATCATTAAATCAGTCATAGAGTAAATCATTCATATAGCCAACTCTTTATTAATTTTGATATAAAAACCAATTTTGAAAGAGGTTAAATAATTTCCTTGACGTGAGATTATATAGTCAATTAATTGTAGTACCTAAAATGTAGTAATAATTACATTGAACTTTGGAAGTAACAAGCAAAAAACACATCTAAATACTTTTAAAAGTAAGCTTTTGAATCATCTTTTAAGAATTTGTCAATTTTGGTTCTTTACCTTTTCACTATCCTTTGTCTAACTGATTGAGGGATAGGATCATAACTCCAAAACTGCATTAGAGGAGAAATTTCAACTTAAGTATTTCTTCATTTTTCACTTACTAATACTGTTTTAGTACGTCTGTGATTTGAGTCAAGCTTTTGCAAAAGGTGAGGAATTTAATGGAAAATAAAACAAATATCATTGTGTCAACCCTTACTATATTCTCATTCATAAATTTATCTTGATAATCTACTTAGGGGTTTTATCTTTCTCCATCCAAAGTGGATTTTGTTCTATCCTGCCTTATCCTTCACGATGAAATATCCTGTATTTCAAATACCCCTCTTAATTGATAGAACTGAAAGTGTTGCTCTAAGATTTTAGTATTTTAACCAACTTTAACCAAGATTTTAGTACTTGAAATCTTTGATTCTGATCGGGTCAAAGTTCTATGGTATGACATAACAGCTACTTAAAGATTATAAATTAAGACAACATAAAACACCATTATTCTATTTGGTCAATTTCTTGAAACTTTGTCTAATTTTATTTGTAATAAATTAAATCTGGAAACATAGCTATGGCCCTTGCAAAATAAACAATCCACATAATATTCATATCTTTTCCCCCATTGTTATTTAGGTCCTACATTTGGCCTTTTATACTCTGCAAATTGTATGAGCTTTAGACACTCCAAAAAAGTCATATTGACATTCCCAAAGTGTCAAAAGCCTAATTTGGTTGAGGACATGGATCTCTTCAGTAATGGCCCCTATTCAATAATAAGCCTCATCATCCTCCATAATATAAGCATTATCAGGATGTTTTAAAGACAGATAAATTCTCACTTTTATTTAGTGGGATTATGTAATTCATTTGAACTATGAGCTGTACTTTCTGTTTAACTTGTAAACCAATTAGAGATAACAACTGAGCAAAAGAACTACACGTATGCAATCATTGGGCCCTCCTCATTCTCAGCCTGAATCCTGATTATATTTATTGAGAAATATATTGGGCCTTGTTTCTGCCAAGACAATTTTGCCATATATGTCTTCATAGGTTTTATAATAGCTAATTTTGATATTTAACCATTTGAATAATATTATTTTTGTCAAATTTCATGTGATTAGATGCTATAATAGATTCAAAAAAAAAATAATAATAATAATAGTAATGAAGGTCTTTAGATCTAGTAGTCTCTTGAGCTCTTGTTCAATGAAATAATTAGTCTAGGACTTTTCCAGAGTGATTTCATTAGTCTGTTTACAAAGTTAGAATAACTTTTAATGTGAAAATTTCTAGGCGAAGAAAGAGTTGGTATAGTCCTATAGTTAGGGATATACTTTAATGGAGATCACCTCAATCATTAAGATTTTCCATTGTATATTCAGTTTCTGAGACATCAGAAATTCATAAATAATTATTTTTATAATGTGATTGCACATATCACCAATCTAATGATCATGAAGAAATCTGGATCTTGGGGGGGGGGGGGGACAGAGCAAAAATTATAGAGAGTAGATTGGTCACTATCTGAGTTCTTCCTGACTTCCCCCAGAATCAAGACCAGATCAAGCCTCTGAGTGGGTTTTGGAGTGACAGAACCCACAAATATTTGGAGTATATCAAATTTCCAGCAAAAAATATTTTGGAAGAACTTCAGGAAAGAAATGTTTCAATTGAACAAGGATGAGAAATGATCCAAAACAGGCACAATGCAGGGAAGCCCAAGACAGAGAGGTGTCTTAGTGCCAGGGCAATATAGTGGGAAGATCTTAACCAAAATGCAGTAACATTAATTATTCTCTTCTGGTTCAGAAGCCAGTGGATCAGAAGACTAGCTGTGAGACTTTCAATACAACTAGTAAAAACAAATAGTAAACCTCTGAAGTCTAGGATAAAAGCAAGACTTGATCACATCCACCCAGTTTTGGAAGGAAGCCAGGTAGCAAAAGCTCCAGGACACCATAAAGCCTCTGTTGCCTGTTACCTTTGTCCTAAGAACAAAACTCAACCTATAAAAATGAGCAAAAAAGCAAAAAGATCCTTGACCACAGATAGCTGTTATGAAAACAAGAAAGAACAGATCTCAAGTATTAAGAAAAATTAAGTCCAACTGTCTTTAGGTGAAGCCTCAAAGAGTAATATGAATTGTTCTCCAACTCAAAAGGCTCTCTGGAAAGAATTCAAAAAGAATCTAAAAAAAGAAGAAGAAAAATGGGAAAAGGAGTTGAAAGCTTAGGAAAAGGAAACACAGAAATTGTCTAAAGAAAATCACCCATTTAAAAATAGATTTAAGGAAAAGGAAAAATAAAAAGTCTTTTTTTTTTTTTTTTTTTGGATTCCATTTTTTATTTTATTTTATTTATTTATTTTTTAAATAACTTTTTATTGATAGAACTCATGCCAGGGTAATTTTTTACAGCATTATCCCTTGCATTCACTTCTGTTCCGATTTTTCCCCTCACTCGCTCCACCCCCTCCCCCAGACGGCAAACAATCCTTTACATGTTGAATAGGTTACAGTATATCCTATATACAATATATGTGTGCAGAACTGAACAGTTTTCTTGTTGCATAGGGAGAATTGAATTCAGAAGGTATAAATAACCCGGGAAGAAAAACAAAAATGCAAGCAGTTTATATTTATTTCCCAGTGTTCTTTCTTTGGGCGTAGCTGCTTCTGTCCATCTTTGATCAATTGAAACTGAATTAGCTCTCTTTATCGAAGAGAACCACTTCCATCAGAATACATCCTCAAACAGTATCATTGTTGTGTTATATAATGATCTCCTGGTTCTGCTCATTTCACTTAGCATCAGTTCATGTAAATCTCGCCAGTCCTCTCTGTTTTCATCCTGCTGGTCATTCCTTACAGAAAAATAATATTCCATAACCTTCATATACCACAATTTACTCAACCATTCTCCAATTGATGGGCATCCATTCATTTTCCAGCTTCTAGCCACTACAAACAGGGCTGCCACAAACATTTTGGCACATACAGGTCCCTTTCCCTTCTTTAGTATCTCTTTGGGGTATAAGCCCAGTAGAAACACTGCTGGATCAAAGGGTATGCACAGTTTGATAGCTTTTTGAACATAGTTCCAAATTGCTCTCCAGAATGGCTGGATGTGTTCACAATTCCACCAACAATGTATCAGTGTCCCTGTTTTCCCACATCCCCTCCAACATTCCACATTATCTTTCCCTGTCACACAAAACACTTTCCACATACAAAACACTTTCCACACAAATTAAGTCTGATCTAACCAACTGGAAAAATATTAAATGCTCTTGGATTGGGTGAGCAAATATAATAAAGATGACAATACTACCTAAATTAATCTATTTATTTAGCACTATACCAATCAAACTCCCAAAAAAACTACTTTGATGAACTAGAAATAATAACAACAAAGTTCATATGGAAAAACAAAAGGTCAAGAATTTCAAGGGAATTAATGAAAAAAATCAAATGAAGGGTGGGCTGGGTGTACCAGATCTAAAATTATATTATAAAGCAGCAGTTACTAAAACCATCTGGTATTGGCTAAGAAATAGATTAGTTGATCAATGGAATAGGTTAGGTTCAAAGGACAAAACAGCCAATAACTTTAATAATCTAGTGTTTGACAAACCCTAAGACCCCAGTTTCTGGGATAAGAATGCATTATTTGACAAAAATTGCTGGGAAAATTGGAAATTAGTATGGCAGAAACTAGGCATTGATCCACACTTAACACCGTACACCAAGATAAGGTCAAAATGGGTTCATGACCTAGGCATAAAGAATGAGATTATAAATAAATTGGAAGAGCATAGGATAGTTTACCTCTCAGACCTGTGGAAGAGGGAGGAATTTATGACCAAAGAAGAACTAGAGATCACTATTGACCACAAAATAAAAAATTTTGATTATATCAAATTGAAAAATTTTTTTTCAAACAAAACAAATGCAGACAAAATTAGAAGGAAAACAGTAAATTGGGAAAACATTTTTATAATCAAAGGTTCTGATAAAGGACTCATTTCCAAACTATATAGAGACTTGACTCTAATTTATAAGAAATCAAACCATTCTCCAATTGATAAATGGTCAAAGGATATGAACAGACAATTCTCAGATGAAGAAATTGAAACTATTTATAGACATATGAAAATATGCTCCAAATCATTATTAATCAGAGAAATGCAAATTAAGGCAACTCTGAGATACCACTACACACCTGTCAGATTGGCCAGAGTGACAGGGAAAAATAAAAAGTCTTGAAAAACAGAATTGGTGAACTGAGAACAACTCCCTAAAAACTATAATTGATGAAATTTGAAAAAAATCCAATGAACAAAACAACTCATTTAAAGTTCAATTGGCCAAATGCAAAAGGAGGTTAAAAAAAAAAAAAAAAAAAAACACTGAAAAAATAATTCACTAAAAATTAGAATTGAGAAAATGGAAGTGAATGACTCAATTAGACATCAAGAATCAGTCAAAAAAAAAAAAACTGAAATAAATGAAAAAAAATAGAAGAAAACGTAAACTATCTCAAAGAAAAAAACTGAGCTGCAAAATAGATTCAGGAATCTGAATAAATATCTGAAGATAATTTAAGAATTGTTGAACGACCTGGAAACCATGTTGAAAAAACAAAGGGGTGGGGGAAGGGGGAATTAGACAATATCTTTCAAGAATCATCAAATAAAACTGCCTTGGTATCCTAGGGCCAGAATAAAATAGCCATTGAAAAAAATCCACCAATTGTTTCCTGAAAATGATCCCAAAATGAAAACTTCAAGGAATATTGTAGCTAAATTCCAGAATTATCAGATCAAGGAGAAAATATTTCAAGCCGTCAAAAAGATATTCAGATATTGAGGAGGTGCAATCAGAATTACCTATCACCTAGCAGTTTATACTTTAAAGGACTGAAGGGCTTGGAATATAATACTCAAGAAGGCCAAGGAACTTAGACTGCAGCCAGGAATCAACTATGTAGCAAAATTAAATATTATCCTTCAGAAAAAAGATGAACATTCAATGAAAGAGGGAATTTTCATTTATTTTTAGGAATATACCAGAATGAACAGAAAAAAATTAATCTTCAAATACGGAACTCACAAGAAGCATAAAAAGATAAAAAGAAAAGAAAAAACTAAGTATATGTTAAAGGTTAAACATTTTAAAGGTTAAAATGTTTACATCCCTATATGGGAAGATGATATATTTAACTCTTGAAAACTGTAACATACACACACATGCACACACATACACACACACACACACACACACACACACACACACACACTCAGAGCTCAAAAACTGAAGAAAACAATAGCCTAAAAAACGAATTGGAGGAAATTTAAGGAAGTCCAAAAAACCCATGAGGAAAAGAATGGCTTAAAAAGTATAATATGCTAAATTGGTAGGGAGGGGCAAAAATCCACTGAGGAAAACAACTCCATTAAAGTAATAATAGATCTAATTGAAAAGGATGCATAGACGCTTAGAAAAATAATAATAACAATAATTCTTTTAAAATTAGAATGGAGCAAATGGAAGCAAAGACTTTATGAAAAATCAGAACGCAATAAAGCAAAACCAAAAGAATGAAAAAGATAGAAGACAATGTGAACTGTCTCCCTGGGAAAACAAATGACCTGAAAAATAAATCCAGAAGAGAGAATTTTAAAATTGTTGAGTTATCTGAAAGTCATTATTGGAAAAAAAAAAAAAAAAAAAAAAAAAGAGCCCAGACATCATCTTCTAAGAAATTGTCAAGGAAAACTGCTCTGATAATCTGGAAGTAGATAATAAAATAGAAATTGACAGAATTTATCAATCACCTTCTCAGATTCCAATATGAAAACTCCTCTTCCTCCTCCTCAGTATTTGGCTACTATAGCCAAATCTACAGCTACCAGGTCAAGAAGAAAAATTGCAAACAGTCAGAAAGAAACAATTCAAATATCATGTTACCACCATCATGATAAGATAAGATTTAACAACTTTTACATCAAATGATTGGAAGATCTGCAATATGATATTTCAGAAGGCAAAGGAAATGAGAATATGACCAAAAATAATCTATCTGGAAAACTGAGTATAATTCATCCAGAGGGAAAAATGAATCTTCAAAGAGATAAAAACTTTCAAGCATTTTTGATGAAAAAAATCAGAGCTGAAGAGAAAATTTGACTCTTAAATACATTTTTATAATAACATTCTTTTCTATAGTTTTAAGTACCTGTGATTGCTTCATCTGATCCATTATCAGCTGTAAAATAGCTCTTATTTCTCTATTTTTTCCACACTTACACTTGCTAACTGTATCCCCCCATTTGTTATCTTTCTTCCTTCCTTCCTTCTTTTTTTTCTTCCTTCCTTCCTTCCCTCCTCCCTTGCTTCATTCCTTCCTTCTTTCTTTTAGTGCTCTTTCTCTTTACCTCTTCCTTCCTTCCTACCTTCCTTTCTTCCTTTCTTTTTTCTTTTTCAGCCTATAGTTTCTTTCACAACATGACTATTATGTCATAATATACATATATACATATATAATCTATATCAAATTGCTTGCATTCTCAACAGGTATAAGATGAGATAATATGACACTAAGTTGTTGGTTTTTTTTTAATTTGAGCTCATTTTATTATTTTCAGAATTCAAAATGACATTCTTTTCACAAATTAATTAATTTCCTTAATTTGCAAAATTTATATTATTTTATTTTTTGACAATATGCATTTTTTTAAATTAATAGCTTTTTATTTACAAGTTATATGTATGGATAATTTTACAGCATTGACAATTGCCGAACCTTTTGTTCCAATTTTTCCCCTCCTTCTCCCCACCCCCTCCCCTAGCTGGCAGGATGACCAGTAGATGTTAAATATATTAAAATGTAAATTAGATACACAATAAGTGTACATGACCAAATCGTTATTTTGCTGTAAAAAAAGAATCGGACTCTGAAATATTGTACAATTAACCTGTGAAGTAAATCTAAAATTCAGGCAGGCGAAAATATAGGGATTAGGAATTTAATGTAATGGTTCTTAGTCATCTCCCAGAGTTCTTTTGCTGGGCATAACTGGTTCAGTTCAGTACTGCTCCATTGGAACTGATTTGGTTCATCTCATTGCTGAAGAGGACCAGGTCCATCAGAATTGGTCATCATATAGTATTGTTGTTGAAGTATATAATGATCTCCTGGCCCTGCTCATTTCACTCAGCATCAGTTCATGTAAGTCTCTCCAGGCTAAGTTTTTTTTTTTTTTTTTTTTTTAATGTATGATAAAATTGTCCTTACATGTAACTGGGAGAAAATAAAATACTAAATGAAGAATTAAAAAAAAAAATTAAAAAGAATGATGATGAACATCATACCACTACCACCACTCCAGACTGTTAGGCAGAAATAATTAAGTCTCCCACAATATCTATAATGATGGATCTTTGTGGAAACTGGTAAACAGGAGTATAATTCACTTCATCATCACTCAGATTATGAACTGTTCATTTTGAGTTCTTTCCTCATCCCATCCTCTACTAATAGTGGAAGTAAAAGGTTCAATCAATAATTCTGCCAATCTACATATCAAAGGTCTACCAAATTAGATCTTTACTTGCTTCTTTTGTAAATGATATTATGAGCAGACTGAATATTGCCAAATTTAAGAATCATACAACTTTAGAATTTGAAAGATTATTATTATTTGCCTAATATAATCACCTCATTTTATAGATGAAAATGTTAATTTTGACAATTTCCCACTCGTTTGAATATCCAACTTAATGTGTCTTTTAAACACACCTACTGCCTTTTTCTATTTCAAATAAAATATTGATTTATGACTTTAAATGTTTATTTTTTCAAAATAATAATATTAAAATCCTAAAATTATCAGTATAATGAAAACTTGAATTTATATGGTATTATTTTTCATAATATTTAATGATATACACAAGTTCTGTATTATGCCCATTTTGCAGCTGAAGAAACTTACTTACAAACTAAAATAATATATGTAAAATGTTTTCTAAATGATGATGAATGTCTAAAGTATCAGTTATTTTATTCTGCATTTTGTGGTTTTTTTTAATTGATTTGCATTTTTTCACCATTCAAATGCCACTAAAAAAAAGAAGAGTGGTTAAGGAAAATGTATTCATTCTGATTAATGCTTTATCTCTGTAAAATGCATAACAATCAAGCTATGATCTAATTCTTGACAATGTACTTTTGCATTTTGCTTATCACAAAGACTTAGCTGAGCAATTCTGAATCATGGGTCTTATCTCTTTGCTTTTATTTTTCTTTCTTATCAATCCTGTCACAAGGATTGCAATTCTTTTGCATAATCTCTTTCCTTTTTCAGCTGATTGCAACATACACTTGATATTTGAGCATGAACAGCTTTTCAGTCAGTGTCCTTTTCTGTCAGCAGCTGTGCAATTTATCATCCAGCAAAATTTGAAGTTTTTTCCTCTTCTTTTTTTTTTCTTTATTACTAGACGATTAGATTGCTCAAGTTTTTTTTTTTTTTTAATTGTAGAAGGTACTGTCTTAGATACTGCTAGTTTACTAAATGTTAGACAATACTGAATTATTTATATTGTAAAAATTATGCTACATTCCATGACCATGAAAACCATTTAAGATTTCGGATATAATATGCTGGATTGTAGAATTGGAATAGATTGTGTTTTTCTCATTTTAGAGATACAGAGAACAAATCCATAATAAGAACTACATCTTAGGCGGGGAAATACATGTTTATTGTTTAAATAGAAATGAATTTGTATTGTTTTGATAGTAAAAAATATTATAAGGTGTCAGCCATTTAGTTTGCTTACTTGATTGATTTTATAAAAAACTATAACAATAACATTTTTATTTTTCTTCCATAATTTCATTTGCAGAAACATTGTCTACAAACTAGACTTTTATCTTTTCTAGTTATTGACAATATAGGTATTGTATTAACATATAATATATAATTAATAAGGTGAAGAGGCGGGGGAGCAGATAAAAGAAAAGAAAAATGTTCACTTTTACTGGATGCTTTCAGCTACCTCCACTCATTTCTCCCTGAATTTTAAAGAAAAGGACATTTGTACTGTACCCAAAATCACAAGGTTTTTAAAACAACTTACAAAGAAAAATTTATTATAGAAAATTAGTCAGTCCTCAATTTAATACTTATTTGCTCACAACTTAGCTCCAGAGAATTTTTCCAACCTTCTTCTGCTTATTCCCCTGCCATCACTGTCTTTTTCTTTATCTAGCTCTCTTTCTTTCATTCCCTATGCCTGTCTCTGTCTCTCTCCCTATATATATCTGTGTGTGAGTGTGTGCGTGTGTGTGTGTATGTGTGTGTGTGTGTACAGATATATGTATTGCTGTCTCCTCCATTAAAATGGAAGCTCTTTGAGAACAAAAATTGTATATAAGCCTTTCTATATATTCTGAATGGGCAATGCAGTACATTCATTGACATGATGATTTATTGATTAGACCAGCAAATAATCAAAGAGGCTACAAAAAGTAGAGGATAGAGAAATTGGCCTGGAGTCAGGAATATCAGAGTTAAAAATCTATTCTCAGATATGTACTTGTTGTGTGACCTTGGGCAAGTCAGCTAACCTCCATTTGCTTCCATTTCTTAATGGGGGTCATCATGGCACCTATCTCACAAGATTGTGACACTCAAAAGCAGCAGTATTTGTAAAGTTCTTAGAACATTTCCTGGAACATAGCAGGCACTGAATAAAAATGTATTCCTTCCCACTTTTTTCTTAAAAGACCAACAGCCATATATTTTCTATGAGGGACCATCTGAAAAAATAAATAAAAAGGATTAAATACTATGATTCCATCCAACAAACATTTATCATATTATACAGAGTAAAAACTCTGTTGTCCTTATGAACTTCCATTAAGAAGACTCAACATGATCAGAAGTAAGGAGAAGGTGGTTTGAAGGAGAATACTAACACTTATGAGAACAGAGGAAACATTTATAGATGAGGTTGCACTTGAATTGAGTTTTCAAAAATATTCTGAAAAATAGAAATAAGGAAAGAGTTTAGTTTAGTCATGTGGAGGTTGAACATGGATTATGAATCTGATAGGAATTGAATGAGTTTTGGATTTGGAATCAGATCCACTGAAATGAAATTCTACCTTGGTCCCTTGCTACCTATGATCTTTGGGCAAAGCATTTAATATCTCTAAGTCTCAGTTTCCTCAAATGTAAAGGGACTTGAATTTAATGCTCTAGAAATAGATTTAATTCTAAATAAATCATCTAATGAGTTCCCTAGTTTAATTTGTCTGGAAGAAAGTGTGCATAGAAGACAATTATGTGAAACAGAGATTAAAAGGTAAATTAGAGACATCTTTAAATGTTGTCAAAAAGTTTGATGTTAATAATGATATTTAATAATAACTGCTATTTATATAGCATAATAATATATATAGCAAATAATTATATATTTTATCTCATTTCACCCTCATGGTAATCCTGTGATATAATAACTTCAGGTATTATCAGCCTTATTATCAGACAGAGCACTTATTAAGTATTTATAAAACTTATGTTTACAACTAATCCTGTGGGAAGACATAAAAACACAGAGAAAGACAAAGAGAGACAGAGGAAATGGAGGAGAGACAGAGAGAAACAGAAAATATAAATTAAAAAAAAAAAAAACATTGAGAGAAGAAGAGACAAAGAGATATGAAGCTACAGACAAGTAGGGAAAACTTCCTTCTAACCATGTCCTCAATTTATATCCTGCCTCCCTGGAAAATTAAAGGATTTTCTTATTGGGTAAGATAAGTTGACCCCAAGAGAAAGATTGTGAATGAGGAGAAAATTGGAAGGGAAGTCAAGGAATAAGTAAATAAACTGAGGCTCAGGGAAGTTAAAAGACTTGTCTATGGTCATATAGCTAATAATTATTAAAAGTGCGATTTAAAAAAATAATCAGCAAAACCTGATGTCCAACTCTAGAGCGTATCTATCCTTTCCCAAATATCTTCAATGGTTCTTTAGAGTGCTAATATTCTATGATTATCATATTATGAAACAGTGATATTTCTAAAATTCTAGGAACATATTTAAAAGTTGGGAAGTTTTTTATAGGTTATTTACCATTTAATTTCAAAGAAAAGAAAATGAAAAACTGGAAAACTAAATCATTTTCCCAATATTTCAGAGAAATGTCCGTTTATCTCTTTTAATTAAATATTAAATTAATTATTCTGATTAAATGTACTGAAACTATGGAATCAATGCACTGAGGTCAGGACTGCTGAGCGCTTGAGGTTAACTACCAATTGGGCAGTACTCTATGGGCATATGCTTGGAAAATGGTACTTTCCACTATTGGTACTGGCTCAATGATTGGTGTACAAAGGATTGTAGGAGGGACTAGGGGGTGGAGTAAGATGAGTCAGGGTCACACTGTTCGTGGTAGATGAGGGAGAAAGCCATTGTGGAGATTCTGCTTCCATCCTGTTCAATCCTACGTCTGAAGACTGAGAATAAAGATTAAGGACTTTTGCTTATCCTGAATCTGGCTGATTCTGGGGTGTCCTGGGTGCTAGCGCGGTCATTACAATTAAATATATTTAGAGTTAACTTGTGCATTAGCTAATGCATAATAAATTATATTCCAACCCTCTATTTTATAGAATATATAAAAATATATTCTGTGTTTGGATACTTTTTAAAACTACTGTTTTACCAGGTAGGTTGTTGTCATATTGGGAGTTGTTCTCACTTTCATCTACTAAAGATAAATTTTTCTGTCTGTTATCATAAATATTAGTATTTCACTCTAGAATTAGAAATTAATCCTCCTTCAGATAACAACCTAGCTTTTATAGCACTTTAATGTTTGTAAAGTGGCTTACAAATATTATTTCATATTATACTCATAACAACTCTGGGAACTAAGTATTATTATTAAGCCCTTTTTACAAATTAGGAAACAAAGTTGTGGTGAGCTTTTTCTTCTCAAAACGCAGCCAGGTGATCAAAGTTCAGATCTTTTATTATCTCCAATATAGCCCGGTTAGCTTAGAGGCCTATCTCTCTGCTTGGTTCCAAGAGCTCTCTCCGAATGTCACCAAATCCAAAGGTCTGGTCCTTCAGCCTCTGCCTCTGCTTTCTTCAGCCTCCAGCCAGCTCCACTCTTCACTTGGTGAAATCTGACCGAGACCCTCTGTCTGTTTCTTTTATCCAAGAGGGAGGAATTGTGGGATACGAGAGAGAGGGATTATGGGTTTTCTCCCATAGTGCTCTCTGGCCCAACGAGCTTCAAGGGAGGTGTGAACTCCTTGAACTCCAATGAGTAAAGGTGTGAACACAAGCCTTGTATTAATTAGTTCTACTTAGTACCTTGTTTCAGGTTCTGCCCAAAACATCTTCTTGTAAGATTAGATCAACTCTAATTAGTTAGCAGTTAGTAAGGATTCCAACACAAAGTCTTATAGAAGGGAGTTGCTAAAGATCATAAAGTTAGTAAGTATTTCTGGCTAGATATGAAATCAGGTCTTCCTAGTTCCTGTCCCTATGCTGCATATACTGTGCCACAGATGTCAACTTTTCTCAAAGCTAAATATTGTGTCAAATTTATAAGAAAATAAATCATTCCCTGTAATGTTCTCTGGTTCGGTTTCCTTGGGGTCTCTGGCAGCAGGCTTTGTTTCAGTTCAATAATCATCACACAAGTAGCCAGGGGTTAAAGTCCAAATCCTTTATTATTTCTTTCAAAGTCTTGTCTTCTTTCCTGGGGCCCAGTTAGCTTCCTTAGAGGCTTTTTGGAGTCTTGGTTTCAGTGGAGGAAGTGCAGGAGCCCAGGCCACCAGGAGCCTGACCAAAGATGGAATGAATGAATCTCCAGTCCTTGATGGCTGTTATATACTCCATTATCATAGGTGTGAATCTTGTGGGACTATATTATGGAACTATTTTAAGTATTAAGTACATGTATTGAGCCAGAGAACTATTAAGCAGCATGCTAAATTAGATAACCATTGTCTCATCAATTCCACATAGATCTTGTAAGAATTCTTTGTTTCAAGTTCAGAGTTCTGGCCCATAAAAGAACATAATGGAGAGATCCATGGGTGGGGCAAGGGGAGGTTACATAATTGTAAGGCAACTTTAACCTTAGAAAAGTTAGCAGGAATAAGAAATGAGATATACAAAAATGCAATAACAACAATCAGGAGTAGAATTTATTAGAAAGTAAAAGTAGAAATAGTAACCATTGATCCCATAAAAGTCAGACCTGTAAAAAATTCAGTTAAAAGAGAAATCTACATTATACATACTATATATATATATATATCAGCCATATTAATATTATTTTAAATGTAGGTGTGTATATGTCAATATATGTGCACAAATGTGTGTAGGTCCATATACATGTGGGTGGATTCATATATATGTATGTATATATGTGCATACATATATATATATACACACATATATTATATATATATATACACATATATTATATATATATATATATATATATACACACACATACATAAATATATCTGTACTCCCTGCTTGGGAGAGGTGGGGAGGAGAGGGTTGCAGGAAAATGGAATAAAAGAATAAAGTAAAAAGTACACAGTCAGAAAACAAAAGAAAAACTTACAAGGAAGCAAAGAAAAGATGGACAGTTATGAACACAATTTCTTCTACCATTATATATGCTTTCTTGAAATGGAAATTTACTGTTACATATTTTGAATCCTGCCTGATGTTCTGCTCAGTACATAGCAATGTTTTTTTTCTTCTGCTTCTCTCTTTCTTTTTCTATTTTGTTTTTTTTTTTCTTATTTTGAATTTTTACAATAAATACATTAAACTCCTTTAAAGTAAAAATAAAAGTACATTCTCCTTTAAACACATTCAAGAAATATGAACCTGTATTTCCCATCCATGTGAAACTAAATGTTGATATGGATATTGTTGCTAGGGGATTTAAATTAGAAAAGGATTGTAGCCACAGAAACTCTGCATAAAGCTTTGATCCAATGTGTTCCAATTTAAAAAAAAACAAAAAACAAAAAACTACTAGTTTATTGAGTTTTGTGGCATTTGGGTTTTTTGTTTTGTTTTGTTTTGTTTTTTGCTTTTATATTGTAAGTCATTTAAATTGTGAGAATTTTGGTAAGACAAGTGGAAAGCAGATGCAACTGAAGGCAGACAGGCCTTCCAGCAAGTATAGCAGAGTATTTTTTTTTTTTTTAATGTTTACATTGGGTTAAAGAGCAATATTTCATGCTAAAAGCCTCAAGTAAATGTTTTATATACTCAGGGCTTGTCTGACATGTAACAAGAAAGTTAAAAACATGCAACTTGATTGATTGAAGTTCTTTCAGAATTAAATCAGACATAAGTGATTCAGGTTTTAGGCTGTTATGCTAAAGGCAATCCCTATTATCCCCATTACTGATTTTTTTTTTTTGCATATTCGATATATGGAAAAACTATGGCTGTATTTAGAAAGAAAAAAAGATATTGTATATATTCACCAATTGTCGGTCTAATTGGTAGAGATAGCATTTTACTTGGGGAAAAACTAGTAGTGAAAATACAAATATTTCAATTGAAGAATACATGGGAAAATTATTAGAACTCAGAAGAGGAAGGGATTATTTTTCTATTGATAAGATCAAAGAAGATTTAATTGAGCATATATGGCAAGAATTTGGACAACAGGAGAGGATTCTAGGTAGATTGTGGAGTAAGTTAGAAAACCAAATTCTCCAGATTTCTCCCATAAACAAGATAAAATAAATTCTTGGGGCAAATGTACAATGGTACAAATAAACATGAGTTGGAGCAGAACAGTGATCCTCCTGGAATAATCAGACACCCCTAAAGAAAGGTATCAGAATGAAAGTTTGGCCCGTAGGAAGTCTAAATACTTCCTAGTTAGTTCTGCTGAGACAAGTAAAGATGAGCCCTGGACCTAATTGGGTTAGGAGGTATCATCTTAGGACCCAGACACAGGCATCTTTTACTTCCCAGACAATGTAGGATCAGACATCTAAATCTGGCAAAACTGAGGGAATGTCTGCTACAAACCTCAGGCACAGCTATAATGTCAAGATGTGGTCCTGGAAGAGAAGATCAATGAATGCAGAAGCAGTTGGGTAGGAACATTGATAGCTTTAAGCACTTCTTGATTTGGTCTCCCAGAGGGGAGAACTGAAGAAGGATCTGATACCAGAGGTCCCATCCCTCATACCACAGGTGATTATAATAGCAAGATACTATAAATAAAAAAATAATAATAATAAAATTAAATTAAAAAACACAAGCAAAAGAGAAAGAACCCAAACATAGAAAATTATTATGGGTATAGGGAAGAATAGGGTTAATCTTCAAAAGAGGATACTGAAGCAAAGACTAAAATAAAATAAAGCCTTTCCTATTACCAAAAAACAATGTTAAATGATTGGGAAAGGGGAAGTATATAAAGTTATAAGAGACCAAGAAATAATAATAAAGCAAAATATACATAATGAAAAACTAGAAGATAATATAAAACATCTCATAAGAAAAACATTTAATCTGGAGAAAAGATCAAGAAAAGAAAACACAAGAATAATTTGATTACCTGAAAGTGATAATCAGAAAGAGAAAATGCTAACAATAATATGAGAAATAAATTAGCTAATACTATCCAGAAGTGTTAAAAACAAGAGGGAAAAGTAGAAATAAGAAAAAAAAAAGAAAATCCACCAATCACCACCTGAAAGAGATCTATGATCCCCACCTCAATATATTCTGAAACCCCACCTCAAGGAGAACATATTATGAACTACAAGAAAAAAAATCAAATAAAGTAGGCCCACATTTAGAATCACACAAGTACTAGCAGTGAGTACATTAAAAGACACAAGTCTTTTACATATGGAAAAGCAAAAGGAGTACTGTGATAAAAATGACATGTCTAACAAACTTAAGCATAATCCTGAGTGGAAAAAAAATTCAAGGAATTGCCAGACTTTCAGGATTCTGTGGCAAAACAATCTGCACTTAATAGACAATTTGGCATATAAGAGCTAAAAACCTTATTTTTCTTGGATCTTTTCTGTCAAATTGTATATTAAGATAAATATCAAATACTAATTTTAAGAAATTTAATAAGGACAACTGTTAATGTTTTATATGTGGATTTCCACTTTATATGGGGTAGAATTGAATATGATGTGATTCTGAAGAGCAAAACCACATAAAAATGTAAAAAGAATATGTCATGTGAATGAAGTCTAAGAGCAATAATTGACACAGAAATTATATGGGAGAGGAGAAGCTGGTAGTTTTAGAATCCTAATTTCATTAGGAATTATTTAAAGAGGGAACAATACATCTTATCTTGAAGGGTATAAAAGTCTTAATAAAGAAATAGAGATAGGGAATAGGAAGAAATAAATAAGAGCAGATTGAAGGTTGTGTAAATTAATGGGAATGGAGTAAAAAAGGAAGGAAAAAGTGAGGGGAGAAGATAAGGAAGGCATCAACGGGGTAGAAGTTTAGACTAAGTGATAACAAGACAAATTAGGAGGTAGAAATAAAGCAGAAAAGCCAGTAGAGCTAGGAAATAAAGAATACACACAAATGTAATGATCAAGAGTAAAATTTATTAGAAAAAATACAATCAAATCATTGATCTCAAAGTTAAAGCTAAAATAGATTTAATCACAGGAGAAAGATAGGGACACCGCACTATATATATTAACCATATTATTCCATATTGTTTTAGGTTTTTTAAAATAACTAGATAGTATATAGGTGAAATATTGCTGTGATCTAGAAAGTGAGTTGGTAGGGATTTATGAAGGATGATGTTATCCTCTTTTGGAGAAACAGGATAAATAAGCAAAGTATGGCCTTACATAGATGTATATAAATGTCTATGTGTCTATATGCATGTGATTATATCTATCTTATCTATCTGTCTATATGTGTGTATGTATGTATACATAGATATATCTGTGCTTAAATGCAGTCTTCTTGGGGGATATAGAGAAGAGGAAAGGGAGGAAAAAATAAAGCAAAAAGTACACAGCACAGAGCAAAGAAGCAAAGAAAAATGAACAATTCTGGAAACCATCTATAGTATTTATTATATTAAAAACTTTTGGAATAAAAATGTACTGTTCAATATTTTGAATTCTCTCATGTTCTGCTGTGCATATAGCAATTTTCTATTTTGTATTTAAGCTTTAAATAAATAAAAAGAATTTAGACAGCAGAAAAAGGAGGTCATTCTATAAAGTTAGAAAATAAATAAATTATTCTCACCAGAAAATGAGTAGAGTTCTTTGATTTCTTTTGCTTTTTTTAATAATGATGATTTCATATGCAGGAAATTAAGAGATAATAGTGGAAGTGCCATTTGGGATACAATAGTGAAATATGAATACATGTGTTAATGTAAAAATGGAATAAAGCATAGTGATAACAGTTATCAAAATCAAGCCAATAGCATTGGTAACTCAAGGTCATACATACCTAATTGTCAAACAAATTGTCAAAAATATAATTTTTCTAGGAATTCAATGAAAAGACAGGTAACTCATGTATGATATGTCCAAAGTAGTAAAATGTTACCCATGTTATTAGATCACTGTCTTGATGCTGGTAAATTTTGTTTAGGAAGAGTAAGAGTGGAATGATATCAGTAAAAGAAAACATAATATCAACAATAAAGATATCATTTATAATGTTGACATCTACATAATGCTTTCACATGACTCCATATCTGGCACATTCTGTACTCCACCATGTTCCTTTTTTTTTTTTCAAAATAATGTTTAAAAATATTTCTCAGGCGCCTTGTATGTTGTATGACCTTGAGTTTGGATTGCACCCCCCTCCTTTGTTTAGTTACCTGAGCTTGGAGCTAGATGTGTGTGTATGTGTGTGTGTGTGTGTGTGTGTGTGTGTGTGTGGTGTATGTATATGTCATTGAAAACTTACATTCACTTCTGGATGCTTTGGATATCAACCTTGGGGGTACAATTTCTCTCTCTCAGAAATCCAAATAAAATATCAAAAACTCTAATCTCTATCTTGCCTCAGTTTCTCTGACATTACAATATATAATATTTCAAGGTTCATGATAACTTAATAAAGTTATCCATTTTCATTTGTGGCATCTAGTAAATGTTATCATCAGTAGAGAATAATTTCTATATTTAGATTTTGAGTAAAAAATCCTTCATAATGAATACAGTTATTGAATATATGCCTCCTTATTTTATACCTTAATAGATATTAACAATCTGATGATTTTTAAAGTTACTTATATGATTGCATTTATTGAGGAATATTGTATGATATTAAGATATTTATTGGGAAATCCTTCATAATGAATACAGTTATTGACTATATGCCTCCTTATTTTATACCTTAATAGATATTAACAATCTGATGATTTTTTAAAGTTACTTATATGATTGCATTTATTGAGGAATATTGTATGATATTAAGATATTTATTGGGAGACACTGTTGAAAAAAGTGTCCAAGGCTATTGCTTTAACAAATTGAATATCATTATTATTGTTATTCATTGTCACCATCATCATTTTTGTCATCATTATCATTATCATCATCATGGTCATGATCCTCATTTTAAAGTTTTTTTTTTTGTTTGTTTTGTTCTGTTTTTTTTTTGGAGAATAGTGAGTGAAGAAATTCCATGAATGAAGATTAGCAACTGAGCAACTGCAGAACTTTTACTTTTAGGGTGTTCTCTGAGGGCACTAAGAAATAGAATTCCTTTCTCAGATGCAGATAAGTGTCACAACTAGAATTTGAATTCAGGTGTTCCTGACTCAAAAGCCAGCCTAATATCTACTACACTATTGCTACATTCTCTACTAATTTTTAATAGTGAGTTCTATAGTCTACATATTTTCAGTTTATATTACTGGGTGCATATGGTTTACTATAGAAAATAGCCTGCAAAAATGTTTATACATTTCCCCATATTTTCATTAAGCTATTTACATTCTGTAGGAAGATCATTTTCATAAAGATTGTATGGAAATGAAAAGATAAACACAAGATTTGATAGCTTTGTTTGGAAATGAAAAGGCAAACAACAAGTTTGATAGCTTCTGATTGTCTCTCTATTAATACCACCATCACCCTTTGTAATTGTCTATTGTCATTGTAATTATCAATTGCTATGGCTTTTGCCTTCACTGACATGGTCTGATCCAATATTCTCATTTTGTAATTTAATAAAAGGGAGATGCAGAAATGAAAATGTTTGTCAAAATTATATAACTTGTCAATTTCAAAGCACAGTAAAACTCTGATATTTTAACCCTTGGGGGGGTGGGAGGTGGAGTGTATTCTTTTAATTGTGTGACGTAATTATTTTCTTTCCTTAGTTCTGGCAAACATTATTCTACCCAAACCAAGAATTCTCCTTGAGCTCTGGGTTGTGAGTCAAGAAATAATCATTTCACTTCCAAATCTATTCCAGAATCAGTACATTGTTGCAGCTTAATTTGTGGATGTCTTCTTTTCTGGATCTCTTAAATGGGGGTAATAACCTTTATTTCAGAACCTAGGAATTGATGAAGTGTTAGATCCTTTAAAAATAAGTTCTACAGAAAGCTGACTTATAAATGCTATCCACAATGACATGAAAATGAGTCAGTGAATTGTACTTATGTTATAAAGGCCTTCAGCATAAACTGGAGGAAACATATTTTTCTGTTCACAAAGAATTTGTCCTTTCTCAAGATTCCACTTCGTCTCACAAGAAAAGTCTCTCATCATAGAAACAGTCATCAAACATCATGCCATAAGGACCAAATGAAAGAGAAGCAAAAATAACAAGGAAAAGTAGTTTTTCCCCAGCCCATCCACAACCTTTTATCATTTTGCCAGCCTCTTCTCTCAGTCTTCTGTGGATTCCTGACTTATTTCATCTGATGCTGAATTGACAGTGACCTTATTATGAAGACTGAAATGGGACCTATTTCCCAGATTGTTATCACATCTTTACTTGACTTTTGGATACCATCGATATCCAATAAATCTCTTTTTAAAAATTTGTCTGTTTTGAATTGGTTCAGATTATATTTATGTCAATAAAACATACTACTTGGTTATTGTAGTTTAGCCCCACCTATTTTGAAAATTCTTCCTAAGGGCTCTCTTTTAGGATATATCTCATTTTATGTTTATGCTTCTATTTGATAATATTGTCAGGTTATATTGGCCCTGTTTGTCACCAAAATTCCCATAGCTACTGCACAAAGTGAAGGTATTTTTCTGTATCTTCTAGGTAGCCTTCCAATCAAGTGATAATCTAAAAGGGTCAGTATAATGGGCTTCAATGGCCCTTTCCTTCTAATTTTCTCCCCTAGGTGCAGTGTTTAATATACCTTTCAATTTACTTTATATTGCTGTCCTTGTGTAATCCAGAAAGACAACATGAAGTAAGAAATAGCATTTTATTATTAGAGCAGTGCTTCTAGGAGGTCTTATTGCTATTGCATTCTAGTAGTGTTTTCATTTCCTATCTTCCTATCCTTTATTGTTCCTTGAAGCACTTGTATCTTAGATGTTTAATTTGAAGTTTAGATAAAAAAAAAGAGTGCGCGAGCGCGTTTGTGTGTGTGTGTGTGTGTGTGTGTGTGTGTGTGTGTAGAGACAGAGAGACAGACACACAGAAAGAAACAGAGAGAGATAGAGGCAGAGATGAGAGAGAGAGAGAAAGAGAGAGAGTGTGTGTTTTATGAATATTTTAGACTAGAGAGAGAAACTTGTAAACATATAGTTCAAAGATAGATGATATATTTTGTTTTGTTTCTTCAATGTTGATTTTCTCATACTGACTTACTAAAAATAATTGGTGTTTCTGTGATCTCTAACAAAATAAAAAGCAATTGAGAAAAAAAACAAATTAATCTATTGTGATGTACAATGGCAAAAATAAATCCTTTTGCCATTTGTATGAGGGACTACTGGTTTTTGAATGGACTATAAAATTAAATTTTTCTTGAGGACTAAAACTAAGTTTCTTGATGGAGGTATGATATCTTACCTATCTTTTTATGCTCAGAAACTGGAACTGTGCCTTGAACATTTCTGGCACTCAGAGTTTGATAAATGACTAATTGAAAAGTCATTCAAGCTGGACCTAGCAAGATGAAAATTAATAAGAGTTTCAATATCCTGTACTTCCCTAAAAATTCAATTGATCTGTACTTTCATTCTTGTGTGTATTCCCTCCAATGGGAATACTCATAAGTCATTCACTACTTTTCATTCAGTATTACTCTAGCCTTCCACAAACCCTCACAGTACATTCACTTGCCCACCATTTGCAGTAGTACAAGAGGATTTTAACCCAGGAGCTCTGGTATAGAAAGAGCAATATTTGCAAAATCAGAAATTGTGGGTTAAAAATCCTACTTGTGGGCACTTTATGAGTCGGGTAAAGTCATTTGATCTCTCTGGGTTTCAATGGTCCCGTTTATAAAATGGAGTTGGATAAGATCATATTGTCACTCTGATCTCTAAGTCTATTATTCTATGACCTACCTTTTACAGTTTTACAGGTGTCATATGATATTTTTATTACTTCCCCTGTGCATAGCTGGAAGTTGATTTATACTTATCACACCCTTTTGCATTGCCCTTTGATCAATCAACAATTTATTTCCTTTAGAAACTATGATGTTTAATCACTTTCTCTCAAATGAAAAAATTGGATAGATGCTGATATTTAAAAACATTATATTTAGGGAGTGAGCTTGATGACATTAATAATGTCTCAATATTTCCAGGAGAAGCTCTTCAGCCTAAATCCAATTCACTGTCTGTTGGAATCCTTACAAAGTGTTAACTCATTAGAGTTGATAGAGACAATAATTATCTAATTTAGCATGGTACTTAGCAAATCCTCTAGTTCACTAATGTATTTAAGTACTCATTGGAGTTGACAAGTATGGGAGATTCACAAAGTCAACTTTGTAACTTTGTGAATTCATACCTCCCTTAATCCCTCCCTCAGAGTAGGAGTCAACCTTTTACACCCAGCATAAATAGAGCTTCAGTGAGCCAGTCAGGGCAATTCAGAAGAAGCCCACTCTCAGAGGTAGTCAGATTCATTCCATCTTCCACCTTTGTGCTGGCTGGATGCTGAAGAACAAACCTTCGGATTTGGAGATATTCAGAGGGAGCTCTTGGAACCAAGCAAGGAGATAGACCACCAAGAAAACTAACTAGGCTATTTTTGAGGAAGCAATAAAAGATCTGAACTTTTAACATCTGGCTGCATTTGGGGTGATTATTGATCTGAACTGATACTATGGCTGCCTCCAGAAAACCTCCCCAGGAAACCTGATTCAAGAGAGAAGCATCTTATATTATATAAAAGAAGAGAACACCAAAATTGTCCATCTGCAGTATTTTTCAAAGATAAATGTATTTCTGTCTAAGTCTTTGGGCTGTCTGTCCAACTCTGTATCATAGTCATTTTTATCTACTTATTTTTCTTGAATGGTTAATTATCACTATTTTCTTTGACATTTTAGTAACAAAATTAAATCTTTCTATGCATTGGATATCTTGTACTCTTTTGCCTCCCGTGAAAATAAATAGAATGCTTAACACTCTTATTTATAGATTTTTTTTTTGCCACAAACTTATATCTCATATAATATCTCATTATATTCTATAAGTTAAATGTTATTTCCTTGCATTCAGAGTTTGACTTTTTTTTCCTGAGGTATAAACTTTAAACATTCATGGTTACAAAGCAAAGATCTTAAAATTTACAATTCTTTCTTTTCATTATACTTTTTTTTATTTTCTTCAATAAATTTCTTCAATTTTCATACCAAATTCTTTCAGAGTAATTTTACTTAGTTGGTTAATTCACCAAACTTTTTGTATGCTTATTTATTTTGTATCACTTGATTCTCAAAATTTTATGAAATGATATTGCTCATATTTTTTCATTATTGGTTTCTGTATGCATCTAAAATTTATTTATAGTACATATGCATTATAGACATATGTGCATTATTAATATATTAAAATCAATGTATATATGTGTATGTATGTATACCTGGTTTCATATATAGAAGATAGATGATTGATAGATAGATCGAGAGATCAATCTTAGGTGCCATATATCTGATTAAATAAGAAGGTATTGATTGAAGTTATTAGGCTCTTTTCTTCTCTCTGAAGTTACGGGTATATAACTATCAGGTTTTTTTAAGACATTGTGATAATTTATTACTATTTTTAAAAATTTGCACCACTTCTCACTCTAAAAGTATGTAAAAGCAAGTCAGCTATTAGAAATATTCTAAGTTTGTTATACCTAGATTTTTTCAAACTCTCATCTTGAAAAAGATAGATAAATAGATAAGTAGATAGGTAGATGTATAGGTAGAGAGATATATACATCGATATATATATATATATAGAGAGAGAGAGAGAGAGAGAGAGAGAGAGACAGAGACAGAGACAGAGACAGAGACAGAGACACAGAGACAGAGAGATGGAAATAGACACAAACATGTATACAGAGAGTATACTCTATAAGCTGTAATTTGCAATTCTCTAATCAACAATGATTTAGAGCATTTTTATAAAAGTGGCTTTAATTTCATCATCTGAAAATTGTTTATATCTTTTGACCCTTTATCAATTGGGGAATGACTTATATTCTTATAAATTTGACACAGTTCTTCAAATATTTTGAAAATGAGACCTTTATAAGAAACACTGGCTATAAAAAAAAAAAATTCAGTTTTGTATTCCCTTTTAAACTTCTTTCTGTTGATTTTGTTTGTGTAAAAATCTTTTAATTTAATGTAATCAAAGTTATCCATTTTGCCTTTCATAATGTTCTCTAGTTCTTCTTTGGTCATAAGTTCCTCCCTTCTCCAAGGATCTGAGGGGTAAATTATCCCTTGCTCTCATACTTTGCTTATTATATTACCCTTTATGCCCAAATCATGCACCCATTTGGACCCTTATTTTCATATGAGTATTTTATTTTTATTTTGCAAATGCTTATCATCTGCACTACTATGAAAGATGTCCACTTTTCTCATGAAGTAATGCTTCTTGATACCTTTAGATGTATAAAAAATCAATTATACTAAATCTCTCATTTGATTTTCTTTTTCAAGGAAAACTAATAAGTCATTTCACCTTTAACTATACATTTCTTCTTACTTCTTGTGTTATTTATAACTATATATATATATATATAAATTGGTATGTATAATGTAATTTTTGTAGCATTGTGTCCATGGGTAAAGGATATATTGAAAAGAAATTCATATATCAAACATTATCAAGTAAATGACTCTTTGTAGATGAAATAAAACTGTAGGAACCTTGGCATTCATGCCTCCTTGTTTTGTGATTTTAGGGAAAGGTTCAGATTCGCTCCTACAAAATGATGCTCTCGGACTCAATTAAAGTGAAAGTAAAATTTAATTCTACAATACACGGAATAGATTGCTTGCAATAACAACTAATACAGCAAATAACACATAACAGACAAAGAATGATGAGGATTATGATTAGGATAGAGGAAAGAGATAGAGAATACTTCACCGATTCGAAGAAACATTAGAGTGGCTGGGGGCCCCATTCTGCAGCCTTCAACTCGATCGGGAAAAGTGGGTCCCAGGCAGATGAATATCTCCGTGGGTGAGGCTGCAAAATGGAGAATGCTTTGCCCACTTTTTATAGGAATCAGGACAAAGAAGGCTTTGGGCCAAATGAAGACCTCATCTAAGACAGGGATGTACAGACGAGGGCTCCAGATGGTTATAGTCAAATGTTGCATTGACAAGGGGCCAGTCCTTATCAACAGCAACAGTTCCAAGGAGTGGCGAGTTCCTGGAATCAAGTAATTGGAGCTAAAACACAGGTGGTACATGCCTATCTTATAGGTTAAAAAATGGTCAAGTTCTCATGGGGGGAGTCATGTCCTATTTCGGTTAGGTTCACATGGTTCACATGGGAATTAGGTTCACATAGAGATTGGGTTCACATGGTTCGGATGGAGATTAGGTTCACATGGGGAAAGTTACGTTCTTACAATGATTTGAAATGAACTTACTAATAAAATGGAGATTCCCTATTCACTCCTTTATTGATATACTGCCACAATGATTGAAAAAAAAAAAAAGTGGAAATTGGCCACACAAATTAAGGGACTTATTTTGTTATTTTACTTTTCAGTGTTTCATGGAATGTCATGTTCAAAATTTTATGGCCTAGTGAAGTGTAGCCTCGATAGATAGATACATAGATAGATAGATAGATAGATAGATAGATAGATAGATAGAGGTAGAGAAAGAGATATATGGATACATCTGTGTTAGTATTCAGGAATCAAATCAGACCAGGTTTAAACCTGACATAACAAAACCTTATTGAAACAAATTGAGAACCCAGGGTTTTCTCCACACAATAAGGCATGGGTATAAATATTTTTTAACTTTGTTCACTGAGGAATAAACTATTCTCTAGAAAAATAACAAGGCATTATAGTCAATGGAAAGAACATGGGATTAAGTGTTAGATAATGCTTGTTTCAGCTCTGTTAGTTTTTTGTCTTCTTGGATAAATCATCTTTGCATTTTTATATACTTAAAAATAGAAAAATGAATTAATTGGACTACATAATCTTCAAGACACAATTTATCCCTAAAATTCTATGATGTTTTTGAATTACAAGAATATCGGAATAATAAAAACTAGTATTTGTATAGCATAATAAACTTTGCAAAGTACTTTACACATATTTTTCCATTTGATGTTCACAATAATCTTCTGAAGTAGGTGAAAAAATTGGGGCCTAGATAGTTTTAGTTATCCATTTTGCCTTTCATAATGTTCTCTATTTTTGCTTTGGTCAAAAGTTCCTCCCTTCTCCAAGGATCTGAGGAGTAAATTATCCCTTGCTCTCCTACTTTGCTTATTATATTACCCTTTATGCCCAAATCATGCACCCCTTTGACTAAAAAGTTTCTAAGGCATGCTTTTTATAAAAAGTTTCTAAGGCATGCTTTTTAATATATATTATAATATATATTTATAATTTATAATTTATAAATATAATTATAATATATATATATTATATATAATTTTCACTCTAACATGTCTGTGTTCTATATTGCAGTTCTATCCTATTATGAAAATGAATGTTCCCCTTTCCACATTATCAAATTTTCAGATTTTTGTCCCCTGCCTCCCTAACATTAACTTTGGCCTCCCATCACCAACTATGCTGAAGCTTATTTAGAAGAAAGTGGAAGCCAGAGTCCATATTACCCTCAAAGACCTAAAAAGATGCTAAATATCTTCATCTTTGAATGTCTCCTTGAGCTGAGAAATTCTGTGGGAACTCTTTTTTGCTCAAGTTGAGTTATTGCCAAACTTCCAATTTCTTTGAATTCTCACTTTCCTGAGTGTTTTTCTTCAAGAAATGACCAGATATTATACTTATTAATGATTTTGTAACTAAAGTTATTTGTACTGGTTGGCTTAAATTAGGGGATTTTAACCATTTTAGGATATATCCTAAAGATCCCTTTGCTAATGTGACCAAAAAAATCCTAATTAGAATATATTTTCAAGTAATTGTTGGAAATGCTAAATTTTAGATAGAATATAATAAAAAACTGTTGGAATCCTTACTAACTGCTAAGTAATTAGAGTTGATCTAATCTTACAAGAAGTTGTTTTGGCCAGAACCTGAAACAAGGTACTAAGTAGAACTAATCAAGACAAGGCTTGTGTTCCCACCTTTACTCATTGGACTCCACAAGTATGCTAGCTTCAAAAAGTACACTTTCTACGCCACACCTTAAAAGCTCTTTGGGCCAGAGAGCACTATGGGAGAAAACCCATAATCCCATTCTCTCAGAAGGTTCACATATAAGGCGAGGCAGCCATTCCAGAAGACACACTTTTTTCCTCTTGGCTGGCTGATCGCGCTAGACTCGAGAGAAACGACTCTGCTGCAGAGAACACTTTTGACGGACTTCAGTGGAGCTACGCCAGAAGCCCTCTCTCCGCGGCAAGTGTGGCTGGGCTCCCCAGAAGGAGATAAGAGAGATCTTCCATCTCTGTTGGAGGCAGAAGAAGGCAGAGGCAGAGGCTGAAGGACAGAACCTTTGGATTTGGAGACATCCGAAGGGCTCTAAGCCTCTAAACCGGCTGTCCTCTGAGAACAAACTCCAACATTTTGAACTTAACAAAAAACAATATAGTTTTATTCAAATTAAAACTTGGCCTAAGGCATTCCCATGAATCCCAAATTTAAAATCCTTAGACAAGATATCTGAAGTTACCTCTATTATTTTGCAGACTTTGATTCAGAGTCCTGTGTGTATGTTACTTTTTGTCTTTTTCTGTTCCTTAGTGTCTCATTGCCAACTTGATTTTTCCATTGTTAGACATGTTTTGGGAAAATTTTATTTATTTGTTTTGCTTGATATCCATAGCTCCAGTAACTTATTCTGCTCAGGAGGAACAAAAGTTCAAATTACTGTAGGAGTCACTTTTTACAACTCTTGTTAGAGCCTATAGTTAAATTTTTGATGTGAGCATCTATACCTTAGTAATTAGCAAACACTACAAATCAAGGTTTGATTTATACTTTGTTCATTGTCTAAAAGAAGCAATGGAGAAAATGCTAAATTTTGATTAAATTTAAAAGAAGGTTATGATTGAAGGAGAAAGCAACACATTTTGGAGAGGGATATTAGGTCACTAATTCACTGTTGGTGGAATTGTAAACTGATCCAAACATTTTGGAGAGCAAACTGAAATTATGTCCAATGAATTATTAAATTGCCTATAACCTTTGATCCAGCAGTACCAATATGAGATCTATTTTCAAAGATGATTTAAAGAAAGAAAAAGAACCTATATGTACTAAAACATTATTGATAGCTTTCTTTGCAGTGGCAAAGAACTGAAAATTTACTAGATTCTTATCAAATGAGGAATGACTGAACAAGTGATGGTATATGACTACTATAAGAAATAATGAGCCCATTGATTGTAGAAAAACATTGTCAGACTTGGACAAAATAATGAAGAGTAAATAAAATAAGAACCAGGAGAACATTATATACAATAATAGCAATCTTGTTTTAAAAACAACTTTGAGCAACTAAGTCATTTTGACTTTTATAAGTACTGATGTTAACTACAAATGATCTATGAGAAAGATGATATCTATATCCAGAGACAGAAATGAGAAATAGAAGTATGTGTAGAATGATTTTATGTATATATGTATATATGAGTGTGTGTTTATGCACTTATATAATTATATCTAATGGTTGCCATTTCCAGGGTGGGAAGGACAAAAGAAAAGAAAAAAAGTTAAATGATAACTTTATTATATATTTTAAAAGAATAGCAAATTGTACATAATAGATTTGCAGTTTTGTGTGCAGTAATCTTTTTAAATTCTACTATATTATAAAAATTTTGTGTTATTTCATAAATTAAAAATAAAATGTAAAAGGAGTAAACAGTATAAAAAGTGTCCTGTATATTTATATATGTACATATGTGTGTATGTGTATATATAGAGATTATATGTATACTTATATGTATATATATATGAGATATAGTCACTAAATATTTATTAGCCTTTCTTTGTTCCTTTTCGAGGTCACTTATGTTTTATGTCTAACATTCACAAAATGAGATGACCCCTATAGTTTTTCCCACCCTGACTCAGCTTTCCCACTACTAAATTCCTTAAAACTTTAGCTGGCCTGATGGATTATTCTATTGTGCCTGAACATAATGCAACATAATAAAGCATCTCTGAAAACCATTCTTTTTTTTTTTTTTTTTTTTTCCTTTGGTGTGATTTTGTTATAACCATTCAATTTAGTAATTTGGACTTTGGGAAACAAAGTTTTTTTTTTTGTTCAAAGTTTTTTTGTTCAGAGAAAAATAGAAGGCAGAGTCCATATCACTCACAAAGACCTACAAAAATTCAAAATAGCTATCTCTTTGAAAAGATGTATATATTGATAGAAGACACATGGATTCTGCTCAGTTTATCACATACATTATTTCAGTGCAAATTAATAAATTGATTTCAGTTGTTCATGTCAGTCTCATGTTAATATGAATATTAAACATTTACATAAGTTAATTTTCTCAAAACCTGAACATTAAACTTCGAAGTCCAGGGCTAAGCAACTAGCACTAAAATCCAAAAATCTTATGCATCTCTAAAGGAGTTGTTGTAGTAACTCATGGGTCCCTATCTAAACAATCTGTTCATTCCGAAATATATTAAAATCAGTCACAATTAGGCTTACATTTCTATTTGTTTGTAGGATATGTTTTTACTTCCATTCTTATTTACTTATATCTTCTCAAAAAAACCTACATAAAATTTCAGGTCTAAGCAATCCAGGGAAGTCTAAAATCAGGTTTGAGAGAATAGGAAGGAACAGCATCTAAGAAAGTAAACCAATATTTTTTCTTAAATTGGGAGCTGTTAAATTGGGCTAGTTAAACAAGGAGTTGTAATACATACCCTCTAAGGATACTGAGGATATCATAATTTGTCAGTCAATAAATATTTATTAAGTTCCTACCAATTCCCAGGTTCTGCATTAAGCACCGAGAATAAAAATGCTAAAAAGAAAGGCAGTCCCTTCTCTCAAGAATTTATGATCTTATGAGGGAAGACAATTCACAAAAGATGTTGAAAATCATTTCAGGAGGTGGGGATGCAAAGGAAATATGCAGCATGAGGGCAAGATGGAAAAATCCAAAGAAGTCTAAAAGAGTGCCAGAGTATACAGCCAAAAAAAAAAAAAAAAAAAAAAAAAAGTCTTATTTTAAATAATTTCTAAATACATACTAGCTTGAAATCTATGACTTCAAGAAAGAGTAAGTTTTTGATACATATTTTCTGATTCAAGAAATTCCCAGGAAGAGCTAATTTCAAATTAAGTAGGTACAATGTTCTTTGCCTTGTATTGAGAGGTCAATTGAGTCAGTCAAGATATCACATGCTTTCTACATTTGGGTTGTGCTATGGAATCACTTCTCACAGTGGTAAATCTACTATCTCTTGGCTGAATCATAAATATTCCTATTATCTGCTTCAAGGAACTTTTTAAGATGCAGGCACTGAGTCCCAAGCAAATAAATCTATGGGCTATCTCTTTGTTGTAACTGAGGTATATCAAACTACTATGCATTCCTCTCTAAGTTGATCTATCTGACTTTAACATTTCAAATATTAAGATTAAAATGAAAACTAAAGACTAAGGGCCATTTTCCCCATTCTGAAGAAATTTCTCAAGATTCCTCATTTAGGAACTTTTGAATTCTTTAGATGCTCTTTTTTGAAATTTTATTTTATTTATTTTTATTAAAGCTTTTTTTTATTTTCAAAACATATGATTGGATAATTTTTCAACATTGACCCTTGCAAAACCTTACATTCCAAATTTTCCTCCCCTTCACCCCTCTCCTTCCTTTAGATGGCAAGTAATCCAATATATGTTAAACATGTTAAACATATATTAAACCCAATATATGTGTACATATTTATACAATTTTCTTGCTGCACAAGAAAAATCAGATCAAAAAGAAAAAAAATTAAAAAGAAAAAAAATGCAAGCAAGAAAACAACTAAAGTAAAAATGCTGTGTTGTGATTCACCCGCAGGTCCCACAACCTTCTCTGGGTGTAGATGGCTCTCTTTATCACAAGATCATTGGAAATAGCCTTCATTGTTGAAAAGAGCCAAGTCCAACAGAATTGATCATCATATAATCTTGATATTTCCATGTATCATGATCTCCTGGTTCTGCTATAGATGCTCATTTGTTTGTAATTCACTGTAGAATATGAGCCTGGTCCTACTTTCTAAGCAAAGAAGTATAAGGACAAGTTAAAAACAAAATAAAACTGATCTATTATGGGTCACAGACTGATTTTTCCTGACTACAAGATAGCATTATGATGTTGCAAAAGTTTTATTGATAGTAAAGTACTGTAAAAGATAGTAAGGAAATAGTGGTTTTTGAGCTCATTATTCTAGTAATTGCCCTGTGGTCAGATTTATTAAGTGCATTGAGGACTTGGGGGAAAAAAATGGGTAAATTACTCAAAATTTAATCCAAACCCCTTATTTTTAACCAAGAAATCTGAGGTCTTGAGAAGTGAAACAGCATATAGAAGTCCCTAAATTAAGAGAAAAAGAGAAAGAGAGAGATAGATAGAGAGAGAGAGAGAGAAAATGAATCATGATTGGATGAGACTGGATAACCCTAAAATTCAAGTTTTTCTACTCTTTTAAAATGTCCAAAGATATGGAGTATTAGAAATAGGAAATTTGCTAACCTTTGTTAAATATCTTTTACCCTTGTTTATTTAATACAAACATGTTATTTTAAAATTTATCTACACGTAATAATTATTCAGTATCTGCCACTTGCAATCTGTGTGACCTTAACCAAACTACTTCATTTTTCTGAATGTTAATGTCCATATTTTTACAAGTGGGAATCAAAATAGTTACATTATTTATCTTGCTGGGTCATAGTAAGGATTAAATGAGATTTAAAAAGCTAAATAACTATAAACCTTAAAAACTGCATCAATAATATGAGTTAGAATTGTTATTGTAATGTGCTAACCACTACTTGTTCCAGATTTCTGAGATCAAGCAACTGCTAATGTTATATTTTATGTGATGCACTGAAGTTAGAAGCTGCAAGTTTGACTCTTTCATGTGAAGTTATGTTATTCCTGAAAGAGCCATGTTGATACATCATTAAATATCCCTTTCAAGGATCTTTCTTATTTTCAATGGCTCTATATATTGAATTGAAATTTTAAAACATTCTCAAAGAACTGGAGACCATTATGAAAGACAAAATGGACAATTTTGGATATATTAAATTAGAAAGGTTTTAAACAAAACCAACAGAAACAACATTTAAAAGGAAATAAAAAGGTGGGAAAAATTTTATAGCCAGTGTTTCTGATAAAGGTCTCATTTCCAAAATATATAAAAAAACCATATCAAATTTATAAAAATACAAGTCATTCCCCAACTGATAAATGATCAAAGGATATGAACAGACAATTTTCAAATGATGAAATTAAAGCCATTTATAGTTATATGAAAAAAATCTCTAAATCTCAATTAATTAATTAGGGAAATGCAAAGCAAAACAAGTCTGAGATACAACCTCACACCTCTCAGATTGGCTAAAATGACAGGAAAAGATAATGATAAATGTTAGAGGGAATATGAGAAAACTGGGATACTAATGCATTGTTACTGCATTGTGAAATGATCCATCCATTATCAAAAGCAATTTGAAACTATGCCCAAAGGACTATCAAACTGTGCATATCCTTCAACTGAGCAGTGTCACTCCTGGTCCATGTCCTAAGGAAATCATAAGTATGTGAAAATGACCCACATGTGCAAAAATGTTCTTTTTGTGGTGGCAAAGAATTGGAAAATAGGTAGATGCTCATGAATTGGAGAATGGCTGAATAAGTTGAGGTATATGAAGGTAATGAAATATTATTGTTCTATAAAAAATGATGAACAAGCTGATTTTAGAAAGATCTAGCAAGATTTACATGAACTAATGCTGAGTAAAGCAAGAAGAAACAAGAATACATTGTACATAGTAACAACAAAAATATGCAAGGATTAACTATGGAAGACTTGGTTTTTCTCAATGATTCAATGATCCAAGACAATTCTGATAGACTTTTGTTGTGATCTTTTTCTTCTCGAAACGCAGCCAGGTGATAAAAGTTCAGATCTTTTATTATCTCCAATATAGCCCAGTTAGCTTAGAGGCCTATCTCTCTGCTTGGTTCCAAGAGCTCTTGCCGCTTTGTCCTTTGCTTCTGCCTCTGCTTTCTTCAGCCTCCAGAGCCAGTACCAAGTTGAATCTGTCTTGCCTTGAAGAGAGGGCTTCTGGCGTAATTCTGCTGAAATCCTGACTTGTAGCTTCTTCCTCTGAAGAACTTCTTCGACTGGCCCATTGGCCTATTTATGCTCCTTCCAGAGAGAGGGATTATGGGTTTTCTCCCATAGTGCTCTCTGGCCCAAAGAGCTTCAAGGGAGGTATGAACTCATTGAACTCCAATGAGTAAAGGTGTGAACACAAGCCTTGTATTAATTAGTTCTACTTAGTACCTTGTTTCAGGTTCTGCCCAAAACATCTTCTTGTAAGATTAGATCAACTCTAATTACTTAGCAGTTAGTAAGGATTCCAACATCTCCCCCTTTCTTTTGTTTTAAAACATAGGGGGTTTCTAAGGGGGTACACATAAATCCATCAATATGGGCCAGAACTTTGTAACAGATATACATGGTATACATAAATCCATCAATATGGGAGGCATTATACTTAATTTACATAAGCACATAGCAATATAACATAGGCTAGTAGTAAAGTAACAACATAAATCAACCTGAAAATTTACACATGTCCATAAGTCCTAGAAATAGTCCATAAGCAATCCATTGTCCATTAGTTCATGTGCCAGGAATCTAATAATTCCTGTAAGCTCTGAAGTACTGCAAAAAGTCTCATCAACAATTTTTCATCTCAGGGAACCCAATGATTCTTGCTGGTTTTTCAGGAACTGAAAGCTGAAGATTTTAAAGTTCTTTTGACAGTCTCATTGTTAGCCTTTTCCACCTGTGGAAATATAAGCAGATCCTCTTCCCCAAGCAGTTAACTTATCTAATTCTCTTTACCAAATTTGGGATTTCTCCTCATCATCTGGTAATTACATTGGAGCTGTTTGCATTGGATATTGTCTTGTTGTCTTAAAAGGCCTGTATTCTTCCCAACTGTAATCCTGATTGCTTTTCTGTTGGTTGATGACATCAGAATCCTGAATTTCTAAAGTCTCTCTGGGTGTAACCTCAGCTGCTATCATGCCCCACCTGTCCTTTGATTGATACTTTGGAGCTGGGCCTTGCCTCTCCTTCCTCTGGGTCAATATACATTTAGAGGCCCAATGAAAGCCTCGGTTACATTTTGGACATGGGGTTTTGGGTTTTCTCTCACCCTGTCTTCTCACTCTATCTCCATTTCTACATTGAGCTCTCAAATGTCCAACTTTTCCGCAATGAAAACATCGACGAGTTTCTCTAGAATTCCTCTGCCAAGAAGGACCTTGTCTTTCCATGTTCATCATAGTCTGGGCATAATAAACATTTGTGCCCACTGTGGCACAGCGTCTTATGATCTCTTCTAAAGGAGCATTTTTGTCTAGCCCCCATATAATTCTCTTGCAAATCTCATTGGCATTTTCCTTAGCCAGATGTCTGGTCATTATTTCTGTTGCTGCATTATCTCCAATGGTTCTTATTACAGCTGTTTGTAAACGTCCCACAAAATTTGCAAAAAGTTCATTGGGACCTTGCTCTATTTTTGTGAAAGCATTATTTCCATCTTTCTGTCCAGGGAGAGAATTCCAAGCTTTTATTGCAGCCTTAGAAATTTGCTCATACACTGTTATGGGATAATAAATCTGTTCTGAACTCTCTGCATACTGACCTTCTCCAGTTAGTTGGTCAAAAGCAACTTGTACAATAGCTCCTGTTTGCCTATTGCGTTGGGCTTGAATCCTACATAATTCATGAAACTCCGAAAGCCACAATAAATTTTGTCCCGGTTCTAGACAAGTTTTCGTTATGGATTTCCAGTCATTCGGGGTTAGGATTTCATAAGACAAATTATCCAGTAACATCTTCACATAAGATGATGTAGCCCCATAAAGAGTGCAACCCTTTTTCAAATCTTTAATTTTTCCCAAATTAAAAGCAGTGTATTTTCTCTCTTTTTGACCTGAGGAGTTGAGCTCTTCAATCACAGGATATGAAATCAGATATATCTTCTCCTTCATTTTTGCCTTAATTAATGCTTTTTCTAATCTTGTTAAATTCTGCTTTACAGGAGAAGCTGACTGTGTTTCTGTCTCTCTCCCTCCCCCTTGTTCCATCCATGAAGGGTTAATTGAGGAGGGAGGGTCATGAGATGTGGAAGCACCTAATTCCTCCTGCTGTGAAGTATCACACTCAGAATTGTAATTAACTCCATTCTCATCTGATTCGTCCTCCTTTTCACCTAGTAAAGTTGGCACTTCTTCCTCCTGTACTTTCCTTTTCATCATTCTATCACTTAAATAACTTCTTATAGCCAATTGTATTACATTATATGTATTAATTATTGAGTTAGGCCCATTTTTATCATAGAATTGACAAAGATCCTCTCCAACCAATTTCCATTCATTTAGATCTAATTCCTTATCAAGAGAGAAACAAGGACATATGTCCTTTACAATTTGTAAAAGTTCAGTGATTTGCTGTAAACTTATAATTAAACCTTGGCTTTCCATAACTTTGACAATGCTCTCTAAACATTTTCCTTGAACAGAAACAGGCTGTTTTCTAAATATCTGTCCCATCTTAGATGAAATTCTACTTTAACTCTTCTAACAAAATTTCTTTGTTGCACTCACCCTAATTTCTGGGTTGAAGAGTCTTTTCCACTGGATCAGGATCAGAGGCTTTTCCACTTGAATCAGGATCGTAGCTTTTCCACTGAAATCCACTGAGGGGTCTGTTAGGCCACGTTGGACGCCAAAATGTTGTGATCTTTTTCTTCTCAAAATGCGGCCAGGTGATAAAAGTTCAGATCTTTTATTATCTCCAATATAGCCCAGTTAGCTTAGAGGCCTATCTCTCTGCTTGGTTCCAAGAGCTCTTGCCGCTTTGTCCTTTGCTTCTGCCTCTGCTTTCTTCAGCCTCCAGAGCCAGTACCAAGTTGAATCTGTCTTGCCTTGAAGAGAGGGCTTCTGGCGTAATTCTGCTGAAATCCTGACTTGTAGCTTCTTCCTCTGAAGAACTTCTTCGACTGGCCCATTGGCCTATTTATGCTCCTTCCAGAGAGAGGGATTATGGGTTTTCTCCCATAGTGCTCTCTGGCCCAAAGAGCTTCAAGGGAGGTATGAACTCATTGAACTCCAATGAGTAAAGGTGTGAACACAAGCCTTGTATTAATTAGTTCTACTTAGTACCTTGTTTCAGGTTCTGCCCAAAACATCTTCTTGTAAGATTAGATCAACTCTAATTACTTAGCAGTTAGTAAGGATTCCAACATCTCCCCCTTTCTTTTGTTTTAAAACATAGGGGGTTTCTAAGGGGGTACACATAAATCCATCAATATGGGCCAGAACTTTGTAACAGATATACATGGTATACATAAATCCATCAATATGGGAGGCATTATACTTAATTTACATAAGCACATAGCAATATAACATAGGCTAGTAGTAAAGTAACAACATAAATCAACCTGAAAATTTACACATGTCCATAAGTCCTAGAAATAGTCCATAAGCAATCCATTGTCCATTAGTTCATGTGCCAGGAATCTAATAATTCCTGTAAGCTCTGAAGTACTGCAAAAAGTCTCATCAACAATTTTTCATCTCAGGGAACCCAATGATTCTTGCTGGTTTTTCAGGAACTGAAAGCTGAAGATTTTAAAGTTCTTTTGACAGTCTCATTGTTAGCCTTTTCCACCTGTGGAAATATAAGCAGATCCTCTTCCCCAAGCAGTTAACTTATCTAATTCTCTTTACCAAATTTGGGATTTCTCCTCATCATCTGGTAATTACATTGGAGCTGTTTGCATTGGATATTGTCTTGTTGTCTTAAAAGGCCTGTATTCTTCCCAACTGTAATCCTGATTGCTTTTCTGTTGGTTGATGACATCAGAATCCTGAATTTCTAAAGTCTCTCTGGGTGTAACCTCAGCTGCTATCATGCCCCACCTGTCCTTTGATTGATACTTTGGAGCTGGGCCTTGCCTCTCCTTCCTCTGGGTCAATATACATTTAGAGGCCCAATGAAAGCCTCGGTTACATTTTGGACATGGGGTTTTGGGTTTTCTCTCACCCTGTCTTCTCACTCTATCTCCATTTCTACATTGAGCTCTCAAATGTCCAACTTTTCCGCAATGAAAACATCGACGAGTTTCTCTAGAATTCCTCTGCCAAGAAGGACCTTGTCTTTCCATGTTCATCATAGTCTGGGCATAATAAACATTTGTGCCCACTGTGGCACAGCGTCTTATGATCTCTTCTAAAGGAGCATTTTTGTCTAGCCCCCATATAATTCTCTTGCAAATCTCATTGGCATTTTCCTTAGCCAGATGTCTGGTCATTATTTCTGTTGCTGCATTATCTCCAATGGTTCTTATTACAGCTGTTTGTAAACGTCCCACAAAATTTGCAAAAAGTTCATTGGGACCTTGCTCTATTTTTGTGAAAGCATTATTTCCATCTTTCTGTCCAGGGAGAGAATTCCAAGCTTTTATTGCAGCCTTAGAAATTTGCTCATACACTGTTATGGGATAATAAATCTGTTCTGAACTCTCTGCATACTGACCTTCTCCAGTTAGTTGGTCAAAAGCAACTTGTACAATAGCTCCTGTTTGCCTATTGCGTTGGGCTTGAATCCTACATAATTCATGAAACTCCGAAAGCCACAATAAATTTTGTCCCGGTTCTAGACAAGTTTTCGTTATGGATTTCCAGTCATTCGGGGTTAGGATTTCATAAGACAAATTATCCAGTAACATCTTCACATAAGATGATGTAGCCCCATAAAGAGTGCAACCCTTTTTCAAATCTTTAATTTTTCCCAAATTAAAAGCAGTGTATTTTCTCTCTTTTTGACCTGAGGAGTTGAGCTCTTCAATCACAGGATATGAAATCAGATATATCTTCTCCTTCATTTTTGCCTTAATTAATGCTTTTTCTAATCTTGTTAAATTCTGCTTTACAGGAGAAGCTGACTGTGTTTCTGTCTCTCTCCCTCCCCCTTGTTCCATCCATGAAGGGTTAATTGAGGAGGGAGGGTCATGAGATGTGGAAGCACCTAATTCCTCCTGCTGTGAAGTATCACACTCAGAATTGTAATTAACTCCATTCTCATCTGATTCGTCCTCCTTTTCACCTAGTAAAGTTGGCACTTCTTCCTCCTGTACTTTCCTTTTCATCATTCTATCACTTAAATAACTTCTTATAGCCAATTGTATTACATTATATGTATTAATTATTGAGTTAGGCCCATTTTTATCATAGAATTGACAAAGATCCTCTCCAACCAATTTCCATTCATTTAGATCTAATTCCTTATCAAGAGAGAAACAAGGACATATGTCCTTTACAATTTGTAAAAGTTCAGTGATTTGCTGTAAACTTATAATTAAACCTTGGCTTTCCATAACTTTGACAATGCTCTCTAAACATTTTCCTTGAACAGAAACAGGCTGTTTTCTAAATATCTGTCCCATCTTAGCTGAAATTCTACTTTAACTCTTCTAACAAAATTTCTTTGTTGCACTCACCCTAATTTCTGGGTTGAAGAGTCTTTTCCACTGGATCAGGATCAGAGGCTTTTCCACTTGAATCAGGATCGTAGCTTTTCCACTGAAATCCACTGAGGGGTCTGTTAGGCCCACGTTGGACGCCAAAATGTTGTGATCTTTTTCTTCTCAAAATGCGGCCAGGTGATAAAAGTTCAGATCTTTTATTATCTCCAATATAGCCCAGTTAGCTTAGAGGCCTATCTCTCTGCTTGGTTCCAAGAGCTCTTGCCGCTTTGTCCTTTGCTTCTGCCTCTGCTTTCTTCAGCCTCCAGAGCCAGTACCAAGTTGAATCTGTCTTGCCTTGAAGAGAGGGCTTCTGGCGTAATTCTGCTGAAATCCTGACTTGTAGCTTCTTCCTCTGAAGAACTTCTTCGACTGGCCCATTGGCCTATTTATGCTCCTTCCAGAGAGAGGGATTATGGGTTTTCTCCCATAGTGCTCTCTGGCCCAAAGAGTTTCAAGGGAGGTATGAACTCATTGAACTCCAATGAGTAAAGGTGTGAACACAAGCCTTGTATTAATTAGTTCTACTTAGTACCTTGTTTCAGGTTCTGCCCAAAACATCTTCTTGTAAGATTAGATCAACTCTAATTACTTAGCAGTTAGTAAGGATTCCAACAGACTTTGGATAGAAAACACCATGTTGATCCAGAAAAAGAATTATGGAAATGAAATGCAAATCATTGCATGCTATGTTCACTACTTATTCTGTTTGTTTGTTTGTTTCTCTCCCCTGACTTTTCTTTTTTGTTCTTATTTTTCACTCCCAACGTGATGCATAAGCAATGTGATTTAAAATAAACAAATAAATAAAAAATAAAAAACAAAACAAAAAAAGCTCTGTGACTGATAAATCATCTAACTTTATTCAGTCTCAAAGTATTCTCATATGTAAGATGGAGACAATAAATAACCTTAATTAATTTAATGGATCATTAGAGAATCAGTTAAATAAAAATAAATGAACATACACATACAAATGGAAATTTTCAAGTGTTACATAGATGTTAACTATTATGAAACTGCAAAAAATCAAATAAAATTTTGACAAAAGAATGTAGAAACATAAATGGAATTTAAAACAGACTCGTAGATATGTGATATATCTAAATATGTAATATAAATCCATATATATGCTTATGTATGTATGATTTCTATATTTTGTATATATACCTTTCTGTTTTATAGAATGTCTATATTTGCCTATTTTGTATCATTTATCTAAATAAATCCAACATCCATTATATATATATATTATATATATATATATATATATATATATATATATATATATATATATATATATGTATACATATACATATATATATATATATATATATATATATATATATTTATATATATATATACAATTTTGTGGTTGAAAGGAAACTCTGAGAGATCCTGAAGCCTAAGAATATCAAAAGTTTAAGAACATGTGTCTAACACATCCATCAAATAAAATTTTGTTCAAGCACATCAAAGTGACCCCCCCAAAAAAAAACGAAAGAAAGAAAAGAAAAGAAAAAGAAATTTAAATATGTTATCTACCAAAAGAAATGGTAGGATGTAAGTGAAGCAAAGGTAAGTCTAGACCATTTGTTATCACTCACCCAGATATCCTGACAATGCTTCAGTAGAGTTCTAGAGGACATGTCACACTTAAGATCCTTGGACCCTAGAAGGTAAATGGTGTGTTTCTATTTTCTCATAACTCTATATATACATGAATAGACCAAAATGATCTCTAAACCCAATACATGAAATTCCTTTGCCCCAATTCTGTATCAATTCCTTTGCTATTGAAGGTAAATAATATGTATAACTTAGAATTTAGCTCTTTCTAACTTCTATTTTTCTTTAATTAGAAGATGGGGGAAAAAAAAAAAAAGAAGAAATATATTCTAGTCCGAGGAAAGGGATGAATCAAAGAATTGAGTATCATGAACTGTATGTTTGTTATGTGTGATTAATGTTTTTTCCTATATCTTAGGCATTTATCTTTAATTAAATTGTTTAAATTATTTAAGTAATAATTAAAATGGGATAAAAAAGGAAAGGCAAATTATGTTATAATAGCTATGAGTTGACTGATAACCATATGTCTTGAGGGCTTAGGTTTTGACCAGTTGAAGAAAAGAACTTTGGTTTATATATTTTCCCACAAAAATATCCTAATTAAAAATTTTTTTCTGTTGGTCAACATGGATAGCTAAATGGCAGAATGGATAGAATTGGAGTTTTGGACTAAGAAAGACCTTAATTCAAATCTGACTTCAAATATTTACTAGCTTTGTAATCATGGGCAAATCATGTTACCTCTATTTGTCTCAGCTTTCTTATCAGTTAAAAGTACTTTCCTTCTGGTGTTGTGAGAATAAATTAGATAAAAATTGTAAATCACATTGCAATTATTAGCACATACTTAGTGATATGTAAATGTTAGCTATAATAATTATTGTTACTTCAGAATTTGTTGCATTATTATTTACATATATATATTAATACTGAAAAAAAGCTTTTATTACAAACTAATTCGTCTATATATTTGACTGCTTTTTCTTTTGTAACTGTAGGATTACAGGATCATAAATTTAGAGATAAAATGAATTTTAGAGACTTGGGGGGGTGGAGCCCATATAGCAGAATGAAGCCAGGAAGTTGCTCGAACAACCACATCAAACCAAGCCTCTGAACAATCTGAAGGAATGAAATCACTCTCCAGCTCAGGATAGATTGCAAAAACTTCAAGAAAGGTCAGTCTCACTGGAAGAGTGAAGGGGGAAGTGTTTAGTACAGACAGAGTCTGGGAATACCAATGAGAGGGTCTTAATCACAGCAGATCAACAAGTATTATTCTCAATCCTGGCACCTAGAGGAGCAGACCAGTAGGGCAGCATCTAGTCCCAGCTCTTAAGGCAAATTCTAGGAAGCCAAGCATTTTCATGGAAAGAGCAGATAAATCTATCCTCTGAAAACACAAGGGGCCCCTGTGCTGAAAGCCAAGGGTCAGAACTGTACAGGAAACTTGGGCCTGAGTCCCCTTTACTCCAGGAGCAGAGCTCAACCATAAAAGTAAAAAGAAAGAAAATACCAAAATAAAGGAAAGAAATGAAAATGAGCAAGAAACAGAAAAAAAAAAAATCCCTTGACCATAAAAAGCTACTATAGTGATAAGAAAGAACAAAACACTAACATAGATGAGGACAAAATTACACAGAGAAAATGTCAAACAGTGATTTGAATTGATCTCTAGCCCAAAGAAGCTTCGTGGAAGTGTTCACAAAAGATTTTGTAAGATAAAAGAGGTAGATGAAAAATGAGAAAAGAAATGAGAGATATGCAAGAGAAAGTTAACAGCTTGGAAAAGGAAGGAAAAATTGATTAAAGAAAACAATTCTGTTGGAATCCTTACTAACTGCTAACTAATTAGAGTTGATCTAATCTTACAAGAAGATGTTTTGGGCAGAACCTGAAACAAGGTACTAAGTAGAACTAATTAATACAAGGCTTGTGTTCACACCTTTACTAAGTAGAACTAATTAATACAAGGCTTGTGTTCACACCTTTACTAAGTAGAACTAATTAATACAAGGCTTGTGTTCACACCTTTACTAAGTAGAACTAATTAATACAAGGCTTGTGTTCACACCTTTACTCATTGGAGTTCAATGAGTTCACATCTCCCTTGAAGCTCTTTGGGCCAGAGAGCACTATGGGAGAAAGGAGAAAACCCATAATCCCTCTCTCTCGTATCCCACAATTCCTCCCTCTTGGATAAAAGAAACAGACAGAGGCCCTCAGTCAGATTTCAGCAGAATTACGCCAGAAGCCCTCTCTTCAAGGCAAGACAGATTCAACTTGGTGCTGGCTCTGGAGGCTGAAGAAAGCAGAGGCAGAAGCAAAGGACAAAGCGGCAAGAGCTCTTGGAACCAAGCAGAGAGATAGGCCTCTAAGCTAACCGGGCTATATTGGAGATAATAAAAGATCTGAACTTTTATCACCTGGCTGCGTTTTGAGAAGAAAAAGATCACCACACAATTCCACAAAAAGTATCAGTTTTCAGGGGAGGAGATAGATCTTCAATGATGTAGGAGACTTTCATTCATTTCTATTGAAAAAAAAACAAAAAAACAAAAAAACAAAAACAGAACTAAACAGAGAATGTAACTTTCAAACACAGAACTCAAGAGAAGCATAGAAAGGTAAACAAGGGAAAATGTATATTATTTAGAGTTTAAACAGTTTACATCCCTAGATGGGAAAATTATATCTGTAACTCTTGAAAGCTGCATCTGTTACTGGGATAGATAGAGGGGGGCAGAATATGGATGGAGAGTTTACCTGTGAATGGACCTTGATGTGATATTATCAAAGAAAAAAAAATTAAGGGGTAAATAAAAGATTGTAATGGGAGAAGAGCAAAGGAGAGATAAATTGGGACAAATTAGATCACATGAAGAAGTACAAAAGACCTATTATTTCAAAAGAGAGAAATAAAGAAGGCAGATGAGCATAGACTGAAGCTTAATCTCATCAGTTTTGGGAAAAAAATGGATCACATAAAGAGCCGCATTATCACAATACAGATAAAGAAAGGAGGAGGATAAGAATAGTCTGAAGCTTAATCTCATCAGTTTTGGCTCATAGAGGGAATAACTTAAACATTAAGTTGGATATGCAAATTTATCTTACCCTATAACAATGTAGGAGAAAGGGGAAAGAAAACAGAGGGGCTGGATAGAAGGGAAGGCAGAAATTTTAAAACAAAGGGATAATAGAAGGTGGGGCAGGTAGTAGGTGGAGTGGGTTAAAAACAAAACATTAATAAAGAGGGACAGAATAGAAAAAGAGAATAAAATTATATACAAGAGAGAAAATAGGATGAAAGGAAATATATAGCTAGTAATTATAACCTGTGGATGTGAATGGAATGAACTCTCCTAAAAATAGCAGAATAGATTAAAAAAACAAAATCCTACTATATGTTTACAAGAAACACATGTGAAAAAGAAAGATACACACAGGATAAAGGTAAAAGGCTGGAAAAAAATTTATTATGCTTCAGCTAAAGTAGTTGATTCTGATCTCAGACAAAGCAAAATAAAAATAGATCTAATTAAAGAGACAAGGAAGGAAAGTATATCTAGTTAAAGAGTACTGTAAACAATGAAGTAGTCATTATACTAAATGTATATGCACCAACTAGTAGAGCACCCATATTCCTAGAGGAGATATTCAGCCAGTTACAGGAAGAAATATAGCAAAACTATATTGGTGGGGGAACTCAACCTTCCCTTCTCAAAATCAGACAGATATAATCACAAAATAAACAAGAAATTAAGGAAGTATATAGAATGCCAGATAACCCAGATATGATTTTCCTCTGGAGAAAAATGAATAAGGACACATTATTCTCAGTAGAAGACAGCACCTACTCAAAAATTGACCATGTATTGGGCCATAAAAATTTCACAATAAAATACAGAAAGCCATACATAGGAAATGCTTTTTATCAGACCATGAAGCAAAAAAATTATATTCAATAAAGGATCAGGGAAATATAGACTAAAAACCAATTGAAAATTAAATAATCTAATTCTAATGAATGAGTGGGTCAAACAACAAGTCACAGAAACAATCCATAATTTCACCAAAAGAATGATAGTTAGTGATACAACATACCAATAATCAATGGAATGCAGCCAAAGCAGTTCTTAGATAAAATTTTATATCTCTATATAGCTACATGAATAAAATAGAAAAAGAGATCAATGAATTGGGCATGCAACTAAAAAAGCTAGAAAAAGAACAATTTTTTTTAAAAACCCAATTAAAAATCAAATTAGAAATTCTGAAACTCAAAAAAGAAATTAAGTTGAAACTAAAAAAAAAATATTGAACTAATTAAACAAAATAAAAAAAAAATCTTTGCTGAATTTGATTAAAAAAAATTATCAGCATCAAAAATGTAAAGGGTGAATTTACCACCAAAGAAAAAAGAACTTAAAAAATAATTAGATGCTATTTTGCCCAACTGCATTGCAGCAAGTTTGACAATCTAACTAAAATGTTAATAAATGTTTACAAAAATATAAATAGCCCAGATTAATAGAGGAGGAAATAAAATACTTAAATAGTCCTAATTTAAAAAAATAAACAAATTGAACAAGAATGAGCTCCTTAAAAAAAAATTCCAGGACAAGATGGATTATAAGTGAATTCTATCAAACATTTAAAGAACAACAAATTCAAATACTTTGTAAAGTATTTGGAAAATCAATAAAGAAGAAATTCTGGCAAAATCCTTCTATGACACAAGTATGGTACTGATACCTAAATAAGAAAGATCCAAAACAGAGAAAGAAAATTACAGACCAGTCTCCCTAATGAATATTAATGCAAAATAAATAAATAAAAGATTAGCAAAAATATTAAAGCAACTTTTGAGCAGTATAATACTTTAAGACCAAGTGGAACTTATGCAAGGAATTTAGGACTGTTTCAATAATAGGAAAACTATTACCCACAATCAACCATATCAATAACAAAACCAATAAGAATCATTTGTTAAATCAAGAGATGAAAACAACAACAACAAAAAAAAAAAAAGCTTGACAAAGTACAGCAGCTATTGCTATTAAAAACATTAGAGAACTTAAGGAAAAAGGGGAGATTTCTTAAAATAATGATCAGTAGCTATCTAAAACCAATAGCAAGCAGTATTTGTGATAGAGAGAAGCTGGAGATATTCTCAATAAGATCAGGAGTGAAACTAGAATGCTTATTATCACCACTCTTATTCAACATTGTACTAGAAATGATAGCTTTAACAATTAGAAAAGAAAAAAAAAAGAATTAAAGGAATTAGAATAGGCTATGAGGAAATAAAATTTTCATTCTTTGCAGATGATATGATGAATAGAGAATCCTAGAAAACCATAAGAAAACCCAGTGGAAATGATTAACAATTTGAGCAAAGTTGGAGAATAAAAAAGAAATCCTTACAAATCATCAGTATTTCTATATATTACTGACAAAGCACAACAAAAAAAGATAGAAAGATAAATTCCCTTCAAGATAACTGTAGACAAAATAAAGTATTTAGCTATCTACCTGCCAAGACAAACCCAGGAACCATATGAACACTATTACAAAGCACTTCTCACACAAAGTCAAATCTAAAAAATTAGAAAAGTATCAATTGCTCATTTGAGTTTATATAATAAAACTGACAATTTTGCCTAAATTGGTCTATTTGTTCAGTGCCACACTAATCAAACTAACAAAAAATGTTTATAGCATTAGAAAAATAACAATTAAATTCACTGGAAGAATAAAAGGTCAGGAATATCAAGGGAATTAATAGAAAAGAAAAAAAAAAAAACCAAAAAAACAAAGGATGGTGGCTCAACAGTACGAGACCTTAAACTATATTATAAAGTAGTATTTGATACTGGCTAAGAAATAGTGTGGTAGATCAATGGAGATTGGAGATGGAATAGGATCAATGGAGTAGGAGATGGAAGTCCAGGCTGAAGAATTTCCATAGTTTCCATTAACATCCTCCATTTTCCAGATTTCTTTCTTACCACAAACAGTGGGGAATTCCAAGGACTTAGAGAAGGTTGTAAATGTCCTTGGTCAAGTTGTTCCTATACTATATCTAATAAGGCCTGAATTTTATCACTAGCTAAGGGTCACTGTTCTATCCACACTGGTGTATCAGTTTTCCATTGAACAGGAATAGGTGAGAGTGCAGGTAGGCCTTCAACAGCAGCCTGCCAAAAAACGGAAGTACTCATTTGTAATCCTAAAATATCTCTTCCCCACAGATTGATGGGAATTTTTTCAACTACAAAAAGAGCAAAATCTCCTCTTTCACCTTTGAATGTCCATCTCAAAGCTATTGATCCTCCTATGCCAGGCATGTAGGTATCTGCCTTAATCTTTGGCCAGTGACTGGGCCAGCTGGATCTCTAATGACTGTACGATCTACACCAGTGTCTACCAACTCTTTCAATGGTATGATATAGATAGTGAGCATAGGACAGTCAGCTGTAACTGCTGCAGTCAAGAATATTGCTGGATTCTGTTGTTTAGTGTCAGAATTTGGGCAACTATCATCAGATTGTTTATTAGGATTCTGTATCAGTAAACCTGAGGCTACTAATTTTCTTGGGGGATAAGTCACACATTTTCTACCTGTATTAGTGACTGGGATATTAGCTACACATTCCCCAGTTTCCCACATCAGTGTATGGATGAACACTGTTTTGTATGTACTCTTAGGAGGTGAAATGATCAAGCCTACTGTGCCTGGAGGCAAAGGATCTATAGGCCAGAGAGGAACAGATTTCACCTCTTCAGGGGATATCTCAGTAGTCCCAGCTGCATACACTTCTATTCTCCCCACCTGTAATCCCTTTCTCCCATCAGTTTGCTTTTCAGCTGACTTATCATGTCTGAGTACTGAACTTCTAAAGACTCTCTGGATGTAACATCGGCTGCCATCATGCCTTAAGTGTTTTTTTTTTTTTCCCCCCTCTGGGGCCCTGGAGCCAAGCCCTGCTTCTCATTTCCCTGAGTCAATCTACATTCTGATGCTCAGTGAAAGCCTTTATTGTCTCCTTCACAGTCTGTCTCCTTTACAATCTGTCTGTCACAGTCTGATCCTGTCTTGATCTTTGTGGAGGAGTGGAGGCAGGAGAGCCACCAGGAGCATGGTCAAAGGTGAAATTTCTCATTTTCAGTCCTTCTCAGCCTTTAAATACTTTGGTATGGTTACATCATTACAGTATACAGAATATGTGTGAAATAGAGAACCTTGTTATAAGTATCCTTATTTCGAGTATATTTCTCCAGAGTTCCGGCCCTCTGCAATATAAGGATATATGTTGTTTTTTTTTAATATATGTGTTTTAATATGTTTCTCTACCCTTTTCCAGCCAGTCATCCCTTACCAAAACAAAATGTAAAAGACAAAGAAAAAATTAGCAAAATTAACCAACAAATCAACCAAACTCACCATTATATTCAATATTCTGTAGATATAGTCCCTACCTCTTCAATGAAGTCATGGAAGTGTGGGTGATGGACACTTAATTATCAGAAAAAGGATAGTTTCCTAAGAATATCAGACACATTAGTAAATAAAATATACATCACTAAAGTGTAGAAGGATCATAAGTATCTTGAAATCATGTAAGTGAGACTAGAGACCAATGGGAAAATGTAAAAGGGAGTAAATACTTGAGTTCCCTAGAAAATAGTTTGTATATAGGTCCAGGATTCAATATACTATGGAAATCTTCAGAAAACGGAAACTCTGATGTGGAAATGAGTTTGGAGACTATAAATAAACTTGGCTAAGACAAAACTCTTCAATATTTTCCCCCTAAAATCCTGTCAAAGAGCATATCTTTTGATTTAGAAAAAAAAATTGTACACTTGCTGGAGATAGAGACAAATGGAAATAGGATGCAGAGGAAAAGAGGACAAAGAAGAGAGAGATGATGGCACTGCAACAAAGGGTTGTAATCTGTTTGAAAATGCATCTGCCCCTAATTCTCAGGAGACAAGGATAAGTAAAAAGAAAAAAAAAATTTGAGGCAAGCCTAATGTAATGGATGGAAGCCAAGTTCTACAGCCAAGAATCTCTGGCTTCAAGTTCCTATGTGACTGAACAAGACACTTCAATTTCCTGATTTGCAGTGTTCTCATATTTCAAAAAAAAAAAAAAAAAAAAAAAAAAAAAGAAGAAGAAGATTGAACAACACCTTTCCACCTAGCTCCAAATTCCATAATCTAGGACCTTTAGTAACTGCATTTCAAATAGCTGGTAATGTTTTGTTTTGTTTTGTTTTTCAAAAAATACAAAGAAGCAGAAAGTAAGCAAAACAAAATATATTACAAATTCTATTCATTGAAGTTCACATATCTTTCCCAGAGGAAGACAGAGTAAATATAATATCTGAGGAAGAAAATTAAAGGAGCCATGCAAGTAAAGCTCAAAAGAACAGTTCTTAGGTTGACAAGGACTTTGTATTATATGTACAGAGAATAGACTAGAAGGTTATGGGCAATTAATATTTATTTATGAGTTTCCTATATCTATTAATAAATGCCACATGCTCTCAGAGATGTAATGAGAGACAGTGTGTCTTCATTATTATAAGTATCTCAGTTTCTAAATAAAATTCTGGAACTGTCCGGACAATATACATGAAGCTAAAAGGAAGCAAATTTGACCTTTTGAGAAATCTCCAAATATTTTCAGAATGGATTTATTCACTTAACTTCTATTCAGGTAGGCACATTTCAATTCAATTAGACAAACATTTATTAAAGATCTAATCTCTTTAAAGTTTTGCATGAGATTCTAAAAATTCCAGGTTAAAACAAGTATATTTTCTGTCTTCAAGTAACTTATAATCTAGTAGGTAGAAAATGCAATATCCATTAATAATTTGAATAGAAATTGGAATACACTTTAATAAAGAAGGGTCAAACTGACTAGGATTTTACATTTGAGAAATAAGGTAAGCTTGAGGTAGGCTTCAGAGAGGAAGTGGCACCTGGATTTGGCTTTGAAAATAGAAAACAATGTCTGCTATTCTCAAGTGTGTTGAAGTTTTTTTTTTTTTTTTGTGTATTCTAACTTGAGCCTCAGGTTAACCTGTGAAGTAGGTTCTATGGACCTTTTATTTTTTTTAAACCAAGCATAATTAGCATTATTTTTTTTTTAACACAAAAGCTTATAGTATCCACAGCAGCTATCCAGATTCTCTGAACCTAGGCATTTTAGACATTGTAAAATATTTATTGGATAAAATGTATATAGTCTCTTTTTAGAGATAGTTGTTGAGTTTATAGGCTTGGAAAATGACATCTAAAATACAGCAAAGTTGCCAACATTGGCAGTATAGTTTATAGCAGAATTATAGTAGCTATTACTAGCCATCTTTAATGACTTTTTAAACATAAAAGCTGGCATGATACCAATAATCCTGGGATAGGATGCACTAAGATTTATCTATAATGCTCATGATTTTGCCGGGCACAATATATAAGGTTTGCCAGTCTTATTCCTCCAGTAACCATGGAATGGTGAATATTTTGGTCATCATTGTCAAGTGAAAGATTTTAAAGGATTAAAAAAAAAAGAGAGAGAGAAAAGAAGTTTAAGCTTTACTCAATAGTAAGAGGGAACCATTGAAGAACTGCTGTCTAAAATGATAAGTGATGAATAGTAATTGCTTGGAGAATTTGATCCCAAAGATAACTGCTAAAGGGAAAAAAACAAAACAAAACAAAACAAAAAATTGAATCTGTTATGACCTCTAATCTGTTTCTGAAAAAGCATGATATTCAAAACCTTATCCTTTAGTGAATGCTCTATGAACTCATGATTGGTAGAAAGAAAATGTAAAACTCTTTCCAGTACTTAAACTTCATATCTTTGAAATTTTTTAAACCACATTTAAGTTATAATCCTAAACATGATTACAAGAATCTCCTTTTTGTCTTCAGCATTTTTTTTCCTCCAGTCCAAGGTCTTGACTAAAATTGATTTATACTGAAGTTTGAGTAGAAGTTACCTCAGACTCTAGAACCACAGTCCTCAAGACCCCTTGCTTATTCTCTGGCATCTGTCAGCTTTTTGGATAATTAAACTAATTTTCAAATTAAGAGAACAGAGACTCAGAAATTATGTGACTGGACAATGAAATATTTCATCAGGTAAAAATTTGGAAGCCCTTTTCCCTCAGGAAGAATAGCATGTGCAAAAAAGGGATGAAGTCAAGGATAAGAAAATAAATCTTACAAGGCATGAAAGGTAATAATGAATTCTGTTGGATAAAATTTTACCCTTCTCAAAGAATTGGGAAGATGCCTATTTTATTTGGAATCTTTCAAATGCAAATATTTCTTCACTTTAAGATATTTTCTAGTAACAACAAATTTCAGGGTCCTGAATAAAGTTGCAAACATGGGATAGTGACCAATTCTTGTGGGTCTTAAACACAAGTTAAATAACTTTAAATTTTATTCCAAGTCAAAAGGGAACCACTGAAGAATTTGGAGTAGAAGAATGACATGACCAAATTTATAGTTATGATAGTTTTCACGGAAACTATAATTAGATTGGGGGAAATGTAAAAACTAAAACTTGTTAGGAAGTGAATGGGATAGTGTTGCCAACAATTTTTCCACTTACTTATAAGACTTGTTTCCTAGAAAAGTTGTGGATGAAAGGATGAATCAAGTAGCTAATGAAGAAAAAGACTGACACCAGTAGGACAACTAGTAAGTGCTATACTGTGAAAGGGATACATTCTGTCCACCTTATCTATAAATTTTATTTTTCTTTCAAAGGAAGAATTTAGTCTATGTCCATTATTCTGAATATTCTATCAAAAATACTATTGCCATATAGTTTATGAATGTTCCTATTTGAATTTCTTCCTTTTCATTTATCCATTTTGTAGAGACTAATAATATGTTTTTATGGGGATCATTTTTTATTTGATACTTAGACAAAAAAGGCAAACTCTGAAAGCAGAGGTTTTATAAAAAACACATTTCTAAAGTTATATGCTTTGACTATAAAACAAGACTATAAAAAATTGCATTCCTTTTTGCATCAATCAGGTTTCCAAGACTTTTTGATAGACTGGATATGAATGCCAGCATATAAAACTTGGTGCTTCTCAAAAGGTCACAAGAAGTTGGAAATGTGAAAATGTTAGGTAGAATCTCTTGAAAGCAAATATTTCTGCACTTTGCGATATTAGCCACTACTATCAACTTACAAAATACTTAATGAAGAGAGATTATGTTCTTTCATACTATACCTCCCATTTAACATACCTTTTTTCTCTTTAGTGGAATGAATGTGCTATTGAAATTTTTTGAAACCACATTTAAGTTATAATTAGTGGTTAAGTCAAGTGACATATTTTAAACCATCTATAATTTCTGTTAGATGGCTTCTATTAAATCAAAATTATTATTATTATTATTATTATTTATTGAGGCATTGGAGTTAAGTGACTTACCCAGAGTCACACAAAAGGAAGTGTCTGAGGCCACATTTGAACCCAAGTCCTCCTGACTTCAAGGCTGGTACACTATGCACTGTGCCACCTACCTGCCCAAAATCAAAATTATTTTGAAATCTCTTAGGAATTAGAAATTATGTATGGATGGTTGGTAGTAGGCAACAACGTAGTGGTAAATAATCCTAAATAGGAAAATGTGTTTTCCACAATGAATATATGGAAAATATAATTTAAAAGAAGGAAAAAATCAAGTTCTAAAATGAGATAGCCTACTCTAAATGCATGACCTAAAATCATCAAATTACATTAAGCCACTCTAGCAGAATGATCTTTAGGTAAAGTTTTCCAAATAACCCTGGGGAAAAATATATTGATATAAAGAATTACATAGAAATATAGATATATAGACATATTAATTAATTCATTGCAAAATTGTAAAGAAGAACAAGAAAAAAAAATAAGGAGAACATTATCCTTATGTAGAATATAAAGTTCTAAGACTAGTCCTTATTTTTCATTTCATCTAAAATAATTAATTTTTGATTCACTTGTATCTGTTTTATAAGATTAGGAATTAAATAAAATCATTTATTAAAAGTGAAGGATTTAATGCCTTATCATTTTTCTTGAAACTTATTTTATAGATCGAGTATGATAGTTCATGCCTGTAATCCAGTTAGTCTGAAGCTAATGGATCTCTTGAATTTGAGAGCTGACCTGTAGCAAATTAAATTGATTGTTTGCCCATGCTATGTCCACTCTCAATATGGAGAACTCACAAAAGGAGTAAAAGGTAGTCTAAGGAGAGGCAAACTGGTGCAGATCAAAAATCAAAACTGCCCTGGTAATGAATAATGTCATCAGTAGGGATTGTTGTTAAATTACCATCCATTGCCATTCTAGCTTAAGTGAGAAAGGAAGACTCAGTCTTTTAAAAAAAAAGTGAAGTTACCTTGTAACATTTGGGATTATTTTATTTTATTTTAATTTAATTTTTATTTAATAATTACTTTATATTGACACTCGTTTCTGTTCCGATTTTTTTTTTTCCCTCCCTCCCTCCACCCCCTCCCCTAGATGGCAAGCAGTCCTTTATATGTTGGATATGTTGCAGTATATCCTAGATACAATATATGTTTGCAGAACCGAACAGTTCTCTTGTTGCATAGGGAGAATTGGATTCAGAAGGTATAAATAACCCGGGAAGAAAAACAAAAATGCAGATAGTTCACATTCGTTTCCCAGTGTTCTTTCTTTGGGTGTAGCTGCTTTTGTCCGTCATTTATCAATTGAAACTCAGGTCTCTTTGTCAAAGAAATCCACTTCCATCAAAATATGTCCTCATACAATATCGTTGTTGAAGTGTATAATGATCTCCTGGTTCTGCTCATTTCACTTAGCATCAGTTCATGTAAGTCTCGCCAGTCCTCTCTGTATTCATCCTGCTGGTCATTTCTTACAGAACAATAATATTCCATAACATTCATATACCACAATTTACCCAGCCATTCTCCAATTGATGGGCATCCATTCATTTTCCAGTTTCTAGCCACTACAAACAGGGCTGCTACAAACATTTTGGCACATACAGGTCCCTTTCCATTTGGGATTATTTTAAAAACATCCGGAAAGTGTCTGTCAAGACATATTGTTTACTGTGAAAATCTGATTGGAGAACTAGCAGAACTCCACTACTTAAAAAGTAAGAAGCTAGAAATATATCTTTTTTTTTTTTCTTTAGGTAATAATATTAGACTGGAGATGTTACAATAAGTTATGGATCTGCTTCTGAGACCAACTTTCAGCAACTTTCTTAATACAAACCAAACTAATGTTTCTTACAATTTTCAATCTATATCATACCATGTGCCTCATGTTTTCTAATATGAGACAGATAATCATTTTCATCTATAAAATACTCATAACAATAATGAACACAGAAGCACAGAATGTAGCTGAAAGGAACTTAAAACTCATCTTACCCAACCCTTTCACATAATAGACAAGGAACCTGAAGCAATCAAGAATAAATGGCTCATCTAAAACTTTAATAATAATAATAAAACACATTCAGATTCCTTGATTATAGGGTCAATTCAGCTTCCACTGAATTTTGACTTAGATGTGTTGACAAGAACTTCCCCATATCAATTCCAAATAGCAGCTGAGTACAACTACAATAACAGAGCAAGTTCGCCCTTCCAAGCATATGAAATGATATATAGAAATATCATAAAATTCTTCAAAATAAATAGCTTCTCAAAACCAAGACCTATATTAAATTACATAACTTATAGAGTAAATTAAAATTAATGGGATACATGATGCTTATACTAATTACTTGTTGACCAGAGGATTTTCCCAGGAGAGCTAAAGTATACTGTTTGGCAATTTTGTGTAATTCATTAAAAAACATATTAATAATTACTAGAATTTTTATAGCAATTTAAAATTTTTAACACTGCATAAAAATCTCATTTTATCTTCATGACAACTCTGGAATATTGGTGAAATTATTATCCTTTTTTTACAAATAAGAAAACTGTGGCAAATAGAGGCTAAGATCTCTATTAGGTCATACAATTGTCCAATGCCTGGGACTAGATTAGGTCTTCCTGACTCCAGGTCTAAACACTGGATTATTATGACATCTTATCTTGGAACATAGAGTATTCATGTGGCCTCTGTAATGAATTTGACTGTCACAGTATTGCAGTGAGCAGAGGATGTTGTAAATTGCATGACTTCCTCTACATGACTTGAAATGCTGTGGCAAATAGTTTTGGACAATATATTTATGACTGGATGACTAACTAGTGGTAGAGATTCAACTAGAACATGAGGTTTTGATTTTGATTTCCAATCCAGAGATTTTCCGCTACATGTTCCTGCTTCTCCACTGAGTCAACAACCATCCAAAGCTTTTCCTTGCCACATCCCTTGCACTTTTGTCCCAAAATAAATATGATGTTGAAACATATAAAGGAACATATTATAAGTCAAGGGAGTTATACAAAACTACCTGAATGAACCTAAAATCCAAAATACTTGAGATATTTAAATGACACAGGAATATTTAAAACAAATCCCCAAAACTAGCCCAAATTATCTTTTATTATAATTGTAAATACATTTAAAATTGATGCAAAGGAACATTTTAGAAATGTGTGGCTTATATAGACTTTTCAAATTTTCATTCTATAGGAATTTTCCTTTCCAACTAACCTTTTTCAAAACTTGCATGTAAAGCATATCAGGTAAACAATCAATATTCCATACACATTTATTATGCACATACCATCTTCCAGGCAATGTTTCTGGAGATACAAAAAGAGGCAAAAGACAGTCCTGCCCTCCAAAAGCTCACAATATATTGGAAAAGACAACATTAAAACAAATAAATAAAAACAGTCTCTATACAAGTTAAATAGTAAATAATAATATTAGAAGCACTTCAATAAATATGGATTTATGGAGTTTCAGTTGACACTGAAAGGCAGAGAAGACAATAGTCACAACAGAGTAAGGAGAGTGTTCCAGGCATGTCAGACATTTGGAGAAATTTCCTGAAACCAAGAGATGGAGTGCCTTGTTCACAGAACTGCCAGGAGGCCAGTGTCACTGAATCAAAGTGCACATAGTAAGGAGTAAAGTATAAAAAGATTGGAAGAGGAGAAAAGGAAGATTGCAAGGTTATGAAGTACTTTGAATGTCAACCAGAGGATTTTGTATTTGTTCTTGTACTTTACCGACTAGATATGTGACATAGCCATTCCTGTGCTTTAGGAAAATCACTTTGGTGGCTGAAAAAGAATTGTTTGGAGAGAGATTTGAAATCAAGAGACCTATAAGCTGTCTATTGCAATATTCTAGACACAAGGTGATGAGTACCTGCACCACAAGGGTGGCAGAATCAGCAGAGATAACAGGGCACATTCCAGATATGCTACAAAGGTGTTGAAAATCCATAGGAGCTCTGCTTCTGCTTTCCTTGGTGATATCTGGTTTATACAATAAACAAATCTATACTGCCATATTAGACCCTCCCTTTCCCTAGCTAAGGTATATTGCGTATTAATTGCTTGGATTTTAGGTATTCCAAATATGGTAGCATCTTGTATGGAATAAGGGAAGGGCAAATCCTTGTCAAATAGTCTGAGGATGATTTTTAACTGTGTCAGACATACCAAAGAATTATGTGCACCATAAAATCAAGGCTAGCAAAGATCTGATCATCTTAGCTTTGATGTGGCAGTCTGTGGAATCAGATTCCTCATAGAATTAGGCAAGAACTATTTAGGAGATCCCAAGAGATATGGCCTTGAAGGGAATCTTATTAAGGAATCCCAGTGAGTCTTGGGCATATCTTAATATAATTTTTTTTCTTTTTTTTGCTGAGAACTTTGAAATGTATTTCTAGTATCTGATAAATCTCAGGAAGCATCAAGGGGTGTGGGCATCCTCCTGGTACCTTTATTACTGAATATTCTTTATGGAAAGCCTATGTTAACTCCAAAAATCCGACCAATTTCTGGAGTCAACACAATCCTTGTAGAGGAATAAACAAATATTTTATTTGTTGGACCTCTTGTGATAGAGCATCCTATATCTGAGGGGGGTCTGCTCTGTCTCAAGAGTCACATATCAAATGAGAATATTAAGCATAGTGTCTTTTTTTGTTCTCAGCCTATAAAAACTCCTTAGTAGAAAGCGACTAAGAACTCAAGTAGGAAGTTGGTACCACTAGCCCCAACAGCATCCCACTCAGGAACTTTGATCACTGTGACTTGGGTTCTCCCAGCTTTTGGAATCCAGATGTTGGAGCTTCCGTGGAGTGGTGAAGATGTATGCGGTATATTGTCTGTTGTCTGTTTGTTTCTTATATTATCTCAGTGATCACTATGTCTATTAATTGTGCATTACTTTTATTGTTTCTTTTTTTTCTTATATCTTGTTTAAATCAAGAACCTGAGCAGTAATAAACTCACTCTCTTTAAGACTATGTCTGTTGAATTATGAACCTAAATTAATCCTACAGGCTTTTACTGGAAAAGATAGTGTACTTGGTGACAATTAATGAGAAAAATAGTTCACATGATCATTGTGACATTCTTGATCAATTATTAAAAGAAAAGCCGTGTTTGAGTGACATACTTATCATTGCATTAGACAAAAAGATGAAAAAATACTCTAAAACATGTTACAGTTTGATTAGGAGGATAAGACATAAGGCATATAAAACAGGATCACAAAGTCTTCAAATTCAAGTGAGTAATTCTAAAATTTCTGCCTTAGGGAACATGAAGCATCATCACTGTAATTCCAAGTCATGAAAGCAGTATTCTTATTGGCAAATATAAATTACTTAATTTCTTCTTGAACAACACATTCTATAGATCACAAAGAAAGCACCACATTTTCATTTGAGAGTAGTCCATTCTATCATTTAAAGCTCCAGGGGTCACAGCTGTCAACTCCCTAGCTGCAAACTTGAAATTACTAGGTAGTCATAAATCAAGAGGTTGGGGACATTTTTGTGTCATGAATTCATTTGTATCAGTCTAATGAAGGCTGTGGACCATTTCTCAGAGGTAGAGAAGAAAAGGCTATAAAAGCATCAAAAGAAGTAAGGACATAAAGGAAATTAATTATAAATTTATCAAAATACTTTTAAAATAAAATAAAACAAAACAATTTAGCAAGTCTCTGATTAAAGACCCCTATTCTCCACGGTAAATTATATTCCCTTGCTAACTATCAAATTCCTCAGAGACTTCTACTCTTGTCAAAATAGACTTGCAATAATGATTTTTTTGTAACTACAGTAGTAATTAGCATATTGCTGCAAGGAGACAATCTGGAATTTAATTCAAGTTCACAATAAATGAAGTTTTTACTGCACTTGACTTCATTCTAAGTAAGTTTAAAATAAAAGGGTGAACCATATACTAGAGAGAATGAGAAAAGATATTATACTAACTAAATGTGGAGAAAATAATTGCTCAGCTAGGGGTGAGGGAAGAGGCCAAAAGAAAAAGCTTTTTTAAAAGCAGTAATCTTGTTAATAATGGTGTTATAATCTTTTATTGATTGTTGATTTGGAATATTCAAGCATTGGCATAAGTCTCACATGTATCTTTAGCATTAAATGACTGCATCTTTTAAAATTGTTTAATTTTTTTGCATTAAAATGTTTTATTATGCATTATCTGTAAGAATTTTTGATGTACTAGATAGAGTACTTGACTTGGAGTCTATGAGATCTGAGTTCAAACCATTCTCCTAACACTATGTGACAAGAGGAGAGTCCCTTAATTTTTCTTAACCTCAGACAATTCTTCAAGGTCATATATTTTAATTTGTAATATCTATCAATAGAGAAAGCCGATAGATTCACTAAATCTCAGGTTCCTTACATGTGATCATAGTTTTCATTGAACCTGATGTTTGAAGGTTGATAATTTGCTTTGCAGATAGCGTGGTATGTGTGCGTGTGAGAGGTGGGGTGGAGGGAGGAGGAAAAGAGAAAAGGAAGGAGGGAGAGAGAGAGAGAGAGAGAGAGAGAGAGAGAGAGAGAGAGAGAGAAGGAGAGAGAGAGAGAGAAGGAGGGAGGGAGGGGGAAGGGGGATGCAGAAAGGGAAGGAGTTGGGGAAGGGGGATGAAGAAAGGGAAAAGGGAGAGAGGGAGAGAAGGGGAGAGGAAGAGGAAGAGATGAAAATGGAGACAGAGAGACCTAGACAGAGACACAGAGAGAGACAAAGAAAAAGAGAGAGTGAGAAACAGAGAAAGAGAGAAAGAGACAGGAATTGGGGGGAGCGAGAGAGAACAAAGAGAAAGATAGGAGATCTTCCTACTTTGAGTGTTTTTAGAAATCCATGGACATGAGTCATTTGGAATGTGTGTACACTGTGCTAAATCCAACCAAATGCAAATGTCTTACTTTCTTAGAGGCATCTTTTCCTTCTGTCTCGTCTGGAGTTTTTCAAATGCAAAGAAATGTGAAAATCTATGAGAAGTGTAGAACAAGATTGAGTACTGAGATAAAAAGCTAGATATGATCATAATCTCAGAGTCCTTAGAATCATAGCAATCTGAATTTCTCAATGATTAAATGAAGAAAAGAATAAAACTCATAGTAATGTCAGTTCATAATATTACTGTAGAAACTTCTGAAGGAGTCTATGTCATATTTCTCCTCTGTCATCTCTTTTAACTATTCTGTGGTTGAGAAGGTAGATAAAGGGCTCAGAAGGAGGTTGCTCAGCTCTGTTTCCAAAATTGGTTATTAACATTTGTATTTTAGGCACAGTTCACTCACAAATAAAGCAATTAAAAATATGATCAAATTAAATTGAAATGAGCATTAAATCGGGATAGTTACCAATGGTGATTGTAAGAAAAACAATAAGGTTTTGACCTCCATATTAAATGAGCACAAACATATGATAAAAGTAAATTAATGTTGTAGAATGGTGAATTATATTCTCTTTTTATTTCATCAGAATTTCACCTTAGCAACAACAAAGGAAACCTTTAGTTTCAACTTCTTATGGGAATCCAAATACTTTCTCAGAAAAAGGGCAATTGTCCTAAGCATGAAATGAATGATATACTTAGTAACAAGTCAATATACTCAGAAGCCATTATGGAGGAAAACAATTTTGTGAAAGTTCCCAAGGTGAAATGCTGTACAACAACTTCTGGTCATCTTTTCTTCTTTTCTGGTGTTATTATCTTTAACAGGCAATAGTTGTACTTCTATCTTGTCCTATGTCATTAATTTCCATTGGATGTTTCCTCCTCTCAGGCCCTGTAAGTGAAAAATTCCCAGATTAGCCAAAAAAAAAAAAAAAAAAAAAACCTAGCATGTACTGTACAGTCCTTTAAATAATTATATTCAGTAACAGTAATATTGATAAAATACCATTGGGTTATCCTCCAATAAAACTTGTTGCTTTCAAAACAAAAAGTCTTTGACTTTTACTAATACTTTTACTTTGACTAATAACTGGCATATTAAGCCAGCAAGCATGAGTCTATCGTTCTAGCTAAATAAAGTTTGATTATTATCCCATACATTTTTTCTTTTGTTATCCCCCGTCAATAAAACCTGTCAGTAAATTTAGTGCAAAGGGGTTCAGGAGGAATGGTTATAATCAACCACTACTTTTATTAGGCACATTTTTTTTTCATTTTCCACTGGAACAAACAGCTATGTCAGGGGAAGTGTGGTTTGGATTTTTGTTGTTCTTTTTGCTTTTTTTTAAAGCAGAAACTTAATGAAATAATAGCTTCTCTTTACAGAATGGGTGAATAGTAGGAGTGGGATTGCTGAAGTCCCTGGCAAATTAATCCTATACATGGTTATACAACTAAACATTTGTATTAAAGAGAAAATAATCAGCAAGTTTAGTTTTTAGTATGTCTTAGAGGGGAAAATTCCAGATAGCATAAATTTTACTACAATCACTCAAGTTATTCAATCTGTAATAAAAAAATCTCAAAGATTTTATTTCTGGTAAGAGAGGTAAACTAGAAGATATGGTAGATGAAATGCTAGATCTGAAATAAGAAAGACTGGGATTCTAATCTAGCCTCAAACACTTGCTAGTTGTGTGACCCTTAGAAAGTCAGTTAACTTCTGTTATGAATAATTTTTTTCATTTGTAAAAAGGGGATAATGATAGCAACTAATTTTATATCCTATTAACAATCTTACAAGTTTTATGAGCATAAAATGGGATATTTGTAAAGCACTGTGCAAATCTTAATGTGCTATATAAATGCTAGCTATTAAAATCCACAGTTAAACTGGTTACATAAGATCCAAACTGAGATTTGTGTGCTATCTTATTTGTTCTCATTAGGATAGGCTTTGGTTTGGGCTTCTGAAGTGTATAGCCAAAGAAAGTTGATGGCATGCACACACATATATTACAATATATTTTATGTATTTATGTTTATACACATACATGTATACATATGTAAAACTGTGTGTATACACATTTACATATATTATATATATGCATTCATATGTATGTGTACCACTATTGAATCCACTGACCCTCATCTTTGAAGATTATATTAGAAATGGGGATTCATTGAGAGGAAATATCACAATTAGATTTATAAATTGGTGAGCCATCATCCTGAGACATCATGAGGACCCTGCTCTAATTTGAGAGAAAAAATACCAGTTTACTCACATGAAATAGTATGTTTTCAGTTTTATAAGATGAATAGATTCAGTGGGCTTTAAGGCATACATAACTATGTCAGTCTCCTGTCCCACATGGATTGTTAGAATAATCATGGTCCTGATGCTCTGACAGAAAAAGTGGACATATTGATATCTTATAGGCATGACATAATCTTCTAGAATGATTACTGGACTTTGTGATCCCTGCATATTCTTGACTTCTTTAATTAACCATGTATTATCTCAGTCTATAGAAATTTTGAGATTGGTAGAATTTGCTTTTATTTGACCTAGGCCTTCAGGAACCTACTATGTATCTCAGAACCCCAAGGGAAGACTAAGACCACCATGACTACTTAGTTCTTCCAGAGTCATCAAACATATTCTTGGTCTGTGAATAGAAAAGTTATAAACTGGAATCAGTACTCTAGTATCTTTTTGATTATGAAATAAAAATCCCCTTGTGGAGTCCAAGAATGTGGACTATGACAAACACCTCAGGAAAATAGAGGCAAATATCATTTCTTTCATTTCAAAACAGATGAGTCTTCCCTTCTAAACTAAGGATTGGAGATAATATGATTTAGTCATTTCTAAGGCATGAAATCATTTTGGGGAATGTATCACTCACCAAGAACTCTTAATAGAGAAGCTGCTAAGAAGCTGCTAACACTGTCTTAGTCCCATGATGATAACTTACCACTGAGGGAATTCATTTTTCTTTAGTTGTAGAAATACAACTTATATACTTTTAAAAGAAACTGTGTAAAATGCATAAAGAAGTTAATTTTCCAAAGCCACTAGTATAAACCAATATCTTTACATCACAGAGACTTTCAACCATTTTTGCTTCACCTTATACTTTTTTGTTGAAGGAGAGAGGGAAGAATTGTTGGAGAAATAATACAAGAGAAAGATTTATATGGCTTTTCCAGGTTTTTAAAATAGTTCTTTCCATATCTGAGATCATTTCTGGAGGTATTTCCATTCATAAAACCACAATATATTTTATGTCTTTCTCTCATAAGAATTTTAATAGGAAGAGTGTAAAAGTACAAAAGAAGCTCATAAATAAAACTCTTTGGGATTGTTATTAACCAAACTCTTTGGATTAAAAAATGTCCTTGAAACTTCCTTTTTCTCTCCTTTCCTTCTCTCTTTATCTCTCTCCGTGTGTGTGTGTGTGTGTGTGTGTGTGTGTCTGTGTGTGTCTGTGTATCTGTGTGCATGTTGGATTTTAGATATCTATGAAACATGAAATAATTTAGTAGGTAATTGTTGATGCAGGACTAAAGTTCATGAGAAAGGTAAAGATATGAGGAATATAGGGAATGGAAGATCTAATGAGATAATTCTATACATCTGACAAAAATAGAGATATATATTTAGGGCAGCTAAGTGGCACTTAGATAGATGTGGATAGAGTACTAAGTCTGGAATCAGGAAAACTTTTCTTCCTGAGTTCAAATTTAGCCTCAGTTACTAGCTGTATAATCCTAAGGAAATCACTTAATCCTGTTTGCCTCAATTTTTTCATCTATAAGTAAACTTGAGAAGGAAATGGCAAATCATTCTGGTATCTTAGGCCAGATGGGGTCCTGATGAGTCAAACACAACTGAAAACTGAACAATAGATATATTTGTATCTCTATACATAATAAATGCATATTCATGTATATGTGAATTTGTTTGCATATGTATATGTGTTCATATATTCACTTATACATACATACACTTATACATATATATGCCTGTGTTTATATCTGTTAAATAATATAATATGTAAGCATGACATAATTGGGGAGAGAAAGAGAGAAAAACAGAGAGGGGGGAAAGGAGGAGAGGGAGAAAAGAAGAGAGTAAGAAAGAGAGAAAATCCCAACAGGACAGGTGGTCAATAGACTGAAACATTACAAGGTCAAAAGGGATTTAATTAGGATAGAAAATAAGAGTAAATTAAGCATGAGACTCAATTTTATCCAAACATGCAAAAATCATATATATGGCTATAACTGTCTTTACAATAGTGAGAAAGAGAAATGATCTCTCAGAAACTAATGCAAGGTGAAAAATTGTTATATTTCACAAAAGAATCCCTTAGGAGTAATTTCTCAAATTAGACAGCTATTTGCTGGCACCTCTGTCAGCAATTGTTTATAGTTATTTGCGTCTTAGTTTTATCTCTCTCAATTCACTGGGCATGGACCCAGCATTCCCTTGTCTAACCACTCCACTCAGCCACCATCTGATGTAGCTCTGTCTTCCATTGCTGCTTTCTACTCCAAAACTGCTTCTCTGATGAGCTGCTGCCGCCACCTGCTAAACTGTCATCTGCTGCTGCAGCCAATTCTTCTTCCTTAAGGCAGTGTTTTCACTCTTTCAGTGTGAGATTGCCTTCTGCCAATATTTAGTGGATTTAATCAACACATTTTCAGCATTCTTGTTAGTCAGCCCTCTGTTTTAACTGGCCTAGCTACATAATAGTCATTCCATGGGCTATCACCACCTGGAATGCTTGCCCCTGTGACAGAAAGATTCATGGATCTCACTTAGAGATGAATTAGGTAGAATGAAATCCTTTTAATTTTCCCCTGACTATAGTCAGACTATGTGACCATTGCTTTAACCTGTATGCTCTTCTCCAGTAAGTATCTCTGAGTTTAAAAATAAGAATACATATCCTTATAATTTACTGTTGCTTCTAGCAGTTAGTGTCCGTGTCATTCAAATTGCCTTGGAATTTGATACAGCTCCAGGAAGTACTTAGCAACACTAGCAGGGCAGAACTATCAATTTTTTAGGCATTTCTGCTACTATGTTAGATATTCATTTTCCTCTTACTATTGTTAGTGACAGTGAAATAGAATGGTAGAGACACAAATTTTGCATTTGGATAGTTCAAAGATTATACATAACCATTTTTGGGGACCCTCATGCTTAATATTTATTTAATAAATAATTGTTCATAATATATGCTTATTATAATATGTTGAAAGATGTGCATAAAACGGCTTCACTTTCCCCCCTTTCCAAAGATTCTTGTATTGCAGAATTTGAATCTAATGGTGACAAAGAAGCAGCAATATTTTCATCTCTGTTAGTTTCCATTGGTTTACAGGATTTAGAAAATTTTCATTATTAAACTTAAACTTTATTAAACATTAAATCCAAACATGGTTTTTTTCATAAATCACTTTATAGAAAACTATCCTTAGAATGAAGGGATAATAATTGATCAATGATGGACAGAATCAGCTACACTCAGAGAAAGAACACTGGGAAATTACTGTGGACTACTTGCATTTTTGTTTTTCTTCCCAGGATATTTTTACCTTCTGTATCCAATTTTTCTTGTGCAACAGGAGAACTGTATAATTCTGTACACATATATTGTATTTAAGATATGCTTTAACATTTTTAACATGTATGGGACCTGCGTTCCATCTAGGGGAGGGGGTGGAGGGAGGAAAGGTAAAAGTTGGAATAGAAGTGAGTGCAAGGAACAATGTTGTAAAAATTACCAATACATTTGTTCTGTCAATATAATAATATAAACAAACAAACAAACAAATAGATAAATAAATAAATAGATAGATAGATAAATGAATCGATGAAAATGAAGGGATAAAATCTCTATGCAGCAATAAATTATTCAATAAATCAATATGTGTTCTTACTGAATCAGGGCCATATATTTAATTATCATTGTATTTTAAAAAGTTCCTTCTATTAATTTACATGTCATACTCCAAAAAAATTCATAATTAACTTTAGTATTATAAAATATAATATACTGTAAAGTTAATTGTAACATAAGCCCATCCTTATCATTAGCATAACTGACAGAAACAGAGCCAACATTGGTCTACTAGTCATTTGAACTCTACCTTTTCCAGATTGTTTCTCAGGAAAAGGATGGGGTCAAGATGGAATTATTTCCTGAAAATGAAGATACAGAGTAGTTTCTTTAGTACAAAATATAGATTATTTTCTCTGTTCTTTTTTTCTTTTTGTCTTTTTAACATTAAAGAGTTTTAAAAAACAAATGTAAAAATCAGTTCTGTACATCCTAGTATTTGAGAGAAAATAGGAAATTTTAATCAGGGTTTCTTCACTCCACAGTTTAATTGGATCAATGAAAGGGAAACAACATTACATGGTAAGAACATTGGACTAAGCTCAGTTGTTGATGTGTTAAAGGAAAGATTCAATCTTTCTGAACTTCAGTTTTCTTTACAATGTTGAGATTGGACTAAGTAATATCTAAGATTGCTTTGGGGACTAAGTAATATCTAAGATTGCTTTGGGTTTAGAAAATCGATCATCCTGTGCTTTAATAGCCTAAAGTAGAAATTCAACTTAGAGGGAACTTGGGAAGCATCTAGTGAAAATCCTTTCTTTGTATAAGAAAAGTGTAGGACAGAATCATTAAATGACTTGTTTAAGATTAGCCATGAACAAAGCTCATTTTTGAACCCATGTCCTTAATTATTAAAGCACAATAAACTTAAAGAGTATCATCTTTTCAATATTTAAGAAGATTTAGAATAAAGGATATGATTAGGGGAAAGAGTGGCAATATTTATCCTAATAATAATGGTGATAATGATTATTATTAATAACAGTTACCATTAAAGTTTGCAAAGCAATTTATGGTACATATTATTTTATCTTTAAAACAAAACCTATGAAAGTGCTATTATAATTCCTACTTTACAAATGAGGAAACTGGAATTGAAATTGATTGTAACTTGTTCTGACTCAGAAGGTAAGCATCTGATATGATATTCAATTCTGATTCTTCTTCATTTTAACTCTAGTGCTTTCTTTACTATACAAAACTGCTTACAAAATAATAATAATAATTTAATTTAATTTATCAACTTTTTTGTTGAAGGAGAGAGGGAAGAATTGGACTGATAATTGGCAACTGTGAGAAATAATAAATCAATAGTCTATCTACTACATTAGTATCTTTATGATATCAGGAGAAATTGAAAGTGTTCCCGGACCTGCTATTATAAATTTATCAGAGAATATGAATTAGTATTGGAGAGGCTGGACAAACATGGATAGGTCTCTCTCTCTAAATCATTTGAAGGAGCTTTCAACTTGATGAAACTCTTTCTAATACTGAGTTGTGAAACTTTGGTTTATAGGTGAAGAAAACAAACCCAAGAAGATACAAGTGATCTGTACAAAGTAATAAAGCTGGGATTTCAGATAATATATACTTTTTGTACTATTTATTATACAATTCCTCTTGGATTATTAGAATTCCTTCTGTTGAAGCCTTTTGCTCAGTTTTCCCAGAGGCAATATGATCATATCTATTATAAGAATAGTGTTTCCTAAAAGGAACAGGAACCTCTCCCATGAATAATAATGTTAAGCCAGTGAGGAACAGCTGTTGAGGCTGATTTCATTTTATAGTATATATTACATAGTATATAATTCCCCCTAGATGCCAAGTTGTGCTGCCACTAGGCACTTTTCCCTTCAGGGCAATGAACTGAATTTGATTACATTGATTGATTAAATTCACCACAGCATCTATGACTGGCAGCCTATGGTCCTCAAGAATGAATTTCCATATAAAGTTCTGAGAAATGGTAAATTGGCTATCTCACAGTGTCAGTAAGTTTCTGGCAGATGATCATGTCAATTACTTGATTATTCATAATCAATATGTTTTGGCTTCAAATAAACGAAAACAATTCTTTGGAAAATTTTAACTGAAATTAGATTTCCTGGACAGGCGACAAATGCTTCTCACACCTATCACTGAGATCCAATAATGTCACAGTTTCATGTAAAGGGTATGATTGAGTAACAAGGGAGTTCTGAGCAGGTTTTAGAGATGAGATCTGAAGAGAAAAAAAAAGTTATATTATTCAATATTCTATTTTTCTTTTTTGTGTTTGTGTTTTTGTTTTTCTTCTTACTTCCAGGTAGTGGATGAAATGGAATTGATGATTACGCATTGTTTTGCTATTATTATAAAGGTGCAAGCTTTTCCTCTCTTATTTTGCTGTTTTCTCAGACACAGGAAAGTAAGCTAAAACTTATTCTATATGGTTAGTTAAGTTTATTATGGTTAGTTTTATATGTAACACGTTTTTGACAGCATAATTCTCTTTTAGTTATTTAACCTCCTTATTTTTAAAATTCCATGTAGTATTTTTTCCAATGTTACATATACAAACAATTTTTACCAGTTTTTAAAGGTCTGGATTCTAATTTCGTTTTCCATTCCTAACTCCCAATTATCCTGCAGTGAGAAGAAAAGCAATTCAATATAAGCTATACATGTGTATTCATGGAAAACATTTCCACTTTAGTCATGTTGTGAAAGAAAACATAGACCAAAAAGGGGGAAGAGAGGGAGGACTCTCAAAAAAAAAAAAGTTTTTTTAAAAGTATGCTTTAATTTGTATTCATACTTTTAGCTCTTTCTCTCAGGATGGATAATATTTTTCATCATAAGTCCTTCCAAGTTGTCTTGGATCATTGTATTGCTAAAAATAGCTGAGTCATTCATAGTGATCATCTTACAATATTGTTGCAAAAAGTACATTTCACTTTGCATCAGCCCATGGAAAAGTTTCAGGTTTTTCTGAAAGCATCCTGTCATCATTTGTTATAGCAAAATAGTATTCCATCATAATCACATAAAATAATTTGTTCAACGATTCCCCAAGTGATCCAATTTTTATCACTACAAAAAGAGCTGCTATAAATATTTTGGCACTTTTTCCTTATAATTTTTTTTTATCTTTTTGGAGATACAGACCTAGTAATGGTATTATGTATCATAGGCTATGCATGGTTCTATAACCCTTTGTGCATAGTTTCAAATTGCTTTACAAAATGGTAGGATCAGTTCACAATTTCACCAACAGTGCATTAATGTCTTATTTTCCCACATCTCCTCCAACATTTTTTAGAGGTAATGAGTCAGAATTATCTAATTTGCATTTCTCCAATTAATGTAGAAGTAGAACTTTTTTTATAATCCTGTGGATATTTTTGATTACTTCATTTGAAAACTTACTATCTTTCGATCACTTATCAGTTAAGAAATGGCTCTTATCTTTATCAATTTGGCTCAATTCTCTATGTTTGAAGAATTAGATCTTTATAAATTTGGCTCAATTCTCTATGTTTGAGAAATTACATCTGTTTTAGAGAAACTTAAATTTTTTCACACTTAATCTTGCTAACTGTACCCTTCATTTATTCTTTTCTATGTCTCTTTTCTTCCTGTCTACTCAAAAAATGTTTAGCTTCTGATTATCTGTCCTCCAATCTGCCCTCCCTTGAATTAAGCCCCCACCCCCATTTCCTTCCCCTACTACTATCTTGTAGAATAAGGTAGATTTTATACCCAATTGAATGTATGCATGTTATTCCCTCTGATAAAAGTAAAATTAATTCACCTCCCCCCTATTTTTCCGTAAAAGTTTTTTTTTTTTTTTTTCTTGCTTCTTTTATGGGAGATAATGTATTCCATTCTACCTTTGCCTTTCCCTTTCTCCCAGGACATTCCTCTCTTGCCCCTTAATTTTATTTTTATATCACCTCTTTATATTCAACTTACACCTATGTTTTCAGTCTATATATACTCTTCTAACTGCCATAATGATATGATAAGAAAGCTCTTCTGTGTTGTAAGTATTTTACCATATAAGAATGTAAACAGTTTTTAATATTTTAAATTTCTTATAATTTTCCTTTCTTATTTACCTTTTTATGCTACTCTTGCATTCTGTATTTCAAGATAAATATTCCTATTCAATTCTGATCTTTTCTTCATAAACACTTGGAAGGCTTTCATTTCACTGAATATTCCTCTTTTTCCCTGAAGGATTATACTCATTTGTGCTAGGTAGATGATTTTTGATTGTAATCCAAGCTCCTTTGCCTCCAGAATATTCTATTCCAAGACCACTGATCTTTAAGCAGCTAAATCTTGTGTGATCATGATTGTGGTTCCATGATACTTGAATTGTTTCTTTCTTTCTTCTTATAAATTTTTTTTTCTTTTCTTGGAAGCTCTGGAATTTGGCTATAATATTACCAAGAATTTTCATGTTTTCATTTTGGTTTCTCTTTCAGGAGGTATTCGATCGGTTTTTTAAATTTTTCTTCTATCCTCTAGTTCTAGAATATCAGGGTAGTTTTTCCTGATAATTTCTTGAAAGATGATGTCTAGACTCTTCTTTTGATGTTGTCTTTCAAGTAATCTAATAATATTAAAATTATTTTTCTTAAATTTGTTTTCCAGGTCCACTGTTTTACTAATGATATAGTTCACATTATCTTCTTTTTTTTAAGTTTTTGGTTTTGTTTTACTGATTTCTCATAAAGTCACTATCTTTCACTTGTTCAAGTCTAATTTTTAAGGAATTATTTTCTTTAGTGAGCTTTTGTAATTCTTTTTCCATTTGGTAAATTCTACTTTTTAATGATTTTTTCCCTTTCCAGTGAATTTTTGTATCTCCTTTGGCTTTGGCAAGCCTGCTTTTTAAAGCCTTGTCCCTCACCATTAGCTTTTTGTACTTCTTTTCCCATTTGGCCTAGTTTGTTTTTTAATGTAATTTTTTTTCATATGTTTTGTCTCCTTTATCAAGTTATTGACTTGTTTTCCCCCAATTTTCTTGCATCACTCTTATTTTTTCCCAATTTTTCCTCTATCTTTCTTATTTGATTGTTCATATTTTTGTTGGAGGCTTTGAATATAGGAGCTTTGACTTTATTATCTTTTCTCATTTGATCTTCCTTATCATTAGAGTAATTTTTAATGAATCAGAATGTTTTTCTGTTCTTTTGCTCATTTTTCCAACTTATTTCTTGACTTTTAAGTTTTTGTTAAAGTAGGCCTCTGCTTCCAGGGTGGAATGAGCAGTGTCCCAAGCTTTAGGGTTTTTTAATGCATCTGTTTTTCAGAGGTACTTTTAGTAACTTGTAAGTTTTCAGTTCTTCCAAGGGGGTAAGTTCTAAAGAAAGGTGGTTTACTACACTCTTGATCTGTACTTAGGTCTGTAAAGGATCACAAGCACTCTTTTCTGCTTAAACCTGTAATGAAGTCTCCAGTCAACTGGAATTGCAAGCTCTAGTGTGCCAGTGGTCTTTGTAGCCCTGGAATTGTCTCTAAGGACTGTGAATCAGACCTGAACAGGGGCAAAGCAACTATGTCCTGCCTTTCATTTTTAAAATGAAAATTTTTGTTTATGCTGGCTTTTATTTCATTAATAATATATGGTTCAAACCTTCAATTCCAAGAGGGGAGAAAGGGAAAGGGGGAGGAAAAAATAAAGGAAGATGGGAACAAATGAAGGAATGAATGAACAAAGGAATGAAGGCAGGATTTGATACGTGTGTAGAATCAATCAAAAGAAAGTCCTACATTTACCATGTGAAAAAAATTATTGTGCAATTTTAAGTCCATCATCTCTTTGGAAAGTAATTGGGGAGAAGTATGTATCATCTTGGATCTTCTGTAATAACTGATTTTATATATATATAAAATACAAATTAATATAATATAAATTTTACATTTTGTGCTTACCATTTGCATGCTTGTTCATTGGCAGTTTATTTTAGTGTTTTTATTTTTCAATTGCTGTTGGATTCTTCAATAATTCTTATCATTAGCCTCCATAATTGGACAGACTGTAACTTGAGTCTAACATAGTGATGTTACTTTGGTCTTCTTCGAGAATGAAATACATCAACCAACCAATCATATACTCAATAAAGTGTTTTTCATCATCTATGATAGTTAAGTACAGAGTTTCTAGTCTTTTTCCATCAGCAATTTTTATTTTTATCCTTTTTTTTAAATTTGAGATAAATCATTCCTTTTTAAAACATAAAAAAAATAGGGGCAGCTTGGTGGCATCGTGGATAGAGCACCAGCTCTGAAGTCAGGAGGAACTGAGTTCAAATCTGGTCTCAGACACGTAACACTTCTTATTTGGATGACCTGGGTAAGTCACTTAATCCCAATTGTCTCAGCAAAAAAAAAATCATAAAAAATAATTTTTATTCCCCCTTAATTTTTACTTAACATGTAGATACATGTATTTTTCGGATATATTTCATATATGCAATACATTGTTGCGGTATCTAAATGAATTTCTTTATTCTTTTTTGGGGGGAATTTTTCCAGTCATATTAGAAAGTTTTTTTTAAATTAATAAATACATATATACTCAAATGTATATTTATAAAATCTTTAGTCTTTGAAATTTCTTTTGCTTATATTAATCAGATCCAGAATTTTTTTCTTTCACCTTTTAAATTTCTCTCTTTGCCTCTCTCAGCCTCAGTCTCTATCTCTGCATCTATCCATCTGTCTTTCTGTGTGTCCCTCTCTCTTTTTCTGGCTCTATCTCTCTTCCTGCCTCTTTTTTCCCCTTTCTCTCCCTTCCTCTCTCCCTCCCTCTTTCTTTCTCCTTTCTTTTATTTTCTCTGTCTCCTTTTCCCTTTACCCTCTTCTTCTTCTTCTTTCTCTTTTATTCTCTCTCTGTCTCCCCCCTTTCTCTCTCCACATCTTCTTTACCAGATAAGTTTGTTGGCTAATGTTGCTTCTGTAAAAACGTAGTATGATCTGAAACCTGAAGCTAAGATCTCTGATAACATTTACCATTTTTTCCCTCACTTTTCCCATTTAATGGTATTCCATAATCCCATCAAAGCTGTGATTGTGTTTATAGTTAGTTTATGTTTTGAGCCTTTATTCATCAGAGGAATAAGGAACCCATTTTCACATGAGGAGATTAGTACTATTGACACATAGGTAGTACAGATGTTGCTTAATAATTCAGAAGTTGTAGCTGTGATAATTATTATAAATAAATTTTGCCTACCATCAGGCTGCTCGAGCTTTGCGTTTACAGTTTGGGATTACAAGAGAAGAAGCTAGGAGCATAGTAAAAAGCTGTACAGCTTGCCTTCCCTTCCACGCTCCTACACTGCCTCCAGGGAAGAACCCTCGTGGTTTGAGACCCAATGAAATCTGGCAAATGGATGTGACTCATTATAAATCTTTTGGTCGTCTGTCTTTTATCCACGTTGCGGTAGACACCTTTTCAGGATTCACTTTTGCCATACCAGCAGCAAAAGAGACAGCCCGAGTGGTCACTGAATTCCTCATTCAAGCATTCGCAATTATGGGTGTGCCACAAGAAATAAAAACAGATAATGGACCGGCGTATACCTCCAAACATTTTGAACACTTTTGTGCACAGTATAAGATTTTACACACTACTGGCATACCCTTCAATCCTCAAGGTCAAGCAATAGTAGAAAGAAGAAACAGAGACATTAAGACACTCCTCCAAAAACAAAAGAAAGGGGGAGCCACGGGTAACCCTAGAGAACTTCTAAATTTAGTTCTCTATACCATTAATTTTTTAATCTTTGATAAAGATGCACTGGCTCCAGCAGACAGGTTTTATAACCCACCAGAAGAGCAGTGTCCAGTGCGAGCAGCTCCACTATCCTTAGATAATCGCCAGGTGATGTGGAGAGACCCAGAAAGTGGTGAATGGAAGGGACCAGATAGGCTAACTGCTTGGGGGAGAGGATTTGCTTGCATCTCTACAGGTGGAGAAGGAATCAGATGGGTGCCTACGAGCCGCATTCGCCTTGTCCATCACAGAAAGATGGAGCAGACCCTTGAAACAAAGGAGAACACCCAAGAAATATCGGGTGGTTCTGTTGCTGATTGTGCTCACAAGAATTATTAGATTCCTGGCACATGAACTAATGGACAATGGAATCCTATTGGACTGTTTCTAGGACTTATGGACATGTGTAAATTTTCAGATTGATTCTTGTTATTTGTTACATTACTACTAGCCTGTGTTATATTGCTATGTGCTCATGTAAATTATGTATAATGCCTCCCATATTGATGGATTTATGTGTACCCCCTCAGAAACCCCCTATGTTTTAAAACAAAAGAAAGGGGGAGATGTTGGAATCCTTACTAACTGCTAAGTAATTAGAGTTGATCTAATCTTACAAGAAGTTGTTTTGGCCAGAACCTGAAACAAGGTACTAAGTAGAACTAATCAAGACAAGGCTTGTGTTCCCACCTTTACTCATTGGAGTCCATAAGTATGCTAGCTTCACAAAGTACACTTTCTAACTTCAAGAGAGTCCACACCTTAAAGCTCTTTGGGCCAGAGAGCACTATGGGAGAAAACCCATAATCCCATTCTTTCAGAAGGTTCACATATAAGGCGAGACAGCCATTCCAGAATACACTTTTTTCCTCTTGGCTGGCTGATCGCGCTGGACTCGAGAGGAACGACTCTGCTGCAGAAAACACTTTTGACGGACTTCAGTGGAGCTACGCCAGAAGCCCTCTCTCCGCGGCAAGTTGGTGGCTGGGCTCCCCAGAAGGAGATAAGAGAGACCTTCCATCTCTGTCTTGGTTGGAGGCAGAAGAAAGCAGAGGCAGAGGCTGAAGGACAGAACCTTTGGATTTGGAGACATCCGAAGGGCTCCAAGCCTCTAAACCGGCTGTGCCTTTGAGAAGAACTAACTCCAACATTTGAACTCTAACAGTTCTGGATTTGTAGTTTTTTTTTTTTTTTTAAAACAATAACTTGATATATTATTGTAATTACTAAGAAACCAGTAAACATTATATTAGTATATATGCACACACAATATGCACATATATATGTATATAATTATATATAACACAATTTTATATTTCTTCTAAAGCAATGAAATAATATGGTAAGATCACTACTGACACACCATGATTCTCCTTTACAGTAATCTATTACAATTCACTAAAACATGTTTAACACTTTATGCATTTTAGCCAATTATTCTTTTCCCTTCATATGGATTTCATTTTCACTTTTCACTGGAAACTAGACTCTAACTGACACAAATGATTGAATGAACTTTAATTAGACCTCTCAAAGCTTAAGAAAAAGATCTCTTTTCATTCAACAATGACTTGCTCAGTATTGCCTAAGAGGATGATGAAGCTTTTGTGTATGTCTTTCCAAGAAGGGGTAAGAGATTATTATTTCTTTAAAGGCAAAACTATTCTTTTTAAATGATTAGCTCATAACAGTTTGAAAAGCAAACTGCATTATCCCTATGCTTGTACCTTGTTGAAATTCTGTCAAATCAAGTTTGCTAAGAAATAACACATGAAAATTAAGGCACTCCAGAAACAGTAGGACATGACCTCTAAATTTCTATGAAGTAAATTTCTGTTCTTCAATATTAGTTGCAAGAAAATCCAAAGGAGAGCCATTTCTCACATACTAACCAGACTCCCTTGAGGATCTATATTTCATAACTGAAATGTAGTCTGTAGAACCCATCTGGCAGACTAGGGGATCATCTGCTTCTTTTGAATTGTGTTCAATATATTGGAAAGAATATTGTCTTTCAACACGTTTTCACCATCCTGCATATTATGTGCAGTTTTTTGTTATTGTTTTGTTTTGTTTATCTTGCCAGCACAGCCAAGTAAAATGTATTTTAATATTAAGCTTTAATTAGAAAAGGATCAAAAGGCAGAACAACAAAAAATACTTATTTGATGTATTTTTTTATATTTTTGAAAAGATTAAATTGTAAAGTTTAAATATATTATTTACTTTTCAGCACCATTTTTTGACAAGCTGTCCTCTTTAATAAAATTCAGGTAGGCATTAAAACAAAGATGGGGACACAAAAAGTACTGTGAAGATTTCTAACATCTTAATCTTCCCGCTTAAATGTCAATAGAGATAATTAACACTTAGAACAAATGCTGGTTGGTAGCATTTGCAGATAGCTTTGAAACACTGAAAGAAGATACACTAAGTGCAGATGGTTTTGTTTTCCTTTGCATTTTTAGGAACTAAAAGAAGCATTGTAAGTTGTAAGATAGGCAAAAATGACAGTGAGACCACAGTTTTGTTTTTTTTTTTTTTAGACTATGTTGTTTTAATTATCTCTGTTCATTCTTATTTAATTATCTGTTCATTTTTTTTTTTTTTTACCACAGACATGGTTAAAGGGGCAGTGATATTTTGCAGAAACAAAATTACTTGTTATCACAATAATGCAGAGGATTGAAAGTGACTTTAAAAAAAACACTAAAATGATAGGGCTTCCTACTCTAGGTTTTGTTCAGAAGCACTGGATGTTTTCTAAAATGTCCAATCAAGAAATAAGGAGGAATCAAAGAAAAGAAATTTAAGATTCTCCACTACTTTGTATGATTATATAATTTAAAATTGGAAGGCAATTTACCAATTATTTAATCCAGTTGACTCATTTTATATTTGAGAAACCCAAGTGGAGAGATCTTTTACCCATGCAATTATTCAGCAAATATTTATTAAATACCTTCTATGTAAAAGAAAACAATTAAACAACATTTATTGAACAATTAGTATTAACCAGACAAATTGCTAGCTATAATGACCACGTATTTAAAATCAGCCGGAATCAGGAATTCAGGTTAAGAGAAAAATCTTCAATCTTTAGTGAAGTGAAGAGGTGAAAAAGGATTGCAATAGCAATATGGGCAGCTGTAACAGGAAGCCAGCTAGCAGAGGGGGACTGGAGATGAAAGGCTGTCACAATGGCAATATGAGCAGCTGTGTCAAGACACCAGCCAGCAGTCTCTCCTTCTACTTCCCTTTCCACTCCCCTGCCTCCACTCACCAAAACATCATTTCCTATACAACACATCAGGACTTGCACAAAGAGTGGGTGGGGGCCATTCTTTCTCCAAGCATATATATTAATAGAATATGGTCCAATTACTATTTAGACTCACGTGCTTGGGACCTCAGTGCATTAACTCAAGCCTCAGCCCATTACAGCTAGCTAGTTGAAAAGCAAACAAAATGATACACCTCAGCTACTGAGACATGTGTTTATGTTTACATGTATGTACATATGCATTTCATAACTTAGCCATGCACACATACATGTATGTACACATGTACACACTTAAAATCACAGGTCTTGTCTAAATATATCATTAATTGAAGAATATTCAATATGTTATATTTACATATATTTAACCTAGACCTAAGATTTTATGAGTGTAATGGCATGGCAGCTCATGGCAAGGAACTTTCCCTACCATTTCATACTGGCATCTTCTTGGTAGTCTTCAAGAATCACCTCCTTCTCTATGAAATTAAATGTTTTTACCAAGATCACATATCCAATATGAGTCAGAGACAGAACCTAATCTCTAGTCTTCCTGACTAAGGTCAGACCTCTCTATTCACTATGCTGTATTTTAACATTATTTATGATCATTATTTTTAAACCATTATTATTCCTCAAACTTTCTGATAAAGAAGCATTATCATTTAAAGCTGTGACATAGCACAAAAATCATATAGTCTCTATTTGTACAAAATATCTTCAGAAAATGTTGTAATTTCATATGAATATCTGGGCGAAGTGGAATCAGGACCAAGAATCCAATATTGTATTAGGTGTTTAGGACCCAAAAACTATGCAAGTACAGAATTGGTCAAATATAGCCTATAGGAATAAATATAACCTTTAAGAATTTAAAGCCTTTTATAATCTGGCTCCTATCTATCACTGTATTTTCCTCTTTTCCCCTTCAATTACATCGTATTCAAGCCAAATCTGTCTAATATCTTGAGCTCTCCCTACTATGAATTTTTGCATACCTATTCCTTGGTTATTTCTTCTATATTTGATAATTTTTTTTTCATCTTTGGATTTCCTGGACCTTGTTCTATATAGGAATAATAGTTATTTGAATAATTTAATTTAATCAAAGAAACGTGACAGCAAGAAAATTGTAGCGGTTTGTAATACTAGAGCCAAAATTAAGCCAGACTAGTCCAGAGATGCCTGTTTACAGAGAAGAAATATTGAGTAGAAAACATTTGTTTCAGCTATCTACATTTGTCCAAATTGTTCTTTCAAATTTAGATAAGAATCATCTCCACAAAGGGAGAATATGATCACATATTTTAAATTAAATTTTGATTGTTCTTTAATAACATTATAATATACTTTCCCATCAAAACCATTTATCCTTTTTAAAATAGAAAGTAAAGTTTCACTTTACTTTCAAAACTGCTCCACTTATATTTCCTTGTGAGATTCTTTCTCTTCTGTGTAGCTACAATATTTCAGTAGGTATCTTTTTTTTTTTTTTAACAACATCAATGTTAATAACACCCAAGTCTCTGAGAGAAAATAAAGAAGCCAAAAAAAAAAAAAAAGAAAGAAAGAAAAGAAAAGAAAAGAAACTTTGTAATGAGTAAATGCACAGTCAAACAAAATGAATCTACACAGGAACCATATCTAAAACTATCTTACATTATTTCTTTTACTTTGTATAAATAAGTATTCATGTAGCCTTTGCAGGAAATTCAATGACTGGAAAAATCACAAAATTGTTCTAAAAGAATACCTTATTTGTTATTTCTTATATAATTTGAATTCAGGCTTCATTGTAGTAAGGGAATCTGTTTGCATTACCCTTACTATGCCACTTATCACAGTAACATTAATAAATCTTTTCATCCATATTCAAATCTCTCATATCTCCTGATTGCCATGTCTCAGTTGACAATCTTAGCTCATATATCACTAAAAAAACAAGGTTATTTGCTGAGAGTTCCCTGTGTCAATTTTTCTGATTGCACATCACTCAGATGTCTGCTGACAATATCAAAGCTTCAATATCTTTCTCACATATAGCTTTCCAAGTCATATAGTTCTACACACAAGAGGGATCCTATTCCCTCCAGTATTCTCTAACAGATTATTCCTTCTATCATCCCTACTCTCTTGCTTATCTCAATTTCTTCTGCCCATTTTCCTACTGTTTTCAAATGTGCTCCTCTAATTTCAAAAATAACTCACTAGATTGATCATTAAAAAAAAAATCATCCTATTTCTCTCCTTTTTTTGCGTGTAAAAGTCTTTAAAAACTTTCAAAAATAGATTCCTCCATTTTCTTTTCTGGGTTGTGAACTCATTCATAAAATGGAAGTGAATAATAAAATGGATTAAAAATCAAAATGTAACAATATGTTGTTTACACACACTTACAACAGAAAGACACACACAGAGTTAAAATACTTAAAAGATTGATCAGAAGCTAAAATGTTTCATCTGAAGAAAAAGGAAAAAAAAAAAAAGACAAGGGTTACAACCATGGTCCCAGATAAAGAAAAAGCAAAAATAGACCTAATTAAAATAGATAATCAGGGAAACTACATTTTGCTAAAAGGTATCATAGACAATGAAACAATACTCAAAAAATTTACAGCAAGTTTCTCTGATAATTTCTCAGCTATGTACTTTAAAGAACTAAGCCAATTTTATAAAAATAAGAACTGTTCATGAATTGATAAATTATCAAAGCATATAAATAGCCAGTTTCAAGATACATAATTCAAAGCTATAATGGTAATATGAAAAAATCAAAAAATTCCTAAATCACTTTTGATTAGAGAAAGGCAAATTAAAACAAGTATCAAAAATGACAAATGCTAGAGGAGAAAAAGATAAACACGTACATTCATGAATTATTCATAAAATAGTGAACAACTCCAAACTCTGGTGAACTATTTGGAACTAGACCCCCAAGGTTTTGTTTCTGTTATTGCTGTTGCTGTTGCTATTTTTCAGTTATTTCAATTATGTTGACTCCTTGTGACCTTATTTGAAATTTTCTTGGCAAAGATACTGCAGTGCATACCCAATTTCTTCTCCAGTTCATTTATAGATAAGGAACTAAGGCAAAGAGGGTTAAGAGACTTGTCCAAGATCACATGGGTGGTAAGTGTCTGAGGCTGAATTTGAATTCGTAAAGTTGAGTCTCCCTGATTCCATGCCTAGCGCTGTGTACACTGTGCCACATAGTTCCCTCCCCCCCATGAAAGGAGCTATAAAACTGTTACCCAATAATATCAGTATTAGGTCTACATTGCAAAGAGATAAAAATAAAAGGACATGTATGTGCAAAAATTGGAAAAATTTTAGAATTGGAAAACAAGGGGATGTTCATCAATTGGGAGTGACTAAACAAATTGTAACATATGATGCACTATTCAGTTGTCAAAGTGATCTTCCTAAAGCACAACATTATTTCTAAGAAATAAAAATCACCTCACTTTACACCTCAGTAAATTATAGTAGTACCATAATGACTCCAGGAAATAATATAAAAGCCTCTATTTGGCTTTCTAACTCCTTTAAAACCTGTCCCACCTCTCTGACCAAATAATATGACCTTTTCATTGTTTACATTCCATTTCCAGAATCTGGGCATTTTCCTTTACTGTTCTGCATGAATAAATAAATATCTTCTTCTTCATCTCTGTATATTGGTTTCCCTAAATTCCTTTAAAATCAAATATTCCATCATCTACAATAAACTTTTAAAAAATCCCTTAATTCTTTCCTTCTGTTATTTCCATTGTATCCTGTATATAGCCTATTTGTACAAACTTATTTTCATAATCATCTCCTTCATTAAACTGAGTACCTTGAAAGCAGGCCTTTCTTTGTAACCCCAGTATTTAACATAGTTGCTGACACAAAGGTTTAATAAATGTCTACTGACTTAACTAACTAGTTTATTGGTAGTGATGATGGTGGTAATGGCAGGTTTTTTTTTTTTTTTGTTTTGTTTTGTTTTGTTTTAGTTACTCTATTTGGGGAATCTCTAAATCTGTAATTTGTTTTTCCTATAGGTCAGTAGGATATTTTTTGTTTGTTTTATTTTTGTTCAGTCATGCAGTCCAGTATGACTCTTCATGACTCGGAGGACCAAAGAATGCCATTAATATCCATAAAGTTTTCATTTTTAATAGCTTTTTATTTATAAGTATATGCATGGGCAATTTTATAGCATTGACAGTTGCCAAACCTTTTATTCCAATTTTTCCCCTCTTTCCCTCCACCCCCTTCCCTAGATGGCAGGAGGAATAATACATGTTAAATATGTTAAAATACAAATTAAATACAAAATAAGTATACATGTCCAAACTATTATTTTGCTGTACAAAAAAGAATTGAACTCTGAAATAGTGTATAATTAGCCTGTGAAGGAAATCAAAAATGCAGGTGGACAAAAATATAGGGATTGGGAATTCTATGTAATGGTTCTTAGTCATCTCACAGAGTTTTTTCAGTGGGTATAGCTGGTTCAATTGATTACTGCTCCATTGGAACTGATTTGGTTCATCTCATTGCTGAAGAGGGCCAGGTCCATCAGAATTGATCATCATATGGTATTGTTGAAGTATATAATGATTTCTTGGCCCTGCTCATTTCACTCAGCATCAGTTCATGTAAGTCTCCAGGTCTTTCTGAAATCATCCTGTTGCTCATTTCTTACCGAACAATAATATTCCATAATATTCATATACCACAGTTTATTCAGCCATTCTCCAATTGATGGGCATCTACTCAGTTTCCAGTTTCTGGCCACTACAAAGAGGGCTGCCACAGACATTCTTGCACATACAGGTTCCTTTCCCTTCTTTAAGATCTCATTGGGATATAAGCCCAGTAGTAACACTGCTGAATCAAAGGTTATGCACAGTTTGGTAACTTTTTGAGCTTAGTTCCAAATTGCTCTCCAGAATGGCTGGATGTATTCACAATTTCACCAACAATGTGTTAGTGTCCCTTTTTTCCCACATCCCCTCCAACATTCTGCATTATCTTTCCATCATTTTAGTCAGTCTGACAGGTGGGTAGTGGTATCTCAGAGTTGTCTTAATTTGCATTTCTTTGATTAATTATGACTTGGAGCATCTTTTCATATGGCTAGAAATAGTTTCCATTTCTTCTTCTGAGAATTGTCTGTTAATATCCTTTGACCATTTATCAAGTGGAGAATGACCTGATTTCTTATAAATTAAAGTCAATTCTCTATATATTTTAGATATGAGGCCTTTATCAGAACCTTTGACTGTAAAAATGTTTTCCCAGTTTACTGCCTCCCTTCTAATTTTGTCTGCATTAGTTTTATTTGTACACAAACTTTTCAATTTGATATAATCAAAATTTTGTATTTTGTGATCAGTAATGATCTCTAGTTCTTCTTTGGTCATAAATTCCTTCCTCTTCTACAGGTCTGAGAGGTAAATTATCCTTTATTCCTCTAATTTATTTATAATCCATGAAGTTTGCTTGCAAAGATATTGGAATGTTTTGGCATTTGTTTCTTCAGGGGATTAAGGCAAATAGAGCTTAAGTAGCTTCTCCAGGTTCAGAAAACTAGTAAGTATCTGAGGCCAAATTTGAATTTAGATCTTCCTGACTCTAAGCCTACCACTCTATTCACTTAGACACAGTAAGAGTTGCTTTACTCATTTATTTGCCCTAAGATCAGCACTGCTCCATAGTATATTTTGGTGGAATAGTCAGATGTGTCTCAATTCATTCAGTTCCTATGATGACTTCTACATCCCAGTTATTTCCCCATACTCCTTATCTTTGAGTTTCAGAATTCTGCATTTTAAAAGACATTTATGTTCTATCAGGAAGAAGATTTAGGAACCTAAGGGTTCTTGGGCATAGATTTTCTAAGATGTGAGCACTTCAGCACCATAGTAGCTGCCCATGGGCTTTTAAGATTCTTTTTTTGTTGTTGTTGTTAGGTTTTTTAACCACCGTGAACTGTTTTGGGGAGATATCTACTCTTGCTGCCCTAGATCCTTTAGGTATGTGCCCCTGCTAATCTGGGATGTCTGATGATATTTTCTAATGCTAAGAAGTTATCCAGTGCTTGTGCTGGCTTTATAGGTAGACTCCTTTCTTATTATCTATATTATTCTGGATAACATATTTATACAAATCTTGGGTGGAAGAATTCCCTTAATGTGATTTCTTATTTAATTTCTTCAGAATTATTCATTCCGATACAGATGATACATATTTTGTTGAAGTATGTATTTCAGAGCATAGAGATCAATCTCACATTCTATTTCAGTCAATTTCTAATTTTTAATCATCTTCTTTCTGTCCTTCAATAAAGCCTTTTCTTGTTAAAAGAAGGAAAAGACAATGAGAAGGAAAAACTCGAACAAGAAAATTTAATTATTTAATTTAAAGTTTAATTTTTTTCAGTAAAGGATTTTGCTGTTAATCTGATTTCCCTTTTACCCCATACTTTGAGCTCCAAAAAGTAAACTACACAGTCTAATTAAAGAAATGCTCTCATTAACCATGAGGCCTAAATCATTTGGAAAAGTTGCCCAAAAAAGATATTTCCTCTTACCACATCCACTCAAGAGTTTCTTAACCAGAAGGGAAAGAGAGCCTCTTGAAGTAGAAATAACTCCAGAAGGCAAAAGCTAAATGGCAAAGAGAAGCCAGAAATTCCCTCCAGTTTCTCTCAGGAACAAAATTAACTCAAGCCTCTGAACAGATTCTGGTATAATAGAATTCACAAAAAGATGGAGTAAAACAATTTTACAGCTTAAGATAATTTAGAAGGATTTTAGAAAAGATTTGTCTTGGTTGGGTAAAAAAGAAGCACAGCCCAGTGAAGGCTATTTCTGGGAAAGTCAGGGTAAGGCTCTTACCACAGTATAATCCAGCAACAGAGGCTCCTTAATTCTAGTTCAGAAGAGCCCTAGCCCAGAAGTCAAATTCTAAGCCCCACAACTCATACACAATAGACTCGATAAGGAATAATGAAGCCAAATTCCAGAATTATCAGGCCAAGAGAAAACAGCCAGAAAGTAACAATTCAAATATCAAGTAGGTACAGTTAGGATTATAGATGATTTAACAGTTCCAATATTAATAGACTACATGACTTAGAAGATATTCTTGAAAGCAAAAAAGTTTGAATTACAATCAGCTTCTGATTTTTTCCCCCATAAGAAAGAATGGACACTTAATAAAATAGAGGATTTTCAAACTTCCTGTTGAAAAGAAGGGTGACTATTTGTTTAACGCTATACCAATCAGACTCCCAAAAAATTATTTTAATGACCTAGAAATAATGACAACAAAGTTCATCTGGAAAAACAAAAAGTCAAGAATTTCAAGGGAATTAATGAAAAAAAAATCAAATGAAGGTGGCTTAGCTATACCAGATGTAAAATTATAGGAATAGGTTAGGTTCAAAGGACAAAACAGTCAATAACTATAGCAACCTAGTGTTTAACAAACCCAAAGACCACAGCTTTTGGGATAAGAACTTACTGTTTGACAAAAATTGCTGGGAAAATTGGAAACTAGAATGGCATTAACTAGGCATCAACCCACACTTAACATCATACACCAAGATAAGGTCAAAATGGGTTCATGATCTAGTCATAAAGGATGAGACTATAAATAAATTAGAGGAACACAGGATAGTTTACCTCTCAGACCTGTGGAAGAGGAAGGAATTTATGATCAAAGAAGAACTAGAGATCATTACTGATCACAAAGTAGAAAATTTTGATTATACCAAACCGAAAATTTTTTGTACAAACAAAACTAATGCAGACAAGATTAGAAGGGAAGCAATAAGCTGGGAAAATATTTTTACAGTCAAAGGTTCTGATAAAGGCCTCATTTCCAAACTATATAGAGAATTGACTCTAATTTATAAGAAATCAAGCCATTCTCCTATTGATAAATGGTCAAAGGATATGAACAGACAATTCTCAGACGAAGAAATGGAAACTATTTCTAGCCATATGAAAAGATGCTCCAAGTCATTATTAATCAGAGAAATGCAAATTAAGACAACTCTGAGATACCACTACACACCTGTCAGCCTGGCTAGAATGACAGGGAAAAATAATGCGGAATATTGGAGGGGATGTGCGAAAAGAGGGACACTAATACATTGTTGGTGGAATTGTTAATACATTCAGTCATTTTGGAGAGCAATTTGGAACTATGCTTGAAAAGTTTTCAAACTGTGTATACCCTTTGATCCAGCAGTGTTACTACTGGGCTTATAGTCCAAAGAGATCATAAAGAAGGGAAAAGGATCTGTATGTGCACGAATGTCTGTGGCAGCCCTCTTTGTAGTGGCCAGAAACTGGAAACTGAGTAGATGCCCATCAGTTGGAGAATGGCTGAATAAATTGTGGTATATGAATACTATGAAATATTACTGTTTGGTAAGAAATGAGCAACAGGATGATTTCAGAAAGGCCTGGAGAGACTTACATGAACTGATGCTCAGTGAAACATGCAGGGCCAGGAGATCATTATATACTTCAACAACAATACTATATGATGACCAATTCTGATGGACCTGGCCATCCTCAGCAATGAGATGAACTAAAACAGTTCCAATGGAGCAATAATGAACTGAACCAGCTACACCCAGTGAAAGAACTCTGGGAGATGACTAAGAACCATTACATAGAATTCCCAATCCCTATATTTTTGTCCACCTGCATTTTTGATTTCCTTCACAGACCAATTGTACAATATTTCAGAGTCTGATTCTTTTTGTACAGCAAAATAACGGTTTGATCATGTATATTTATTGTGTATCTAATTTATACTTTAATATATTTAATATCTACTAGTCATCCTGCCATCTAGGGGAGGAGGTGGGGGGAAGGAGGGGAAAAATTGGAACAAAATTTTTGGCAATTGTCAATGCTGTAAAATTACCCATACACATAACTTGTAAATAAAAGGCTATTAAAAAAAGAAAAGAAAAGAAAAAGAAAGAAAGAAAAGGAAAAAAAAAAGAAAAAAGCATGAAAAGAAAATTCAATCTTAAAAGGTAAGCAGAAAAAAAATTGTTATTCAAAACTATTAAATTGCTTACATCATCACAAGGGAAAATGATATATGTACCACTTGAGAACTGTATTTCTATTATGACAGAAAACAGAGATAGGTATAAGTTGGGTATAATGGGTATAAGTTGACTTTAGTGTGATGATTAAAAAACAATAAGAGGCTTAAAAAAAAAAAAGATTGTACCTGTAAAAAAAGGAAAGGGGGAAGCAAAATAGAATAAATTACATGACACAAAGAAACACAAAAGGCTTATTATGATAGAGGGAAATAAGAGTTATTGAACATTATTTTATGAGATTTGACTCTAAAAGGGAATAACATACACACTCAGTTGAGTAGACAAATTTGTCTTACCTTATAGGGAACTAGGAGGGAAATGGGGAAAGAAAAGCTGAAGGCAACTTGAGGTAAGTGATAGTCAGAAACAAAGGGGATTGATGAGGAACAGGGTGAAAAAAAAGTATATAAATAGGGGAGAATAGGATGGAGGGAAATACACAGTAATAATAACTGTGAATGTGAATATGATAAACTCTGCCATAAAGCAGAACCAGCAAACAGAATAGATTAAAATATGTTGTTTACAGGAAACATATGGAACAAAGATGTACACACAGAGTAAAGGTAAAGGGCTGGAACAGAATATATTATGCAATAGTTGAAGTGAAAAAACAGGGAAAGCAACACTCATCATAGACAAAGCAAAAGCAGAACATAAATCTAATTAAAAGGGATAAGGAAGGAAACTACATCTTGCTAAAATGTACTATAGACAATGAATATCACTACTAAACATATCTGTAAAAAATTGTATAGCATACAAATTCTTAGAGAAGTGAGTTATAGGAAGAAATAGACAGCAAATCTACACTATTTAGGAAACTCAATCTTCCAATCTCAAAGTTAAATAAATCAAACCACAATATAAACAAGAAAGAAGTTAAAAAGTTGAAAATAATTTTAGCAAAGTTAGATGTAATAGACCTTTGAAGAAAACCAAATGGAGATATAAAGGAATATAACTTTTTCTCAGTGATACACAACACCTACACAAAAATTGATCATGTATTAGGGAACAGAAACTCACAATCAAATGTAGAAAGTGGAATATTAAATACATACTTTTCTAATCATGATACAATAAAAATTATGTGTAATAAACAGCTATTGAAAGACTAAAAATTAATGAAAACTAAATAAACTAATCCTAAAGAGTGGATCGAATAACAAATCATAGAAAATCAATGATTTCACAATGAAAATGACAATAATGAGGCAACATGCAAAAATTTATGAGATACAGTTAAAGAGTCTAGGGAAATTTTTATATTTCTAAATTCTTACATGAATAAAATAGGAAAAGAGGATATTAGAGATTTGGACTTGCAATTTATTTTTTTTAAAAAAAGAATTTCTAATTAGAGTTGTGATATCTGAGCCACCTGCAAGTGGCTGCTGGAGGTCTAACTCAGACCTGTAGCATGTGAGAGGATGAGGATGATGGTGATACAAGGAGACTAAGAGGCAGTTGCTGTTCTCTGACCTCTCCACTAACAGGCTGTTGTGTTGCCTGACCTCTCTCCTCTTCCTTATGCCTTCAATTTATTTCATTTCCAGTCCATAAGCAACATCTGTGTCAGTAAAAGCAGCTTTGTAACTCCTTCAGATGTTATGATCCACAGGAGAATTGACCTGCCCCTTCACCTAGGCATGGTCCATAACAAAATAGCAAATAGCAAATTCTGAAAATTAAAGGAGAGATAAATAAAATTGGTAGAAAACCATTCAACCAATAAATTGAACTAAGAACTTTATGGAGGGGTGGGTAATAGATAAATATTTGGATAGTTCCATTAAATATATAAGAAGGCAACTTACCAGCTTATCAAAACTTAAAATATTAAATTCATTGCCAATGAAGAGAATGGATGAATGAATGAATGAAATGGATGAATATTTATAAAAATAAACAAATTGATCAGATTAAGAGAAAAGGAAATAAAATATTTGCCCCTAGTGTAGATAAAGAAATTGAATAAGCCATCAATAAATGTCCTAAGAAAAAATTTTCAGGGCTGGAAAAATAAATTCAACCAAGGATTTAAAAAATCAATTGATTTCAATACTATATAGACTATTTGAGGAAATACAAGAAGAAGGAATCCTACCAATTTCTTTTTGGATAGAAATAGACTAGAGATATTCAAACCAGAAAGAATCAAAACAGAGAGAAAATAATATAGAACAATTTCCCTAATGAATATTGATACAAACATTTAAATAAAATATTAATAAAGAGATTACACCAATTTATCAAGTATAAAATACCCTATGACAAGGTTGAATACCCAAAGACAGGATTTCAGGGCTGGTTCAATATTGGGAAATCTATCAGTGTAATTGACAATATAAATATAAAACTAACAGAAATCATATGATTATCTCAATAATTGCAGAAAATCTTTTGATAAAATCTGCACCCACTCCTATTTAAAAAAAAAACAAACACTAAAAAAAAATAACCTAGAGAATATAAGAAAAAATAGAGTTTTCCTTAAAATAATGAGCACTATATCTAAAATCATCAGCAAGCATTATGCATAATTTGGATAAGCTATAAGTCCTCCCAGTAAGATTACAGGTGAAACAAGGATGCCCATTATCAGCACTATTATTGAGTATTGTCCTAGAAATGTTAGATTTAGCAATGAGAGGGGAAAAAAAGGAAATAGAAGGAATTAGAATAGGTAATGAAGAAATTAAACTAAATGTACTTCAGATGATATGACAGGATAAAATCCTAGAGCATCAATTTAAAATCTATTTGAAATAATTAATAATGTTAGGAAATTTTCTGGATATAAAATAAAGTTACATGAATCTTTAGCATTTCTAAACATTACCAATAAAACCCAGCAGTAAGAGATAGAAAGAGTAATGCCATTTAAAATAATTATAGACAATTTGGGAGGCTACCTGTCTAAACAAACTTAAACTATATGAACACAATTACAAAATACTTTTCACATAAATAAAGTCAGACCTAAACATTTGGGAAAATATCTCATAATCTCTATATTCTGATGAATATCACAAACTAGCTCATGAGTAGGTTGAATTAATATAATAAAAATAACAACTCTACCTAATTAATTAACTTATTCATTACCATGCTAATCAAACAAACAAAAATGATTTATAAAACTATAAAAATAGGACTTCCGTCCAAGATGGTGGAGAGGAGGCACACAGTTGTGTAATCTCCGCATTTTTCTCTCACAATCCATTTCATTTCATGCCTCTGAATTAATGCTCATCTGAAAAAAAACCTACAATAAGTTACCAAGAGAAGCCATCCTTGAGACAGGAAAGGTCTGTTTTTGATCGAGGGCGGCGACGGGTTTAGATCTGAAGCAGGCTGCAGGCAGACAGGCAGCCGCAGTGAGAGCAGGGAAGGTAGCTCTGAGCAGAGCAGAGTGGAGAGGGGGTGAGGCGTGATCGCGGCAGTCTCTGCCGGGAGAGCTTTGCTACAGGATTGGATACTTTGCTCCGGCAGCAAGCCAGCAGCCCAGCAGAAAAGCTAAAAACACGGGGGGTAAAGAATACAACCCCAAATTGCTGGAGTCTCTCGGGACCTGGCCAACCCTCCCCCACAGTGTCTCAGCACGCTCTCGGATCTCAGAGCACAGGCGCAGCACAGTCCCGCTAGTGCCTCGCTGCTGCCCCGCAGTCTGTAGAGGAAGCTTGGTAACACCACCCAGCCCCTCCCCCAAAGAAAGCATTCCTCCATGCAAGGGTTTTTTCCTTCTGTTTGTTTGCTAGTTTGTCTTTGATTATCAGACAGAATGAGCAAGAAACTGAAGAGGACTTTAACCCTTGACAGCTTCTATACAGATAGAGAGAAGACTCTAAATCCTGAGGAGACTAAAAACAGACAATCTCCAGGTAAATCCCCAAAGGAGGAAATCATCTGTTCCTCAGCACAGATGAGTCTCATAGAAGAAATTAAAAAGACTCTCATAAGAGAGCTAGAAGAAAAATGGGAAAAGGAGAGGGAGGCTTGGCAAAAGAGTCTGGAGAAGTCATCCCACTCATTTAAAGAGAGTGGATAAAGAAATTAAATCCTTGAAAAATAGGATTAGTGAACTGGAAACAGAAAACAGCTCTCTAAAAAACAAAATTGGCGAAATGGAAAAAAATTCCATAGAACAAAAGAACTCAATTGGACAATTAGAAAAAGATTTTTTTAAAAAGTGAGTGAAGAAAATACTTCACTGAAAATCAGGGTCGAACAAATGGAATTGAATGACTCGAGGAGACAAGAAGAATCAGTCAAGCAAATCCAAAAAAATCAAACAATGGAAAAGAATGTGAAATACCTTCTGGGGAAGACAACAGACCTGGAAAACAGATCCAGGAGAGATAATCTGAGAATCATCGGACTCCCAGAAAAGCATGATGAAAAAAAGAGCCTGGACACTATTTTCCAGGAAATTATCAAAGAGAACTGCCCAGAAGTCATAGAAACAGAGGGTAAAATAGACATTGAAAGAATTTATCAATCCCCTAATGAAAGGGATCCTAAAATCAAAACACCAAGGAATATAGTGGCCAAATGCCTGAACCATCAGATGAAGGAAAAAATACTGCAAGCAGCTAGAAAAACCCAATTCAAGTATCAAGGAGCCACAATAAGAATCACCAGGATCTAGCAGCATCCACATTAAAGGATCGAAGGGCCTGGAATATGATATTCCGAAAGGCTAAGGAACTTGGTGTGCAACCAAAAATAACTTACCCAGCTAGAATGAGCATCTTTTTCCAGGGAAGAAGATGGACATTCAACGAAGTAAGCAAATTTCACCTATTTTTGATGAAAAAGCCAGAACTTAACAAAAAGTTTGATCTACAAATACAGAACTCAAGAGAAATCTAAAAAGGTAAAGATTAATCTTGGGAACTATATTTTGGCTATAAAGATGTATAAAGAATACATGTATACCATGTTCTAGAAACTAGATGTGGAAAGGACATTGTACCAGAAAAAGGGGAAAGTGGGGGTACTACATTTCATGAAGAGGCAAAGGAAACCTATTATATCTGAGAGAAAGAATGGAGGGGGATGAATATAGTGAGTATTTTACTGCTTTCAGAATTGGCTTTAAGAGAAAAATTTTAGACATATTCAATCTATGGTGAAACTTCTCCCACCTCATTGAAAAGTGAGAAGGGAAAAGTGAAAAGGGAAGGAATAAGCTAAGTGGAAGGGAATACAGTAACTGGGAGGGAAAGGGGTAAGATAGGGGGAGGAACTCTAAGAGGGGGGAGGGATACTATAAAGGGAGGGCTGTGAGAAGCAAGTGGTGCTCACAAGCTTAATACTGGGAAGGGGGAGAAAGTGGAAAGAAGGGAGAAAAGCATAAACCGGGGTTAACAAGATGGCAAATAATACGGAATTGGTCATTTTAACTATAAATGTGAACGGGGTAAACTCACCCATAAAGAGGAAGCGGTTAGCAGAATGGATTAAAAGCCAGAATCCTACAATATGTTGTTTACAGGAAACACATCTGAAGCGGGGAGATACATGCAGGTTAAAGGTAAAAGGTTGGAGCAAAATCTACTATGCTTCAGGTGAAGTCAAAAAAGCAGGGGTAGCCATCCTGATCTCAGATCAAGCTGAAGCAAAAATTGATCTAATCAAAAGAGATAAGGAAGGGCACTATATCTTGCTAAAGGGTAGAATAAATAATGAAGCAGTATCTATATTAAACATATATGCACCAAGTGGTGTAGCAGCTAAATTCTTAAAGGAGAAATTAAGAAAGCTGCAAGAAGAAATAGACAGCAAAACTATAATAGTGGGAGATCTCAACCTTGCACTGTCAGAATTAGATAAATCAAACCACAAAATAAATAAGAAAGAAGTCAAAGAGATAAATAGAATACTAGAAAAATTAGATATGATAGATCTCTGGAGAAAATGTAATGGGGACAGAAAGGAGTACACCTTCTTTTCAGCAGTTCATGGAACTTATACAAAAATTGACCATATATTAGGACATAAAAACCTCAAACTCAAATGCAGTAAGGCAGAAATAGTAAATGCATCCTTTTCAGACCACAATGCATTGAAAATTACATTCAACAAAAAGCCAGGGGAAAGTAGACCAAAAAATAATTGGAAACTAAATAATCTCATACTAAAGAATGATTGGGTGAAACAGCAAATTATAGACATAATTAATAACTTCACCCAAGAAAAAGATAATCATGAGACATCATACCAAAATGTATGGGATGCAGCCAAAGTGGTAATAAGGGGAAATCTCATATCTCTAGAGGCCTATTTGTATAAAATAGAGAAAGAGAAGGTCACTGAATTGGGCTTGCAACTAAAAATGCTAGAAAAGGAACAAATTAAAAACCCCCAGTCAAACACTAAAATTGAAATTCTAAAAGTAAAAGAAGAGATCAATAAAATTGAAAGTAAAAAAACTATTGAATTAATTAATTAAACTAAGAGTTGGTTCTATGAAAAAACCTACAAAATAGACAAACCCTTAGTAAATCTGATTAAAAAAAGGAAAGAGGAAAATCAAATTGTTAGTCTTAAAAATGAAAAGGGAGAACTCGCCACAAACAAAGAGGAAATTAGAGCAATAATTAGGAGATACTTTGCCCAACTTTACGCCAATAAATTTGACAACTTAAATGAAATAGAAGAACCTCCAAAAATATAGCTTGCCTAAACTAACAAAGGAAGAAGTAAATATCCTAAACAGTCCCATCTCAGAAAAAGAAATAGAACAAACTATCAATCAACTCCCTAAGAAAAAATCCCCAGGACCAGATGGATTTACATGTGAATTCTATCAAACATTTAAAGATCAATTAACTCCAATGCTAAATAAAGTATTTGAAAAAATAGGGATTGAAGGAGTCCTACCAAACTCCTTTTATGACACAGATATGGTACTGATAGCTAAACCAGGTAGGCTGAAAACAGAGAAAGAAAATTATAGACCAATCTCCCTAATGAATATTGATGCTAAAATCTTAAATAAAATATTAGCAAAAAGATTACAGAAAATCATCCCCAGGATAATACACTATGACCAAGTAGGATTTATACCAGAAATGCAGGGCTGGTTCAATATTAGGAAAACTATTAGCATAATTGACTATATCAATAACCAAGCAAACAAAAACCATATGATCATCTCAATAGATGCAGAAAAAGCATTTGATAAAATCCAACAGCCATTCCTAATAAAAACACTTGAGAGCATAGGAATAAATGGACTTTTCCTTAAAATAGTCAGGAGCATATATTTAAAACCATCAGTAAGCATCATATGCAATGGGGAAAAACTGTAACCTTTCCCAGTAAGATCTGGAGTGAAGCAAGGTTGCCCACTATCACCATTGTTATTCAATATTGTATTAGAAACACTAGCCTCTGCAATAAGAGTCAAGAAAGAGATTAAAGGAATTAGAGTAGGCAATGAGGAAACCAAACTATCACTCTTTGCAGATGATATGATGGTATACCTAGAGAACCCCAGAGATTCTACTAAAAAGCTATTAGAAATAATTCATAATTTTAGCAAAGTAGCTGGCTACAAAATAAATCCCCATAAATCCTCAGCATTTTTATACACCACCAACAAAATCCAAGAGCAAGAGATACAAAGAGAAATTCCATTCAAAATAACTGTTGATAGCATAAAATATTTGGGAATCTACCTACCAAAGGAAAGTCAGGAATTATTTGAGCAAAATTACAAAAAAGTTTCCACACAAATAAAGTCAGACTTAAATAATTGGAAAAATATTAAATGCTCTTGGATAGGCTGAGCGAATATAATAAAGATGACAATACTCCCTAAACTAATCTATTTATTTAGTGCTATACCAATGAGACTTCCAAGAAAATATTTTAATGATCTAGAAAAAATAACAACAAAATTCATATGGAACAATAAAAAGTCGAGAATCTCAAGGGAATTAATGAAAAAAAATCAATGAAGGTGATCTAGCTGTACCTGATCTAAAATTATACTATAAAGCAGCAGTCACCAAAACCATTTTGTACTGGCTAAGAAATAGATTAGTGGATCAGTGGAAAAGGCTAGGTTCACAAGACAGAATAGTCAACTATAGCAATCTAGTGTTTGACAAACCCAAAGATTCTAACTTTTGGGATAAGAATTCATTATTTGATAAAAAAAAAAAAAAACTGCTGGGATAACTGGAAATTAGTATGGCAGAAATTAGGCAAGGACCCACACTTAACACCATATACCAAGATAAGATCAAAATGGGTCCATGACCTAGGCATAAAGAACGAGATTATAAATAAATTAGAGGAACATAGGATAGTTTATCTCTCAGACTTGTGGAGGAGAAAGAAATTTGTGACCAAAGATGAACTAGATACCATTACTGATCACAAAATAGAAAATTTTGATTATATCAAATTAAAAAGCCTTTGTACAAACAGATCAAATGCAAACAAGATTAGAAGGGAAGCCACAAACTGGGAAAACATCTTTACAGCTAAAAGTTCTGATAAAGCCTCATTTCCAAAATATATAGAGAATTGACCCTAATTTATAAGAAACCAAGCCATTCTCCAATTGATAAATGGTCAAAGGATATGAACAGACAATTTTCAGATGATGAAATTGAAACTATTACCACTCATATGAAAGAGTGTTCCAAGTCACTATTGATCAGAGAAATGCAAATTAAGACAACTCTGAGATACCACTACACACCTATCAGATTGGCTAAGATGACAGGAAAAAATAATGATGAATGTTGGAGGGGATGCGGGAAAACTGGGACACTCATGCATTGTTGGTGGAGTTCTGAACGAACCCAACCATTCTGGAGAGCAATCTGGAATTATGCCCCAAAAGTTATCAAAATGTTCATACCCTTTGATCCAGCAGTGTTTCTATTGGGCTTATACCCCAAAGAGATACTAAAAAAGGGAAAGGGACCTGTATGTGCCAAAATGTTTGTAACAGCCCTGTTTGTAGTGGCTAGAAACTGGAAAATGAATGGATGCCCATCAATTGGAGAATGCTGTGTAAATTGTGGTATATGAATGTTATGGAATATTATTGCTCTGTAAGGAATGACCAGCAGGATGAATACAGAGAGGCTTGGAGAGACCTACATGAACTGATGCTAAGTGAAATGAGCAGAACCAAGAGATCATTATACAATTCCACAACGATATTGTATGAGGATGTATTCTGATGGAAGTGGATTTCTTTGACAAAGAGACCTGAGTTTCAATGGATAAATGATGGACAGAAACTGCTACACCCAAAGAAAGAACACTGGGAAATGAATATGAACTATTTGCATTTTTTATTTTCTTCCCGAGTTATTTTTACCTTCTGAATCCAATTCTCCCTATGCAACAAGAGAACTGTTCAGTTCTGCAAACATATATTGTATCTAGGATATACTGCAACATATCTAACATATATAGGACTGCTTGCCATCTTGGGGAGGGGGTGGAGAGAAGGAGGGGAAAAATTGAAACATAAGCAAGTGCAAGGGATAATGTTGTTAAAAAATTACCCTGGCATGGATTCTGTCAATATAAAGTTATTATTAAATAAAATAAAATTCAAAATAAATAAATAAATAAATAATTAAAAAATAAAAGTATAAAAATAAATACAAAATTCATGTAGAAGATAAAAGATCAAGCATAGTGAGGGAAATAATAAAAACTGCAAAGGAAGCTACTAGCTATATCATATCTAAAACTATATTATAAAATTGCAATCATTGGAAAGATTTTCAACTGACTAAGAAATAGATTGGTGGATGAGTGGAATAGTTTACACACATAGCAAATGATTGCAGTAATCTATACCCAAGATTTTAGCTTCTGGAGAAAGAACTCACTATTTGGGGAAGGGGGAACTGGAGAAACTAGAAAATAGTTTGGCAGAAATCAGGCACAGACCAATATCTTGCAACTTATACTGGGAAAAAGTCTAATTGGGTACATGATTTAGGCATAAAGGGTAACAACACTAGCAAACTAGAAGAACAAGGAATGGGGTATCTTTCAGATCTAAGGAGAGGAGAAGAATTCATAACCAAACAGTTAAAAAGTGTTATAAAATTGAAAAGAGAGAATTTTGGTTACATTATTTTAAAAAAGGTTTTGTATAAACAAAACCAATACAATCAAGATTAAAAGTAAAACAAATATAGAAATAATTTTTGCAACCTTCATTAGAAGACAAAGTGAATACATGTATAACAATACAAGTCATTCCTCAATTGACAAATGGTCAAAGAATATGGACAGGCAGTTTTCAGGTCAGGAAATTAAAGCTATCTATAGGAATATATAAAAATTATCTAAATTGCTACTTATTAGAGAAATGCAAATTAAAACAACTCTGAAATATCACTTCAGACTTATCATTTTGGCCAATATGAAAGAAGGAAGGGTAAAATGATCATAATGTTGAAGACATGACAAAGAATTGAAAATTGAGGGGATGCTTATCAATTGGGTTATGGCTAAAAAAGTTGTAGAATATGAATGTAATGAAATACCATTGTGTTATAAGAAATGCTGAGAAGATAGATTTCAGAAAAGAAAAATATACTGGAAATACTTATATGAACTGATGCTGAGTGAAGTGAACAGAATCAGAAAAACATTGTACACTGTAACAACATTGTTCCATGTTCAATTACTATAGATTTAACTCTTCTCAGCAGTACAATGATAGAAGATAATTCCCAAAATTTGTGATGGAAAATGTTATCCATAATCAGAGAAGGACCTATAAAATCTGAATGCACATCAATGCTATTTTCACTTTTATTTTATTTATTTTTTCCTCATTCCTCCCCCACCTTTTTTGTTTTAATTCTTCTTTTGTAACATGACTACCATGAGGCTAGTCAAAGATGGAGTCCTGAATCTTCTCTATGTCTGTGTCTGAGACTCTTCTGTGTCTCTCAGCCCTTAAATACCTCAGTATGATTACATCACTAAAGCACACTAAGCATGTGCCTACTGTTAGGAGAGCCATTACATCACCATATCACACTAAGTATGTGCTTAACTAGAGTATCATTATGTCATCAATCACACTGAGTAGGTGCATAACTATCTGCTGTCAGTATATTAAGTATACCTTTTCAGAGTTCAGACCCTCTGCAAATCTCTACCCTCAATGTGAGTGTTCCATAAAGAATAAAGTTTCCAAATTATTTGTGTAAACCAGAATCTTTTATGTACCCAGAGACTCAGAACTATAAGAAATTTTCAATTATCATTTCCTATAAATTTTTCAATTTATAGATGATGAACCTAAAGTCCAACAGGCAATTTAAATTGCTTGAGGACACAGATGATTAATGACAGCACAAGAATCTGGACTTCAGATAAAGAATTCTACTCTCTGCTACCTCATCTATGCCTTTAATAAAATAGAAATATTTTAGGGGCAAAATTGTACAATGACCACTCTATTCCTCATTTCAGATTTCATGATCATAGGACATAGATAGAGAACAAAATAGGGTTCATTCTCTTATTTTATATATGAAGAAACTTAGGTATAGAGAAGTTAGCTATTCAAGATCACAGAGGAAGCAATTCTAGAAATAAGATTTTAACCAAATTTTTATCCCTAAATATTAAATGTTCTTTCAATTCTATAAAAAAGCATGAAAAAACATGACTTTATAAACTCTAATAACTAGGAGGAATATTAGAAATCATCTAATTATATACCTTTCTTTCATAACAAAAAATACTATAATTCAGAGATATTATATAGCTTCTCAAAAGTCACATAATTTTTAGTTACCAAACTGGAATTAAAAATAGGTTTTAGGTATTACTAATTCTCCATGATGCTAGTTATTCCATAACTTGTTAACTTTACCACAAATAAGCTAAGCATGTTTTTTTTAAATTAAAGATAAAATGAACACACTAATAAATCTCTTCAATCTCTAGGAGTTTGATCCGGAAATGTAGACCAAGATAATTTGAAGCTGAATTCGGGCTGCTGTTGCTTCTATGTGTTTATGTGTCTATATACATATATGCACATTTGGTTCAGATTTGTGATTTAGCCATATGAGAATCTGAGAGAATAAGTTTATTTATTAATCAAAATCAACAAATACCTTGCAGCTTAACAATTTTAGGGAGTTTCTTAGTGAGACTAAACAGTCTTAGAAATTGAGAGACTAATTATACCAGATTACATAACTACTGTTTGTGGGAGAAAGAATTTAAATCTAAGTTTATTCTAGTAGCTATGGTTGACTAATCATTATAATACAATATCTCAGGAATATCCACATTCACATAATAATAAATAACATTTACGTTATGTTGTAAAGTTTACAAAGTACTTTACACATATTATCATTTTTGTTCTCACAACAGCCCTGATTAAAAAAAAAAAAAAAAAAAAACAACTCTGGTACATAAGTAGCAATGTTATCTTTTTTTTAAGGATAACATCATTGAGACAAATACTAAGTAAATTACTATTAAATGCCTGAGTTCAAATTTAACTCATGTCTTCCTGATTACAGGTCCAATACAACTCCATCAGTTGCAAAAACAAATAACTATTTGTTTCTCTCTGTGTCTGTTTCTGTTACTCTATGACTTGTCTTTCTGTTTGTCTCTCCATCACACACACACACACACACACACACACACACACACACACACATACACACACATATATCAAATGAGGATTTTGGAAACCAAACTTTGTTAGCAGGAAAAAAAATTTCAGTTTAAAACTTTGTACATTTCTGAGAAATATAGCCACTAGGAAACAATATTGTTTTTTTCTGTTCTGGTAAGCACTGAGCCAATATCAAATTGTTAACAGAACAATGTTACAATTGTATAAGCATTTGTATATGAGAGATTTGGGCTTTTTAGTTTTCAGGGAAAAGATGCTAAGTAAATTATTTAATTGGATTTAAGTAAAGGGGGAAAAAAGAGAAAATGGGAACTGGATAATGGCATAAGAGATCAGAGTATTAAAGAAGTTTGACCCAGATGATCATATGGGGTATGTGATAATACAGACTGAGGCTTCCTGAACTTATCAATTTGGGATAGTTATGTGCTTTAAGTCCTACTCTTTCTCCTTGTATAGCCTCCATACCCCCTTCACATGGAAGATATTGTTTCCAAAGTTTTTATTTTTTTTTTCTATTTTATAATGTTGTTCATAATCCTTGATTTAATTAGCACTTTATTTAATAGGAAAACAAATTGAACTAAGCTTCTTGTTTTTCTTCCTTATTTAAAAAAGAAAAGCAAAGAGAAAGTGAGTAGTGATGACATGCTTCTTAGCAAAATACAAAGGAAAATCCTTCTACCTTGGTTAGGAGCTTTGATGTAAAAGAAATAATATCAATAATTTTTAAATTATATAATCAGTTTAAAAGAGACAAAGATGATCTGGGAAGACTGATTGGCAGTTACTCTATCTCACTCCCACAAACTCTTTGGAGTATTAGAGGGGAGAATGTTAACTTTAGAGAGACATAAAGAGTATATGCAGATGGCAACATAGACATTCCAAGAGTGACAGCTAGAGTAGGGAAAGAGTAGCTCTCTTTTATTTTACATTTATACAACAAATTCAGGCAGTATAAGAGTTAACTAAACACTAAAAAAGAAGACAAAATGTGACCTATTATATGATGGAATGGAACTTTTATAAGTCATAAAAATGTAGTTTGTCAAACTCTAAAGCACAACACTTTAGATCATGAAATACAAAAAAAAAAAAAAGGTATCATGCTGCATAGGAAACTTTCAATCAAATACACTTTTTTTGAAACTTGGAATACATTATTTCCTATAGAAACAATATTTTAAAAGTAATTACTTTTCTGAAATATCTCACAAAATACAGCATTGCCATGTTGCCAAAAAACTGAATTTACAATGGAAAAATAGGGAAAGTACTGTTGTTGCAAGACCAATTAGTAAATAAATTAAATAAAATTGAATCATAATCAATGATTTATTTCATCATGCATAGGATACTCACACAAAGAAGTTTTGTTGTGTTTTAGTTTTATTATGCTATTTCCTAAATTTATTTTCCTGTTTTCTCATTACAGAAATATTTTATATTAAATGCTCTTGGATAGGGTGAGCAAATATAATAAAGATGACCATACTACCTAAACTAATCTATTTGTTTAACACTATACCAATCAGACTTCCAAAAAAACTATTTTAATGACCTAGAAAAAATAACAACAAAATTCATATGGAAAAACAAAAGTTCAAGAATTTCAAGGGAATTAATGAAAAAAAAATCAAATGAAGGTGGCTTAGATGTACCAGATCTAAAATTATATTATAGAGCAGCAGTTACCAAGACCATTTGGTATTGGCTAAGGAACAGATTAGTTGATCAGTGGAATAGGTTAGGTTCAAAGGACAAAACAGTCAATAACTATAGCAACCTAGTATTTGACAAACCCAAAGACCCCAGCTTTTGGGATAAGAACTTACTGTTTGACAAAAATTGCTGGGAAAATTGGAAATGAGTATGGCAGAAACTAGGCATCGACCAACACTTAACACCGTACACCAAGATAAAGTCAAAATGGGTTCATAACCTAGGCATAAAGAATGAGATTATAAATAAATTAGAGGAACACAGGATAGTTTACCTCTCAGACCTGTGGAAGAGGAAGGAATTTATGACCAAAGAAGAACTAGACATCATTACTGATGACAAATAGAATATTTTGATTATACCAAAGTGAAAAGTTTTTGTACAAACAAAACTAATGCAGACAAGATTAGAAGGGAAGCAATAAACTGGGAGAATACTTTTACAGTCAAAGGTTCTGATAAAGGCCTCATTTCTAAAATATATAGAGAATTGACTCTAATTTATAAGAAATTAAGCCATTCTCCAATTGATAAATGGTCAAAGGATATGAACAGACAATTCTCAGACGAAGAAATGGAAACTATTTCTAGCCATATGAAAAGATGCTTCAAGTCATTATTAATTAGAGAAATGCAAATTAAGACAACTCTGAGATACCACAACACACCTGTCAGATTGTCTAAAGTGACAGGGAAAGATAATGCAGAATATTGGAGGGGATGTGGGAAAACAGGGACACTAATACATTGTTGGTGGCATTGTGAATACATCCAGCCATTCTGGAGAGCATCTAGAACTATGCTCAAAAAGTTATCAAACTGTGCATACCCTTTGATCCAGCAGTGTTACTACTGGGCTTATATCCCAAAGAGATCATAAAGAAGGGAAAGGGATCTGTATATGCACGAATGTCTGTGGCAGTCTTCTTTGTAGTGGCCAGAAACTGGAAACTGAGTGGATGCCCATCAATTGGAGAATGGCTGAATAAACTGTGGTGTATGAATATTATGGAATATTATTGTTCGGTAAGAAATGACCAACAGGATGATTTCAGAAAGGCCTGGAGAGACTTACATGAACTGATGCTCAGTGAAACGAGCAGGGCCAGGAGATCATTATATACTTCAGCAACAATACTATATGATTACCAATTCTGATGGACCTGGCCCTCCTCAGCAATGAGATGAACCAAATCAGTTCCAATGGAGCAGTAATGAACTGAACCAGCTATGCCCGTGAAAGAACTCTGGGAAATGACTAAGAACCATTACATTGAATTCCCAATCCCTATATTTTTGCTTACCAGCATTTTGGGTTTTTTTCACAGGCTAATTGTACAGTTTAAGAGTCCGATTCTTTATGTACAGCAAAATAACGATTTGGTCATGTATACTTATTGTGTATCTAATTTATATTTTAATATATTTAACATCTACTGGTCATCCTGACATCTGGGGGAGGGGATGGGGGGAAGGAGGGGAAAAATTGGAACAAGAGGTTTGGCAATTGTCAATGCTGTAAAGTTACCCATACATATAATCTGTAAATAAAGGCTATTAAAATAAAATAAAAAGAAATGTTTTAGCACTATATCAAATAATAGTAGTAATAATGAGCATTTTCACTTTACCACTCATCTTTTTGACTTTTGGCTATAAAGAGGACAGTTGGGTGTTGCAGTAGGTAGAGTATTGGTCTGGAGTCAGGCAGATACATCTTCCTTAGTTTAAATCTAGTCTTAGATACTTACTAGCTGTGTGAGCCTGGAAAAGTCAATTAACTTCTTTGCCTTGTCCCTCATCTGCAAAATGAGTAAAAGGACATGGCGAACAATTTCAGTATCTTTGCCAAGAAAATCCCAAATCAGGTTGGAAACAACTGAACAGCAACAATTCAGTTTTGGATAGAAAGTATATAGTATATATTTTAAAAGTACATTTAAGTCTCAGTTTTTTAAAGAATATATTGCTCGATTAATCATGAGCAAGACTTTGGTGGCCTTAAGGATAATAAGAGTATTTTTACCTGAAAAGATTCTTAAGAGAAAAACATTTGGAAAATGAATAGCTATTTAAGAATATGATAGTACAAAATAAAATTCAGACTTGAAGAAAAAAAGAAGAGGAGGAGGAAGAGGAGGAGGAGGAGGAGAAGAAGGAAAAAGGGGAGGATGAAGAGGAGGAAAGAGAAAAGCAGAAGGGGGGGTAAGAGGGAGGAAGGAAGAGGAAGAGGAAGAAGAGGAGAGGTGATGGTGGTAGCAAACATTTATAGGGAGCCTTAAAATTTGCAAAAGAATTTGCACGCATAATCACATTCAAGAGTCACAATCAGCTTGTTAATATTATTACTACTTTACGTATAGTTGAGAGAAATCAAATTTAACGTTTAGTCATTTATCCATAGTTACACAAAAGGTAATTCTCAGGGGCAGAATTTGAACATAGGCCCTCCTCAATCTTACGTTTATAATTGTGTCAATATTATGTCCATCACTCTATACTTCCTACTTTTGTAATACACAGATTAATCAATTTGATGATAGGTGCAAATTCAACTGAACAATTACAATTTATTATTTTTGAAATAGGATTTATGACTAGAATATGGCTGGGTACATATGGACCTTAATCTAAAGGAAAAGGGGAATAAAAAGAAAAATGAATTTTCACTTTATATTAGGAAAACAGAGTCTTATAAAGAAATTATATACCTAAGAAATAGGTGCTATTGTAGAAGGTATGCAGAGAACATCTAGAGAAAGGTAGTAAATAACTGTGTATTTGAAATATAGGTCACAGATATAGCACAGATACATAACAAACGACAAATACAGCCATTCACATTGTAAGCAAACATCACTTTTTTGTCAAAAGAAAAATAACTAACAACTGGCTTGCTTTATTGACTATTTCCATTTTCCAACATAGAATATAGAAATATATAGAGAATATATGGAATATATTATGGAATAAGGAATAGTAAATATAGAAAATGATTATGAGGAATTATTAATGAGGAGAATGTGATTGCTGACATAGAACTAATTCAAAGCTTGAGAGCATGTTTCTCCCTTCTAGACATAAATGTTTCTATTATCTTTTAAAATATTTCTTTTGTGCAATTCTTCAATGGTAATATATTATGGTTTACTCACTTTTACCATGTGACTCTGTATTGATATTTGGCAAGTACTGAATTTTAATTCTTTGGAGACTGAAGTATTCTATGACTCATAACCATCAGCATTCCAGAAAAAAAATTGTTGTTAAAAAATATGATCTTTGATTCAGAGAACAGTATGTCATTATTAAATATATTCTATAATTTGCCAAAAGCAATATAACAAACTCTCTCTGATATTTGGTGATTAACTCATTGATTATACTCAATATCTATTCAAGATGCAAAGATTCTTGGTTTCAGATCTATGGAAGTTTTTGTTGTTGTTGGTTTTAGTTGTTTGTTTTATTCAACTTCATGTTATAATCTAGACAATAGATTTCTTCATCAATTTGGTTCGTATCATGTGAAGAAATAGTTTAAAGCCTGTTAAAATATTCTAAATCTCCTTACATATTTATTCACTGTTTATATGCTAGCTGAAGTCAATACAATGTCATTCCCAAACAAGAAATTGCTATCTAAAAGTAAGAATGAGACATTTGCATCCCAAACGATAAAACAATTATAAACTAATTATGAAAAGTATATTATTAAAAATTGATAATGTAAAATTCTTTTCTAATTGATAAAGGCATTAGATAAAGTATTGTGTTCAGTTCTGGGCATTTTAGAAAAATGTACAACGTACAAGTTGGTTCAAGTTCTTAAAAGTTTTGCCAAAATTGTGAGGAAACTAGACATCATATATCCCTAGTCACAAGAGCAATTGAGATTTAATATATGGAATGAAAACCGTAGAGGAGTGACTGAGCCAAGATGGTGGAGTGAAACCAATTTTTTTCTCTTAGCTTCATAGCATATCTCCTCCACAAAATCCTAAAAGAGGCACCAGACTGAATTCTTAATGGGAAAGCAAAGACAAAATTAAAGTGTGTCATTTTTTTACATCTCAGAACAGCTTTGGAAGAAGACAGAATAAAATACAGATCTTAGCCAGAACTCTTCAGTCACTGGGAATGTCAGAAGCTATAGTAGCACTGGGAATATTACCACAACCAAGGATGGAAAGGAGGCTGAGAAGGAAAACTAGTTGAGAAAGCACAAAAGCAGAAAAAGAATCCAAAAGACCTCCATTTAGTGCCATCAGGCAATTTTGACATCCATTATCCTTTTCTCAGATCATAGTTCCAGGGCAGAGGGAAAGGATTGTTAAGTGAGAAGAAATACTAAGCATAGTATATTTTCAGGTACCTCAGGTATGTGGCACTGACTCCAGAAACATAAATATCATTGACTAAGTTTGGACCTTTGATTGAGAACCTGAGCTTTTAGTGGACTAACCAAAAGCAGAGACCAAGGAAAAAAAGGGTAGCCAGAAATTCAGATACTCTAAAAATGAAAAAATTTCAAGTGAGGTAACAGTGACTGAGTCCAAGAGCAGTCTACTGCTGAATTATACATATGGCAAAAAAACACATTGCAGATCTCAGACCATGAGAGAAATAAAAAACCTTTCCTCAGATCACATTACTTTGGAAGCACTAAAAATTTGCAGACCCTCAGGTTGAATTGTGAAAGCAATAGAAAGACCTAAAAGGACAAATTTCAAGTCAGATATTTATTATCCCAAGCTTTCTCATATGTGAATAGAGCCCAGCATTCATATAAAATCCTAAAACAAGAAGTAGGCTGGACTAATGAGAAAATAAGAAAAAAAATTTAATAAAAAAGAGATACTATGATGACCAATAGGGACTCAGAGAAGACAATGACTTGAAAACATATTTAAGCAAAGTCTCAAATTAAAAATAAGTACACAAAAGAATTGTTGGTAAAGTAGTGAACCGGTTTTTCCATTCTGGAGAACCATTGAACCTCTCTGCCCAGATGGCTATAAAATTGTATACATTTGATGTAGCAATAGTACTACTGAGTTTTTATCTCAAAGTTCAAAAAAAAAAAAAAAGGAAAAATATCTATATGTCCAAAATCCTCATAGCACATTTTTTTTGTGATGGCAAAGAAATGAATATGAAGGGGATACTCATCAGCTGGGGAATAGCTGAACAAATTGTGGCATTTTATGTGATAAAGTATTATTGTGATATGAGAAATGAGAGATATGAGTGGTCTCAGAAAAAAAATAAAAATCATGACAAGACTGATCTGTATGAATGAATACAAAGTAAAATAAGAACTAAAAGATCACTGTATCCAGTATCAGAAATATTGCTATGATGATCAACTATGAAAAACAATATAACGATGCAAAACAATTTCAAAGAACTCATGATGGGAAAATGAAAAAGAAAATGAACAAGTTTCAATCTCCAGCTAAAGAACAGAGAATACCAAGAGATAGTTGAAGTTAATTTTCTCTTTTTTTTTTTTTTTTGCAATATGGCTACTATGGCAATATAAGTAAAATAAGAACTAGAAGATCACTGTGTCCAGTACCAGAAATATTGTTATGATGATCAACTATGAAAAACAATACAATGATGCAAAACAATTTCAAAGAACTCATGATGGGAAAACGAAAAAGAAAATGAAAATGTTTCAATCTCCACGGAAAGAACAGAAAATACCAAGATTAAATTGAAGTTAATTTTCTCATTTTTTTTTTGCAATATTGCTATTGTGGCAATATTTTTGGTGTGATTTAATGAGTATCGTTAATTTCATAATGCTTGTCTTCTCAGTGGGTTGGAGAGACGGGAAGAACTTAGAGCTCAAAATTTAAGAAAGAAAATAATCTTAATAATTTAAAAAGTGACTTTTTAAAAAAGTGAGTCTTTGCTATAGAAATATCAAATAACTTATTTTCTTAGATAGAAGCCAAATCTTTCTTTTCTTTATCTTTCCTTTTTTTCTTCATCTGTAAATTGCACAAAAAAAAAATCTTTTCAATATATATGTATATATTGATGTTGCTTTTTGTTTGTATTCATTATATTTGAATTCATTGTATTTTCATTTGATTTTATGTATGTAATAAAATATTCATTTAAATGATGTTTTTTTTCCATGTCTCAGATTATGATTGATAAACACTTTTCATGTAAGCATATATGTATCTCTGTATAGGGATATATGTCTTATCCCTTGTGTTTAAATGCCATGACAATCCCATGGGGGGAGAAAACCCTAACAAGTTTTTTATAGAATGAGATTTTTACATTAGATGACCTCTGAGAACCCTTCCAGACCTCAAATTCTATGACTCCATGACTTGCAAATTCCATTTTACTTTTTCCAAACCCCACTATTATTGGCGATAGTGAGTAAAGAGTTTCCTATTACCACTTTCCATACTTGGCTACAGGATTTTAAAACTTGCCATTGAGAATGTATCTTCATGCCAGGACTTACCAATTGCTATTAACAAAATATTTCCAGTGCTCTCCTTTTATTGGACGCATTTTCCAGTAATTACTAAAGAAAAATCTCCAAAACAAATTTCTATTCCTTCTTTCCTGACATAAAACTTTGAACATGCAAAAGACACACACATATACACACATACATACATGTACGCCATGCTTCATGCCATGCACTTGTCAAACTATGCTTCTAATAGTGTTATAAATGTATCATCATAACATCATAAGAAATCTGGGGATACATGCTTCAAAGACATCACTTGAAAATTGCATTTAAGAATGACTGGCCCAATTCAAAGATTCATTAATAGCATATTTTAAAGTGCATTAATTTATATTTTTTTATTTAGAGCATTTTTGTATAGGATTATTTATAGCTTATATTTCTTCCTTAGAAAACAGTCTACACATATCTTTGATCAATTTATCTATTGGGATATGATTCTTATTCTTGTACATTTGAATTTGCTTTCTTCACACCTTGGAAGTGATAATCTTCTCAGAAAACCTATCTACAAACATTTCCCCCAAATTCAGCTTCCATTATAATTTTAATGCCTGCATTTTGGATATATTTGTGTGTGAAGATCTTTCAGTTTTATGTAATAAAATTTGTTCATTTTAAGTTCTGTGATTTATCTTCCCACCTTCATTTCTTGAACTGAAATGAACACATCCTTTAACCAGGCATTGTTAGGCATTTTCTTCTGTATTCCTATAATTTATTGTGTATCTGTTATGTCTAAATCATCTATCCATTTGGAGCTAATCTTGATATCAAAAATGAAATATTAGTTTATACCTAGGCTTTGCCATACTCGAATTTTATTTTTTTTTAATTTTCCAACACTTTGTCCAATAGTTCTTACCCAGTTAGCCAAAGACTTTGGTTTGATAAAATACTAGGCTACTATGTTTGCTTTTATATATATATATATATATATATATATATATATATATATACACACACACACACACACACACATACATACATATTTTATGCCTATTCTTTAACAATTTTCCTCTAATTGACCTCTACGTCTTCTACCAAATCAGTTGGTATAGTTTGAAATTTGCTGCTTATAGTCTCATAAATTTATACTTTTAAAATTATTTTCCTTTGAGATTCCTCACCTTTTGTTTCTATAGATTGTTCTCACTAATATTTTTTCTGGTTCTATGATATAATTCTTAGGTGGCTCAAATGATATAACACTGAATAAGGGAATTTATATATCACATTATTTATTATTTTGGCTGAGCCTATACCTGAACAATTAGGCTTTGATGCCAAGATTATTTTAATTTTAGTGCAGATGTTACTATTCAGAAGTGCTAGTACCTAGGGTGTGAGGGCTTGCCAAGCCATTTTTAGTGACATTCATCCACCTTTGGTATCCACTTAATTCATTCAACTCTCATCTGTGGATCCATAGGCTGTGGCATGTGCAATAGCCACACCACAATAAATCACCTTGGCAGACTATCTAAATCAGGTTGACAAGACTCAAACTTACCAATGAGTTAGAGGAATGTCTACCCCAAGCATGCAAAGACTTTCCCCAGCTGATTGGATGGATGAAAACAATGTGTTTTAATGTCTATGAAGAAAGCTAAAACTGGTAGATTGTGAAGAGCTTGATTAGGCACTGAAGAAACCAGTCACCCACTGCATTAGCAGCTACTATAAGTCATCTTGACTTTTGTTCTGTCACAGAATTTTGGTAACTCTAGAAAAGAGAGTGAGTCTGACAACTCTGTGAAGCTGGTTTACTTAAATCCAATTCAAACACAAATCCAGACATCATCTGTGATGCAGTAGTCTTCTTCAAAAATGTAAGATTAACAAAAACATTTTATACTTGTATTCATATAATTCTTTTGTCTGTCTTGGTATATTGACTTAAGCATTTTATGTATTATGTAATTATTTTAAATAGAACTTCTCATTCTCTCTCTTCCTATGGGTTTATTAGGAACAAACAGAAATAATTTACATATGTTTATTTTATTACTATTCTGGTTACATTTTCAATTAATTTTTTCAGGTGACTTGAGTAAACTATATATCATAGACAAAAGCAATGATTTTTGTCACTTTGTGCTTATTGTCTCAATTTCTTTTTCTTGCCTGGTTCCTAAATGTAATTTTTTTCTGTTTTTATAACAAGTAGTAATAATGAATATAATTAATATTTCATTTCAATGGAAATACTTTTGGCCTGTCCCCATTGCATGTGATGCTGTCTCTTGGTTTTAGACAAACAGCTTTTATAATATTAAAAGTCCATTTATTACTTTCTTTTGCAGTGGTTTTAATTGTAATGCATATTTTGCATTATCAAAAGGTTTTTATGCATCTATTGTAATAATCATCTATTTGTTATTCTCATCAATATAGTTTAATATGATAATAAGTTTTGTTATTGATGACTTTTTAAATTATGAACCCAAACTTTATTACTAAGGTAAATTCAATCTGACCATAATGTGTAATCTTGGTGACATATTGCTCTTATAGTTACATCTTTTCTGCTTTGGTAAAATTTATAAGATACAATTTTTAATAAAATTTGTAGTTAGAATCCTTTTTTTTAAACAGCATTGCATTCTGATTTCTATTCCTTCCCTTTAAATAAAGCAGATAGATACCTTCTTACTATTACAACTCTTATTTAAATAGAAAGCAACACAAAGAACTGTAATGATCAATCAGTTGCCATTAGCACTAATTAAACAGAAAGTAAACAACTTTAAACAACATAGATAAACATTTGGAAGGAAATAAAAGACAAAAACCTATGTTCTTTCTATGGGCGAAAGTGAAATTAAAAGGAAGATGTTATATAATTATATAAATGAGTTCTCTCAAAGAAGGAAGCATTTCAGCATAAACATAAATATCTCTTACATAGGAAGCAGTGAATTAGCTTCAACCATGGCTCTATCGATAGCTCATTACTGGATCCATTTCTCTGTAATATCTGCCTATTTATTTTCAACATTATTTATACTTATCCTTACCAAATTTATCACCAAATCAAAAATGGTGAGTTTTGCAAACTGTAAATTCTTGATTATCAGAATATTATTCAATTGCAGTTTCCTGTTCATAGTTATTTTCTCCAGAACCCTATAGTTGTGTACATCTTCTGTTCTGATGATATATTTGAAAATCAAATTTTCCTTTCCTAACTGTAAAACTTAATCTCCCAGCATATTATTTCTCCATGTCACAAAAAATATCCATGGTTGCATTGATACAGAAATACTCAAAATTTAGGCAACAGACAGGAAGAACTAAAGGTACTAAGGCTAGGGAGAAACCATGACCCCATAGTATTGTGTGTGTGTGTGTGTGTGTGTGTGTGTGTGTGTGTGTGTGTGTGTGTTCTGGTTTTTTTTAGTTTTTTGTTAGTTTTTTTTTTTTTTTTTTTAAGTCAGGAACATTACCATTTATGTGTTGTAGTAGATATAAACCAAAATCCCTTCCAAATTTCAAATTAAAGGTTTTTTTGATACCCAATAACACAGTTCACTGCCTTCTTCCAGTAAAAGGCATTAATAATTCCCAATATTTTTCAAACAATCCCTTCTTTCCTAGAAGAGAAGAAAAAAGATACTTAGCTCTATAAGGCCCTTTATAATCTGGGTGCACTCTAATTTCCTGCTCATATTTTGTATATGCTATCTTGAAATTTTAATCTAGACAATTCATTATTTTCTCATTTTTATTTCCTTTCATTCTTCTCTGCACTTGTGCATGGAAAATATAACAGCTGAAACAGACATTCTTAACAACTTTACTTTGCACTTTGAAGAATCATAGTAACTCAGAGTTAAAAGTGAATTCACAAGCTAATTAGTTCAGTCTACACTTGAACTGGAAAGATTCTTTGCCACATACCTGAGGAGTCTTCAATTTTTTTCTGTTTGAAGTTTACACTTGGGAGAATTGTCTAAGTCCATCTTATTTCATTTTTAAATACTACTTATTTTCTTTAAAGGGTGATGTAGTATGTCTAGGAAAAATCCATTTCTCTGTAACTTTTGCCTATTTACATTAAGTCTACCTTTAATTCCTTTCAATTACATGAAAATAATTAAAATGTCCCTTATGTTTAATTTTTTATTTCAAAAAGTGAACTTTTACTTTATTTTAGTTCCATTTTATTTTTTATTTTCAAATTCTGCCCTTCCCCTTACTGTCATTCATTGAGAAGGTAAAAAAAATAAAACCTCATATATATGTGTGTGTGTGTGTGTGTGTGTGTGTGTGTGTGTGTGTGTTGTAGGATGTAGGCCTCCTAGAAGTATTACTAGTTTAGAGACCATGAAAAGTTTATATATTTGGGGAATATAATTCTAAATTGCTTTCTGGAATTATTAGATTATTTCACAACTCCATCAATATTGCATAATTGTCTCATATGTCCAGCAGCTTTTACCATATTCTACTTTTATCAACTTAGTCAATTTAATAGGTATGTGATAGAATTTTTAAAATAACTTAAATCTCTATTTCTCTAGTTATTGGTGTTATATATTCAAAACTATGACTATGACTATTGATAGCTTTGATTGGTTTCTCTGAAATCTGCCTATATATTTCTTAATTGAGTTGTTCTTATTACTGCAAATTTAGTTGTTTCATATATATTTTAGAAATGATATCTTTATCAGAGGAATGAATTAGTTGTAAAGAAAGGTTTTCTAGTTTCATGCTTCTCTCCCCCCTAAATTTATCTATATTAGCTTTGTTTGTATAAAACCTCTTTTTTAGTATTATATAATCAATATTTTTCATTTTACCTTCTGGGTATATTTTATCAGTTATCTTGTCATATGCATTTCCTCTACTCATAGATATAACGTGATTTTTTCCATAACCTGATTATTTATGATTTTATCCTTTGTGTTTAAATCATATGCCCATTCTGAGTTTATCTTGTTATTTCATGTAAGATGCTGCTACATATTTATTCTCTGCTAAATTAATTTTTAGCTTTCCCAACTTTTTGTCAAATAGTGAGCTCTTGCCTCAATAGATGAAATATTTGTTTTTATCAAATATTACCTGATTATTCTCATTTACTTCTGTATATTGTATACATAATCTTTTTCATAAATGAAATTCTCTATTTCTTATCCTGTACTAAGTTGTTTTAATGCAAACAAATTTGTAGTATAATTTGAAATCTAGTATTTCTAGTTATCCTCTCTTCCCATGTTCCTCAATGACTGCAATGACATTCTTGACCTTTTAGCACTCCATATAAATTTTATTATTTTCCTAGCTCTATAAAATATTTCTTTGTTCATTTCACATTCTATTTATTTTGTTTAAAATTTTCCAAATATGTCTTAATTACTTTTTAAAAAATGAATTCTAAATTTCCCCCTTCCCTCTCCTTTCTCTTGTTATTTGAAAAGATAATCAAATAATATGAAATAGATTATAAATTTGAAATCATACATACACAAAAAACAAGAAAAATTAAGTTTTAAAACTATGTTTCAATCTGTACTGAGTTCATAAATTCTCTTACATGAATAGTATTTTTCATCCTGTGTCTTCTGAAACTATCTTAGATCATTAGAAAGGAAGTAGAAAACTGAGGAAATTTTTATATCCAACAGTTCTGATAAAGACCTCATTTATAAAATATATAGAGAATTGACCCAAATGTGTAAGAATACAAACCACTCTCCAAATGATAAATGGCCAAAAATATGAATAGACAATTTTCAGATGAAATTCAAATCATTTCTTGTCATTTAAAAAAATGCTCAGAGTCACTATTGATTAGAAAAATTAAGACAATTCTGAGGTACCATTGCACACCTCTCAGATTGGCTAAAATGACAGGAAAAGGTAATTATAAATGTGCTGTGGAAAAACTGAGACATTAATACATTGTTGTTGGAGTTGTGAAGTGATCCAACCATTCTGGAGAACAATTCGGAGCTAGTCCAAAGGGCTATCAAACTGCATATTCTTTGATCCAGCAGTGCCACTACTGGGCCTGTATCCCAAAGAGATTATAAAAATGGGAAAAGACCCACATGCGCAAAAGTTTGTAGCAGCCTTTTTTATGGTATCAAGGTCCTGGAAACTCCAAATATAGTTGGAGAATAGCAGAATTAATTATGGTATCTAAATGTTATGGAATATTATTGTTCTATAAGAAATTATCAGTAGGATGATTTCAGAGAGACCTGGACAGACTTAAATGAACTGATGCTAAGTGAAGTGAGTAGAACCAAGAGAATATTGTAACAGCAACAAGAAGATGATAATCAGCTCTGGTGGATATGGCTCTTTTTAATAATGAGGTGATGAAGAGAGCCATCAGCATCCAGAAAGAAACCTGTGGGCACTAAGTGTGTATCATCACATAGTCTTTTCGTTTTGTTGTTGTTGTTTGCTTGCTTTTTTTCTTTCTTATTTTTTCCTTTATGATCTGATTTTTCTTGTGCAGCATGATACGAAAATATGTATAGAAGAATTGTACATATTTAACATATATTGGATTATTTGCTCTCTAGGGGAGAGGGTTGGGGAAAGGGAAGAAGACAAATTTGGAACACAAAATTTTGAAAGGGTTAATGATGAAAACTATCTTTGCATATATTTTGAATATAAAAAGCTATTAATAAAAAGATTTGTCTTAAATCACCATCTTAATCAGAATATTTGTGTTTTTTTGTAACTTATCATTGTTATAATATTGCTGTTAAATCAGCTGATCAAATCTTATAGTTATAAAGTGGTATCTCAGTATTGATTTAATTTGCATTTCTTTAATCAATAGTCATTTAGAACATGTTTGTGTGACTATTGATAGCTTTGATTTCTTCTTCTGAAAACCACTATTCATGTCTTGTGATAATTTATCAATTGGAAAATCATTTGTCCATATATATGTTATATACATATGATGTATAATTATCTCAGTTCTCTACATATTTAAAAATATATTTTAATTAGAAAATTTTTACTTTAATTTTTTACAGGCCTTATAGGTACATTTTCCTATATCTCCCAATTTACTTATGATACCACCCTTTGTGTTCAAACCATTTATCTATATGACTTGATTTTAGTAAAGAGTATGATATGTTGGCAAATACACATTTCTTCCAAACTGCTTTACAGTTATTCAGGAAAGTTTTTGTCAAATGGTGAGTTTATGTCATAAATATTTAGGTCTATGAGTTTATCAAACATTAAATCACAATGTTATTTACTAACTGTGTAATCTATTCCACAGTTCCATCACTTTGTTTCTTATAAAGGACCAGATTTTTTTCAGTTTTAGTATTCTGTCATATAATTTGAAATCTAATATTACTAGGCCACATTTCTTTGCATTTTTTCATTGTTTTTTTGAAAATTTTCCTATTATAAACTGTTGGAATCCTTACTAACTGCTAACTAATTAGAGTTGATCTAATCTTACAAGAAGATTTTGGCCAGAACCTGAAACAAGGTACTAAGTAGAACTAATTAATACAAGGCTTGTGTTCACACCTTTACTCATTGGAGTTCACAAGTATGCCAGCTTCACAAAGTAAACTTTCTAACTTCAAGGGAGTTCACACCTCCCTTAAAGCTCTTTGGGCCAGAGAGCACTATGGGAGAAAACCCATAATCCCATTCTCTCAGAAGATTCACATATAAGGCGAGACAGCCATTCCAGAATACATTTTTTCCTCTTGGCTGGCTGGTCGTAGAAGAGAGCTCAGCTGGACTCGAGAGGAGCGACTCTGGTGGCAGACGAAGGGTTTTCAGAGGATAAAGCTACGAGTGGAGAGTTCAGTGGACAACCAGATTCATCTTCATCTCACACCACTGTAGTTGGTGGCTGGGCTCCCCAGAAAGAGACAAGAGAGACATTCCATCTCTGTGTTGGTTGGAGGCTGAAGAAAGCAGAGGCAGAGGCTGAAGGACAGAACCTTTGGATTTGGAGACATCTGAAGGGCTCTAAGCCTCTAAACCAGCTATGTTTTGAGAAGAACAAGAACTCCAACATTTGAACTCTAACAATAAACATTTTCAAATTATTTTTTTCTAACTCTATAAAATAGTTCTTAGCTATTTTAATTGGTATGGCATTGAATAAATAAATTAATATTGGTAGAGAATTCATTTTTGTTGCACTAGTTCAATCTAAACATGAGCAATTAATATTTTTTTTCTAATTTATTAAATCTACAAAAAGTGTTTTTTTTTTAATTTGCCTATGTAATCCTTCAGTTCATTTTCATAATTTGACTCAGTTCTATATTCAGCACATATTTAATACATGAGAATACATAATAACTTTATTATTAAAATGTTTATAGTATTTTCTTTTCTATGGTACTTCTTAGAAAAATATATTTTTCCTGATCTTCTATTTTAATTAGGTCTATTTTTACCTTTGCTTAGTCTGAAATCATGATTTTTAAATTTTATTTCAGCTAACATATATAAGATTTTGCTCCAGCTCTTTAGTTTTACTTTTCATGTGTCTTTTTGTGTCAAATATGTCTCTGGTAAACAAGATATTATTGAAATGTTTTATAACATTTTCTGCTATCTTCTTCCAATTCATATGAGAACTTATTCCATTCATATTCACAGTTATGACAACTCTATATTTCTCTTCATCATATTTTCTTTTTTAAATTATCTTTATTTATCCTATGCCTCCTCAAAAGTCCTTTTTTATTTCTAAATAATGCTTCTCATAATCTGCCTTCTCCTTTATTATTCTATCAATCTTTTTTTCTCTAATCAATAAAAAGCTGAATTAGTATATATGCTCTTCCCTTTTTAACCAATACAATGAAAGTGAAGTTTAATCATTGCCCTTTTCTCAGTGCATCTTTCTTTCTCACTTCATTTTTTTCTTAGGAGGGGGGGGAATCATTGCAACAAAATTAATTCACACAGATAATATTTGTTTAAATAAATTAATTTTAACTGCTTTAATAATAATAAAGTTATTAGTAGTTACATCTACCATCTTCTATATAGGAATGTAAACAGTTTCACTCTATTGAATCCCATATGATTTTTCTTTCATGTTTACCTTTTTGTACTTGAATCTTTTGTAAAAATGTCCAATTTATTATTATCTATTCTTTTTATCTATTGCTATTTAATAATGCTCTTATATAATTAATTAATTGTATAACAATATTTAATAATACTATTTCATTAAATGTCCATTTTCTCTTCAAAATTTTTAGTGATTTCCTAATTAGGTAATTCTTGTTTGTGTTCCTAGTACTCTGGCCTTTTGCTGTATCATATCCCCAAGCCTTCTGCTTTTTTAAGGTGGAAGTTGCTACATCTTGTATTATTCAAACTATAGCTCTATTAATTTTTGTAAGATTTTGATCTCCAAATTTTTTCTCCCTTTTGCCCTTTATTCACACACTTCTCAAGACAGTGAAAAAGCTGATATTGGCTTTGCTTATATAATCATGTTAAATATATTTCCACTTTAGTCTTGTTATTAAAGAAGAATCAGAATAAAAAAGAAAAATCACAACACAGAAAAAAAATTAAGTGAAAATAGTATGTTTTAGATGATCCATATTGGAACTCTGATGTTCTTATTCCAGTTATGGATAACAATTTCATCAAAAGTCTTTTGCAATTGTCTGGCATCACTGTATTTCTGAAATCGACATATCACGCACATGTGCAAATCCTGATATTGAAGCTTGATTGATATTTGTTTTAATTGTTATTATTTCATCTTACTCATAAAATGTTAGAGTTCAAATGTTGGAGTTTGTTCTCAGAGGACAGCCGGTTTAGAGGCTTAGAGCCCTTCGGATGTCTCCAAATCCAAAGGTTCTGTCCTTCAGCCTCTGCCTCTGCCTTCTTCTGCCTCCAACAGAGATGGAAGATCTCTCTTATCTCCTTCTGGGGGGCCCAGGCACCAATTTGCCGCGGAGAGAGGGCTTCTGGCGTAGCTCCACTGAAGTCCGTCAAAAGTGTTCTCTGCAGCAGAGTCGTTTCTCTCGAGTCTAGCGCGATCAGCCAGCCAAGAGGAAAAAATGTATTCTGCCATAGATCCTTCATCGCTGGCTTTTTATCTGCCTCTTCTGAGAGAATGGGATTATGGGTTTTCTCCCATAGTGCTCTCTGGCCCAATGACTTTAAGGGAGGTGTGAACTCTCTTGAAGTTAGAAAGTGTACTTTGTGAAGCTAGCATACTTGTGGAGTCCAATGAGTAAAGGTGGGAACACAAGCCTTGTCTTGATTAGTTCTACTTAGTACCTTGTTTCAGGTTCTGGCCAAAACAACTTCTTGTAAGATTAGATCAACTCTAATTACTTAGCAGTTAGTAAGGATTCCAACAATAAAATATATAATTTTAAGTGTACCCTAGTTTCACTTTTGACTGTTAAAATATCCGTTTCAAAGAATACTTTAATTTTACATTTTAGAAATGGATTATTCCCATCACATCTTAATAGACTTGATAAAGATTTGTCAAACATTAATATATATGCAATAAATACTCTTGACTTTCTCCTCAAGCCAAATCAAATCAAATATCTTCAACAAAATCCCTTTGGTAATTATAGCATTCATGACTGAATACATAATAAATTACTTTAAGACCAATCACCTCCATCTCTATTTTGGTTACAATAACTGCTGAAATAAAATAGAAGTTTTCCTCTCATCTCCATCTCTGTTTTGGTTACAGTAACTCTGCTGAAATAAAAGAGAGGAAAAGTTCTTGGAAGAAAAGCTATCTTATATTAGCAGCTATGTTATCAATACAGATATGAAAAACAAAGTAAGATGAGTGACCAGGTTAAAAATTCAGTTCAAGTATATATTAAGTTACTCCAATATGTATCAGACTTTATCAACTCATTGAGTTTGTATGTTTTCTGAATTGAATTGAATCTCCTTTCTTTCTACTGATCTCTTCCTGTCTCTCTGTCTCTGCCTCTGTGTGTGAATTTCTCTTTGTCTCTCTCTCTCTCTCTCTCTCTCTCTCTCTCTCTCTCTCTCTCTCTCTCTCTCTCATTGCTTCTCTGTGTGTGTCTCTCTCTGTCTCTCTTTTCTTTATCTCTCAAATATACATTTTCCTTCCCTCTCAGCCTTACTCCAATGTTGATTAACTTTATCTTTCTTTTTATATGTGTTTCTTTCTATATTTTTCTTCTCTTCAAAGGTTAAATTTCCTTTTGTATCTAGATAATCTAAAATACTCCCACTATTTTTGAAGAGAAAAAATAAAGATGGATGGAGAAATAATTGCCTCTACTACTACTCTCTCTCTCACTCTCTTCATCATGTGATGACTGATTTTCTTTTATAGTGATTTTCTTAGAGATACTATTGAAATGCTTCCCAACTTGTATCTGACACTAAAAATATTCATATGGTTATCATTATTCTTTTGAAGGAGAAAGTTTCTTGGGCTAGCCAGTAATATGTACTGACATCAATATTTAAAACATATCCTTAACTATTAGATTTTGCCTTTCATTGATTCAAAAATACATGTGGGTCTTCTAATGGCTCTCTTCAAATATCTGATTAACTCCATTCATAACTTGGATTAGAAGCATCTGGAAGTATCTGAGCAACTCGAGATTATTTATGTCTTTCATTGCCACATGGGACATAATTTCACCTGGAGAAAATATTTTTATTTTCAATTACCAAAAGATTATTCTCCAGAAAAGCCTTTAAATCTTGTAATGGCTATAACAATTACTTGTTTTCTCTTAAGTTCCTCACTACAACTTCTTCTTTTTCCCATCTGAGAGATCTAGAGGTAGATTCCCATAACTATGTACTCTTGAAATATTTTTTGAACAAAGAGATTGGTGGATACATATGATCCTGGATTTTTTCAGCCACATGTATTTTATTCCCCTATTCACTTCTTACTTCCTTAATTGTTGCTGGATTTTATGTGTGTGTGTGTGTGTGTGTGTGTGTGTGTGTGTGTGTGTGTGTGTCTGTGTGTGTGTCTGTGTGTGTTGTGTGTGTGTATTTATATAATTTGTGTGTGTGTTGTCTCTTCCATTTAATTCATTTGCTGTTTCTCTTCCATCTAATTTAGTATCCTCCAGATCAGAAATTTCAAAATAGAACCAATCAGTGAGAAAATGGTGAGGTACCTTCCACTTAGAATTTATTTTAATTGTTTATTTTTTTTTGTTTGTTTAATTTCTGTGTTGTCCCTGCTTAGCCACTCCTTTCTGAATGGGTAAGCTTAAGACACTGTCCCTGGGGGACTTCCGGTTAAGATGGCGGAGAGGAGGCTCACAGCTGCATAAGCTCCACGCTTTTTCTCACTATCCACTTCATTACAAGCCTCTGAATCAATGCTTGACTGAAAAAAACCCACATATAGTTACCAAGAGAAGCCATCCTTGAGATCCACCAAGAAAGGTCTGTCTTTACTGGAGGGCTGGGGCGGTTTTAGATCGGGCACAGGCGGCGGGCAGCGGCAGTGAGAGCACGGGAGCAGAGTGGAGAGGGGGTGGGGAGTGATCGCAGCCGTCTCTGCGGGGAGAGCTTCACTACAGGTTTGGATACTTTGCTCCGGCAGCAAGTCAGCAGCCCAGCAGAGAAGCTAAAAACACCAGGGCTGAAGAATACAACCCCAAACAGCTGGAGTCTCTCGGGACCTGACCACCCCCCCAACCCCCACAGTGACTCAGCACGCTTTGGGATCTCAGAGCGCACGCGCAACACAGTCCTGCTAGTGCCTCACTGCTGCCTCCTGCAGTCTGTAGAGGAAGCTCGATAACACACCCAGCCCCCCCCCCCCCCAAAGAAAGACTCCAGTTTTTTCTGTTTTTCTTTGGTAGTTTGTCTTTGATTATTAGACAGAATGAGCAAGAAGCTGAAGAGGACTTTAACCCTTGACAGCTTCTATACAGATAGAGAGCAGACTCTAAATCCTGAGGAGACTAAAAACAGTCAGTCCCCAGGTGAATCCCCAAAGGAGGAGATCATCTGTTCCTCAGCACAGATGGACCTCATAGAAGTGATTAAAAAGGCTCTCACAAGGGAGCTAGAAGAAAAATGGGGAAAGCAGAGTGAGGCTTGGCAAAAGGAGAGGGAAGCTTGGGAAAAGGAGAGGGAGGCTTGGCAAAAGAGCCTGGAGAAAGTTAAAGAGAGAGTGGATAAAGAAGTAAAATCCTTGAAAAATAGGATTAGTGAACTGGAAACAGAAAACAGCTCTCTAAAAAACAAAATTGGCAAAATGGAAAAAAATTCCACAGAACAAAAGAACTCAATTGGACAATTAGATAAAGATCTTAAAAAAGTGAGTGAAGAAAATACTTCACTGAAAATCAGAATTGAACAAGTGGAATTGAATGACTCAAGGAGACAAGAAGAATTAGTCAAGCAAATCCAAAAAAATCAAACAATGGAGAAAAATGTGAAATACCTTCTGGGGAAGACAACAGACCTGGAAAACAGATCCAGGAGAGACAATCTGAGAATCATTGGACTTCCAGAAAAACATGATGAAAAAAAGAGCCTGGACACTATTTTCCAGGAAATTATCAAAGAGAACTGCCCAGAAGTCATAGGAACAGAGGAAAAAATAAACATTGAAAGGATTCATCGATCACCCACTGAAAGGGATCCTAAAATCAAAACACCAAGGAATATAGTGGCCAAATGCCAGAACCCTCAGATGAAGGAAAAAATATTTCAAGCGGCTAGAAAAACCCAATTCAAGTATCAAGGAGCCACAATAAGGATCACCCAGGATCTGGCAGCATCCACATTAAAAGATCGAAGGGCCTGGAATATGATATTCCGAAAGGCTAAGGAACTTGGTATGCAACCAAAAATAACTTACCCAGCAAGAATGTGCATCTTTTTCCAGGGAAGAAGATGGACATTCAACGAAGTAAGCGAATTTCATCTATTTCTGATGAAAAAACCAGAACTTAACAAAAAGTTTGATCTACAAATATAGAACTCAAGAGAAATCTAAAAAGGTAAAGATTAATCTTGGGAACTATATTTTGACTATATAGATGTATAAAGAATACATGTATACCTTGTTCTAGAAATTGATGTGGAAAGGACATTGTACCAGAAAAAGGGTAAAGTGGGGGTAGTACATCTCATGAAGAGGCATAGGAAACCTATTATATCTGAGAGAAAGAATGGAGGGGGATGAATATAGTGGGTATCTTACTGCCTTCAGAATTGGCTTTAAGTGAAAAATCTTAAGACATATTCAATCTATGGTGAAACTTCTCCCATTTCATTGAAAAGTGAGAAGGGAAAAGTGAAAAGGGAAGGAATAAGCTAAGTGGAAGGGGATACGGGAACTGGGAGGGAAAGGGGTAAGATAGGGGGAGGAACTCTAAGGCGGGGGGAGGGATACTAAAAAGGGAGGGCTGTGAGAAGCAAGTGCTGCTCACAAGCTTAATACTGGGAAGGGGGGGGTATGGGGAAAGAAGGGAGAAAAGCATAAACCGGGGTTAACAAGATGGCAAGTAATACAGAATTGGTCATTCTAACCATAAACGTGAATGGGGTAAATTCCCCCATAAAGAGGAAGCGGTTAGCAGAATGGATTAAAAGCCAGAATCCTACAATATGTTGTTTACAGGAAACACACCTGAAGCGGGGAGATACATGCAGGTTAAAGGTAAAAGGTTGGAGCAAAATCTACTATGCTTCAGGTGAAGTCAAAAAAGCAGGGGTAGCCATCCTGATCTCAGATCAAGCTAAAGCAAAAATTGATCTAATTAAAAGAGATAAGGAAGGGCACTATAACTTGCTAAAGGGTAGCATGGATAATGAAGCACTATCTATATTAAACATATATGCACCAAGTGGGGTAGCATCTAAATTCTTAAAAGAGAAACTAAGAGAGCTGCAAGAAGAAATAGACAGTAAAACTATAATAGTGGGAGATCTTAACCTTGCACTCTCAGAATTAGATAAATCAAACCACAAAATAAATAAGAAAGAAGTCAAAGAGGTAAATAGAATACTAGAAAAGTTAGATATGATAGATCTCTGGAGAAAATGTAATGGAGACAGAAAGGAATACACTTTCTTTTCAGCAGTTCATGGAACCTATACAAAAATTGACCATATATTAGGACATAAAAACCTCAAACTCAAATGCAGTAAGGCAGAAATAGTAAATGCATCCTTTTCAGACCACGATGCAATGAAAATTACATTCAACAAAAAAGCAGGGGGAAGTAGACCAAAAAATAATTGGAAACTAAATAATCTCATACTAAAGAATGATTGGGTGAAACAGCAAATCATAGACATAATTAATAACTTCACCCAAGAAAACGATAATAATGAGACATCATACCAAAATGTATGGGATGCAGCCAAAGCGGTAATAAGGGGAAATTTCATATCTCTAGAGGCCTATTTGTATAAAATAGAGAAAGAGAAGGTCAATGAATTGGGTTTGCAATTAAAAATGCTAGAAAAGGAACAAATTAAAAACCCCCAGTCAAACACTAAACTTGAAATTCTAAAAGTAAAAGGTGAGATCAATAAAATTGAAAGTAAAAAAACTATTGAATTGATTAATAAAACTAAGAGTTGGTTCTATGAAAAAACCAACAAAATAGACAAACCCTTAGTAAATCTGATTAAAAAAAGGAAAGAGGAAAATCAAATTGTTAGTCTTAAAAATGAAAAGGGAGAACTCACCACTAACGAAGAGGAAATTAGAGCAATAATTAGGAGTTACTTTGCCCAACTTTATGCCAATAAATTCGACAACTTAAATGAAATAGAAAAATACCTCCAAAAATACAGCTTGCCCAAACTAACAGAGGAAGAAGTAAATATCCTAAACAGTCCCATCTCAGAAAAAGAAATAGAACAAACTATCAATCAACTCCCTAAGAAAAAAATCCCCAGGACCAGATGGATTTACATGTGAATTCTACCAAACATTTAAAGAACAATTAACTCCAATGTTATATAAACTATTTGAAAAAATAGGGATTGAAGGAGTCCTACCAAACTCCTTTTATGACACAGATATGGTACTGATACCTAAACCAGGTAGGCTGAAAACAGAGAAAGAAAATTATAGACCAATCTCCCTAATGAATATTGATGCTAAAATCTTAAATAAAATATTAGCAAAAAGATTACAGAAAATTGTCACCAGGATAATACACTATGACCAAGTAGGATTTATACCAGAAATGCAGGGCTGGTTCAATATTAGGAAAACTATTAGCATAATTGACTATATCAATAACCAAACAAACAAAAACCACATGATCATCTCAATAGATGCAGAAAAAGCATTTGATAAAATCCAACATCCATTCCTAATAAAAACACTTGAGAGCATAGGAATAAATGGACTTTTCCTTAAAATAGTCAGGAGCATATATTTAAAACCATCAGTAAGCATCATATGCAATGGGGAAAAACTGGAACCTTTCCCAGTAAGATCTGGAGTGAAGCAAGGTTGCCCACTATCACCATTATTATTTAATATCGTATTAGAAACACTAGCCTCAGCAATAAGAGTCGAGAAAGATATAAAAGGAATTAGAGTAGGCAATGAGGAAACCAAACTATCACTCTTTGCAGATGATATGATGGTATACCTAGAGAACCCCAGAGATTCTACCAAAAAGCTATTGGAAATAATTCATAATTTTAGCAAAGTAGCTGGCTACAAAATAAATCCCCATAAATCCTCAGCATTTTTATACATCACCAACAAAACCCAACAGCAAGAGATACAAAGAGAAATTCCATTCAGAATAACTGTTGATACCATAAAATATTTGGGAATCTATCTACCAAAGGAAAGTCAGGAATTATATGAGCAAAATTATAAAAAAGTCTCCACACAAATAAAGTCAGACTTAAATAATTGGAAAAATATTAAGTGCTCTTGGATCGGCCGAGCGAACATAATAAAGATGACAATACTCCCTAAACTAATCTATTTATTTAGTGCTATACCAATCAGACTTCCAAGAAAATATTTTATTGATCTAGAAAAAATAACAACAAAATTCATATGGAACAATAAAAAGTCGAGAATCTCAAGGGAATTAATGAAAAAAAAATCAAATGAAGGTGGCCTAGCTGTACCTGATCTAAAATTATATTATAAAGCAGCAGTCACCAAAACCATTTGGTATTGGCTAAGAAATAGATTAGTGGATCAGTGGAAAAGGCTAGGCTCACAAGACAGAATAGTCAATTATAGCAATCTAGTGTTTGACAAACCCAAAGCCCCTAACTTCTGGGAAAAGAATTCATTATTTGATAAAAACTGCTGGGATAATTGGAAATTAGTATGGCAGAAATTAGGCATGGACCCACACTTAACACCATATACCAAGATAAGATCAAAATGGGTCTATGACCTAGGCATAAAGAACGAGATTATAAATAAATTAGAGGAACATAGAATAGTTTGTCTCTCAGACTTGTGGAGGAGAAAGAAATTTGTGACCAAAGATGAACTAGAGACCATTACTGATAACAGAATAGAAAATTTTGATTACATCAAATTAAAAAGCCTTTATACAAATAAAACTAATGCAAACAAGATTAGAAGGGAAGCAACAAACTGGGAAAACATTTTCACAGTTAAAGGTTCTGATAAAGGCCTCATTTCCAAAATATATAGAGAACTGACTCAAATTTATAAGAAATCAAGCCATTCTCCAATTGATAAATGGTCAAAGGATATGAACAGACAATTTTCAGAGGATGAGATTGAAACTATTACCACTCATATGAAAGAGTGTTCCAAATCATTATTGATCAGAGAAATGCAAATTAAGACAACTCTGAGATACCACTACACACCTGTCAGATTGCCTAAGATGACAGGAAAAAATAATGATGAATGTTGGAGGGGATGCGGGAAAACTGGGACACTAATGCATTGTTGGTGGAGTTGTGAACGAATCCAACCATTCTGGAGAGCAATCTGGAATTATGCCCCAAAAATTATCAAACTGTGCATACCCTTTGATCCAGCAGTGTTTCTATTGGGCTTATATCCCAAAGAAATACTAAAGAAGGGAAAGGGACCTGTATGTGCCAAAATGTTTGTAGCAGCCCTGTTTGTAGTGGCCAGAAACTGGAAAATGAATGGATGCCCATCAATTGGAGAATGGCTGGGTAAATTGTGGTATATGAATGTTATGGAATATTATTGTTCTGTAAGAAATGACCAGCAGGATGAATACAGAGAGGACTGGCGAGACTTACATGAACTGATGCTAAGTGAAATGAGCAGAACCAGGAGATCATTATACACTTCGACAACAATATTGTATGAGGACATATTTTGATGGAAGTGGATTTCTTTGACAAAGAGACCTGATATTCAATTGATAAATGACGGACAAAAGCAGCTACACCCAAAGAAAGAACACTGGGAAACGAATGTGAACTATCTGCATTTTTGTTTTTCTTCCCGGGTCATTTATACCTTCTGAATCCAATTCTCCCTATGCAACAAGAGAACTGTTCGGTTCTGCAAACATATATTGTATCTAGGATATACTGCAACATATCCAACATATAAAGGACTGCTTGCCATCTAGGGGAGGGGGTGGAGGGAGGGAGGGAAAAAAAAAATCGGAACAGAAACGAGTGTCAATATAAAGTAATTATTAAATAAAAAATTTAAAAAAAAAAAAAAGACACTGTCCCTGGGACGTGGATAATAGGTAACTGGCAATATCCTGGATAGTAGATTTCATGTGATAAAGCAATTTTTCATGACATTGCATTATTATTATTGAAAAACAGTGCTAATTAGGGCAAAGTTAGATATATGCCCTTTGTTTTAAAGGCCATTGATATTATTGACAAATATGTGCAAAGTGTTTGCAATAAATAACCTCTTCTCCCATTGCTTTCTATTACAAAAATAAAACTACATGGGTATTAACAGATTTTAACTTAGAAGGGCCTTAGTGATGACAAAACATAATGCTTTCACTTTATAGAAGAGGGAACTGATGCCCAGAGTATTAGGGTGGCTTTTTTAAAGTTACACAAGTAGTAAATGATCTTATACTAAACTGAACTCACTCAATAATCAGAAATTTCACACATGTATTGGACAAGTCTGTAAGCAGCATTGTTTTAGGTGATTTGATTAATAAGATATGTTGAAAAATATAGCTAGGTTAGAGAGATAAGAAATGCAAATTTTAAAAAATAGTGAAAGTAAGTTAGCTAAAAGTGTCATATAAAATATACATGAGTGCTTAGTAATAGAAAATAAAGTGATAGTATCTGCTCATTTACTTCAGTCATATAAATTACTTCAGACCCTTTACTGTAAACCAGAGAACATAGCTTGATTAGAGAGATAAGAAATGCAAATTTTAGAAAATAGTGAAAGCAAGTAAGCTAAAAGTATCATATAACATATACATGAGCACTTGGTAATAGAAAATAGTAATATTATCTTCTCACTTACTTCAGTCATACAAATTACTTCAGATTCTTTACTGTAAACCATGCTTTTCATGGAAGCCCATTCCAAAGACATGGTGTTAAGAATATTTCTACTAACTAATGAGGATGGAGTCTGATACAGTTACTTCATCTATTAGTGACACATTTCCCAAAGAAGACTATGGCCAAAAAAGGATATGCTAAAAATATTGTCACACTGTTAAATGCTGAGTGAGGGTTTGGGTGTAGGGACAAGATTAATAAATGATATGAATCTCAGAGAAATGGAAAAATGTATTTTAAAAAACACAAAATATAGAAAGTAGCATAACTGGAGCACACACAAAAAAATTGTTGAATCCTAAAAGCAGATTTTTTTCCAAGCTAAACAAACATGAAAAAAATCACCAGGAATATGATGTTTTAGCCAAGATAATGTTGTACCATCCAAACAAGCATGAAACATTAAAGGAACTAGAAGCTTTGGGGGGGGGGGGGGAAATTGTAGCATTTTTCTTGTATTAGAGAGAATGCTAAAAATGAACTGAAATTGAGGGAAAAGTAGTTGTGTGGTGTTCTGGGTACCATTCACGGACTTCAAAAAGCACTAAAAAAATCATGAAAAGTTCTCTGACATAGAAGAGTTTCAAATACTGAAACAGAGATTAAACAATATATAAACTGATCTCTTACTATTCTGACAATATCTAAATATCTCTACTTTAGTTTTCTTTCATTTGGTTAATCTCTTGAATTATGTGAAAATATAATCACTGTTATACTGACTTTGGTTCATTGTTTTCTATTAAAGTACATTCTTTTGAAATGCCCATTAATTATACAGAAGGTTTTTTTTTTTTTTAATGAAGGTAAACTTTATGAAGATTATTTTTCTTCTTATCCTTTAAATGCATGAAATATTTCTAAAATGTTTTTAAAAGTTTGAATTTTTATATCTATGATGGTAAGTGTTAAAGTGGTCAAACTGGAATAGATTCAATGCAGTTGAATTTTATAAACAAGTATTTTAGGATATATGTGTATGCATGTGGAATAAATTTAATGGAATTCCCATTGTGGAAAATTATCCCCCTTTTCTGGAAGCTCTCTTTAATAGATACAATCTAGGAAATTGGCTGAGGCTATGATTTAGGCAATCTTGCATTATTAGTAAGTGGCAGTCAAAAGAATGCTTTCAATTTCACCCTTCCTAACCAACTATAAACTCCATGTTCTATCTTAAACCAAGCTTCCTCCAGACATGTAAAAGTGTACATGGGAAAATAATAAGGCAATTTTTAATTTAGAGAAATGAATTGTTAGTGACTTTCAGTTATCTCTGATAGAAAGTAATAATTAATTAGAAAAAAGAATTTAGAAAAGACATCAATCCATGCAATAAACACTTATTGAACACTTGCTATATGTTAAACACTATGCTAAGCAAAAGTTTTTCCTATTAGACCTGAGTCTATAGATTAGCATTTAACATCCTTGTTGATGTCAGCATTGGTGATTTGGAAAGGATGATTATAAACAGATACCATAACAAGGATGCAGTAATGTGGGCCCAAGTATATCAATTGACATTTATTATGCCTCTTATGTCCTTACCTTATGTAAGTATCTTCAGTGTGACTGTCGATGGTCCTACATACAGTCCTGGACAACAACTTCAAGGACCTCATTACTGTAATTTCCCCACATGAACTTATCCCAGACTTTACCTTTTCCCACTATCTTTCCGGTGGATACAAACACATCTACTAGCTAATTGCCAAGCAAACTTCCTGCTTTAAGTATGGGCTGAAAAGGTGAAGTTACAGGCTAGAAGTGGGTTACCCTTCTTTGTCAACAGTACCCCCATAGAGATCTTTCCATCACATTTAGCTCTCCTTGTAACTGAAGTTGCTACATTATCAGTTATAATCTTACAATTGAAGTAATGGAGAATAAAAAACAAAAGTCCTTGCAGCAAAGCATAGTTCAGAGCAGCCGGCTAAAAAAAATTTTTAGGGGTAGTAAAGAAATATATCTATAGGTCTAGCAGCAAGTTGGAGAGCTCGAAGTTTAACAAAATAGAAGTTAGGTTAAAAATCTGGGTCCAGATGAGTAGAAGATGAGAAATTTAAAGAGAAAGGAGAGTAAAGTCTCAAAGGGTGGGGCTTATTGAATTCAGCAGCCTCAGGCATTATGTTTCAGAATTTTAGCAGCCTTAGACCTTAGGAGCTGGCTGAAGTTCAGCTAGCCACACCTCTTTATCCCATTTGATGAGCTGCAGCTGCTCTTGCTGGCCTGGTAGAGGGTTTCTCAGCTGTGGAATAGTTGTTGTCATTACTTTTTTAGAATTGTTCAGCTAGAATTATCCTAAAAGGTATGTGGCCTTTGGAGCAAATTCCACTCAGCAGGCGATTAACCTTTTATCCTACAAGCCATTGAAATTCAGGCTAAAATTTTTTTTAAAGCTTAAAAAAAATAAATAATAGATCAAGGCTTCCTCTTGTGGGGAGAAAGATGAGGAAAGCAGATGTCACCAAAGTCCAATATTCAACCTCAGGAATGTGCATGGAAGTAGGAGAATTATTTTTACTAAATAAATAACTTACTCCAGAGTCACCTCCATTGGATACACACATATTGTCATAGGCTCATATGAATCCCGAGCTGGAGAGAACTTCATAGGACAACTAGTCTCAATCAAGTTTTGCAATTGAGGAAATTTTGGCTAAGAAAATTTAAGGGACTATGAGTCTCACATCATTTTCAGCAACTTGGTCCCCTAAAACAATACAACCTATTTGTTCCCTATGTTATGAATGGCACTGTGTACAATTCATTGGTTAACAGCACTCTTAATATCTCTCAATAAAACTCACTTGGATTCAGTAATTTTTGGCTTTTAAATCTATGACTGTTTGGCAAGCAGTTCTCAGAGATACCTTCAAAGCAACTTTTTTCCAATGCTGCAAGGGGACTTTTTTTGTGAGAGATCACATAGTGAATGGCTTTAATTAACTTTGTAGCCAAATGCTAAATAAAATTTCATTTCTTAAACTAAAAAAAAAAAAAATGATAAATTATGGGATTCGCTAAATATGCAAACAATGTCAGCTAAGAATCTGGCCAGGAAAGGACTAGCAACAATTGTTTTTAAATGTCAGTTCTTATATTTTCATTAAAAAGGAGTAAGGACTGAAAATGAAGCAGTTTGAGAGTGCTTAAAATAGTTACAGCTTTCAGAGAAATTTAAAATGAAGTAATTGCTACAAACATAAAATTGACCCAAATCTTGAGGACATATTGACCAAAAATTGAATCTTTTCAAATAAGCCAATGATTTTCAAATAAATGGGTTCTGAAATAGCTAGTGATGTAGTTTATTTGCTACTGGCTATTTGTATGTGTGTGTGTGTGTGTGTGTGTGATTGTGTGTCTTTGTTGCTTATTAGCATCTTTTAAAATTAATAAATATACATACCTCAGAAATACAGTCAACATTGTTCCAAGCTGGAAATGTTTGGTGGGGGGGAAAAAAAGCATGGAAGATCTCTCAAACAACAAAAGAGGAGAAGCCATGCAATTCTGAAAGTACTATATTTAATTTTCTTGCCAGTCTGCCCTACTAGAAAGTTTCCAATTAAAACTACAGGTGTTAACATTCCCAATATGTTGCCACCATATTGAATACCCAAAGCATTTTATGTTTCTTGCTTGCTTTAGCAAATCTGGAAAGGGAATGACTTGAAGGAGCCAAAGATAAAATAACAATTCAAAGTAAATTCAAAAGTTAAGGGGGGAAAATTACATATTAGTAAATGTGAGAAAAAACTTTTTAAACTTACATGGAAGGTACAATAAGGAACCAGCTTTTTTTTTTTTTCTTGTTAATGTCAATGTTCTCAAATGCTAAAGCTAACCACATTTTGATATAAAGAATTTGTACACCAGCTGTGTGATAATGCATAGCCAGCCCAATTACAGAACATATTTGTTAAATAGATATTTAACAAGAAATTCAAAGATACAAATTATTCATTTAAAGTATCTCTTGGAAATTGTGTATACTTTTGGAAAATGTGGGATCTCCCCAGAAGTAACAAACATGCTTATTTGGAAGGGCTGTTATCTCTTATTTCACATTTTAATGCTCCTGTAATTGAGAAATGCATTGCTTTCTTCTGAATGTAAGCTATTATTATTAAAAGTAGACATTGTAGGATGTATACCTTATTTCACTCAACTATTTAAAAAAATAAAGATAAATATCTCTTCAATTAAATTATTCAAGCCTAAATTAATAAATCATATTTGTAGACTATAAAGAAAAAGTAAATGACAGTACTGAATAATTACATGATAAATTTAAGCATTATCATGCACTATTATTTCTAGACACAATTAAGAAAAACACAGAGTGCTTCTTGGGCAATTTCTGATTTTCTCTCTCAATACTCTCTTGTTCTCTAGTGTCACTTTTCCAGGAGGCTATTATGTTCCTTACTTACACAGTAATAACAGATAGCATTTAATGGTTCTTTAATTAAAGTTTTACATGCTATTATTTCATTTGATCTTTACAAGTTTGTGAAGTAAGGACTATTATCATTTCCATTTTACAAATGAGGAAATTGACAGCAAGCAAAATTAAATGACTTAACCTAAATCATAAAGTTACTAGGTGCTCAATTAAGACAAACTTACATGTCACTATTGAAAGTTCAGGTCTCTTATCAGCTGTATCATTTTCCATACATATAATTATAGTAAGTTAGAGATGGAAAGGACCTTAGAATATATCTAGTCCAATCTTCTCATTTTACAGTTGAGAAACAAGTCCCAAAACAGGAAAATTTCCCAATTTTATGCAACTATTTAGAAACAGAGCCAAGTTTATAACTTGAGCTTTATGTCAATTCAGTGTTTTACTTTTGTTCTGTTCCCACCACCACTACCACACTACTCTGCTCTATTATTTCTTCTCCAGGAACTTGCTTGAATGTTGTTAATCCTTCTTACATAATAATTGTTAATATTTAAGATGTTACACATCCTAAAATCATTTGCATTATATAAAAAAAAATTGAAGACTGAGGTAAAAGAACTAATCTCTAATGATAAATTTTAAATATTTTGATTTTCTAATGTGCCTGTTAAATCATGCCATGAATGTAACCATATATTTCTGCTATTCATATTAGTTTTGATAAGTCATAGTAACATTTTGCATAACTTTTATTTTACCTAGATTATAAAATCTTTAATGTATAAAACTGTATCACATCATATCTGTCTTTCTTTGAAAATCCAGTTATTAATATAGTACTCTACTTAATAAATGTTTATGATAATGATAGATAAATAGTTTTCTCTTTTGATTATTAGTCAGAGATGATTATATTTGAAAATTCTTTCTGGAATAATTATAATTTGAAGGGAAATTTTGCAAGGCTAAAAAAATGAGCAATTTGTTATTATTGTTAATATTGTATTATTAATTTTGTATTAATTAACTATTGTATTAGTTAATATTGTATTAAATTTTTTCTCAGGATTATATGGATTTTCAAAGAATACCAGTGTTTCTGATATAGGGGCTACTTTCCACTTTTGGTTTCTACCTGCCACCAAACTCTTACCTGTGACTCCAAAAAGCTGTAGAATGTCTCTGCACAGAGTCACACAGCTAGCCCATTTTCTTTTTCGGTATATCTTTATTCTCAAGTTTCCTCAGTCAATAGAGAATTGTTTTTTCCATTTCATATTCTTCTCAATTTATTCTCCAAACATGTAAACTCCTCAACTAGATCCAGAAAATTGGAAAACAATTTTAAGTAACCTTCTTTGTGACAACTTCCACTGGGGAACATTATAGGAAGCCAAATAAAGAAATTGACAAATGCAAAATTGATAGTCACTACCTCTCATCTCCCAAATGCAAAGTAAGTTTCTAATCTACATTGTTAGGAGTTGAATTACCCAAATGATTACATCACTATCTCAAATATCAGATGACATTGTCTATTTCTTCTTATCATTAACTCTTTTCCTGTATTAGAAATTCAAATGTCAAGTTAACTAATATGCAAAATGTTACATTTTTCACCTTTAGAAGATAAGTGATCTGTGTATTTTACATCTGAACAATCGATGATGAGACTTGAAATTCAAACATTCTGTTTTAAAATTAGTCAAAGTAAATAGACTGAAAGTATCATGTTTTGATTTTCCTGCTGTTAATAGAAACAAGTTATTGTTGTTCAGAAATCCTGTGCTTACATATAACATATCTGAACAGCATGTATTGAATTAAAATTCACATTCTTCAAGGTAATGCCAGAGCATAAAGAATACATATATTAATAATTAACATTATTTGAATTTATTTCAAAATGTTAGATTTATTGAAATAACCTTTAACTTTTTATTTTAATTTCCATACTAAACATCAAACTTCTAGTGGTATATATATATATATGTTGGCTAAAGTTATCTGTTAAAAATTGTCATCAGTTTCTTAAATGAAATTTTGCTGTAAACAGTATTCATAGATAAATACCATGGTCTACTTTCACTGACTTTGGCCATTTTGATATATAAATAAAAATGTTATAATATTATTAGGTTAATAACTAATCACTCCAATCAATTCATTAAGAAATGTGTATTTTAAAAAATAGTTAATGGACATATGTAATCAGAAAAAAAATAAATAAATAATTTGGCAGAAACTAGGCATAGACTAACATCTTGCATTATGTACCAAGATAAGGTCAAAATGGGCACATGATTTAGATGGAAAGAGTGATATCATCAGCAATTTGGGAGAGC